>NW_027492613.1:0-417620 GCF_021521415.1 Bidens hawaiensis | reverse complement strand
ACTTTAAAATTTAATGCATAACTTATCTTTTTTTTTTCACATGGTAGGTTCATTTATCGTTAATATATATAAATAAATTCTCAAATTGAATATTAGATTTAGAACATATTCGATGGACCAGACAGCAAACAAACTTGTTTTTATTGTTTGTTCTATGATCGAGTCATTCTATTTGTACTAAATCCCTCATCTAATTCCTTTTTTCTTTATTTGTCCCCACCCTACTCTTTTGTATTAGCAACGTTGTATCTCATTTACTTTATACTTTTCATTAATTTTGTTAAATGATGTCTAGCATGGCCGGCTCTAAGGGTTGGTGATGTGGGTGTCCGGCCGGAGTACGTTTTTTAAGGGGCATAAAAAATTTTAAAAATTTCTGATATTATATATATTAGAATTCTCGAAACGTTTATAATCCTACTGTTTTTATAATACACAAACACCTTTTAAACTCATTTTTTTTAAATTGTCCAAAGACTTACAGGCCCATTAAAAATTGAAAAAAAGACTCATTACCTTAAATTAATCAATAAAAGTTAAATAAATAAGAAAATGAAATGAATTGGCGGGCTAACAACAATGTCGACTGTCGATACACTAGCAATCACGGTAGCATTTGCAGAAATGAATTTTTTTGAAATTGTAGTTATTGAAATCTTATTTACGATCCAACGATGCCCCAAGAAAGACTTAGCGGGTTGGCGATGATAACTATACGGAATATTAGAGAGCATAAACTGCGAAGAGCTGATTCACCAATTTGCTATCAAGAATGTTAGAAGAGTTTCATAAATCCTCCGCTAGCTATTAGCCTATTATAATACCATGATTTTGCTAATTGTTATGTGTATTGCCATAACTTTAATCATCGTTTAAAATAATTGTTTACATTATTTAATACGTTAAGGCTTAAGTGACATATTTTTCGGTCTCAGCCAGGAGGCGTGAATTCTCATAATCGGCATTGTCCAGCACTCGAATTTAAATTTCCGGTTCGAGCCTGGATGGGTCACATTTTTAATACAATGTGCCGCCACACTATTAACATCACGAAATATGACGAAACCCAACAATTGAGCCATTATGTAACACATAGACTCAAGTGAAGTTCTTAACATTGATATTTTGTTTCCTATGTTACAGGAAATAGAGGACCAGGACGAACACCGTTGGATTGGTCAACTCGGCTAAAGATAGTTGCTGGTGCAGCAAGAGGCTTGGCATTTATTCACACGTCGAACCCTTCCCTCAAAACTAACACACGGCAATATCAAATCCACAAACATCCTCCTTGACAAAGTTTGGTAATGCATGCATATCCGAACGTAGGCCACTCTGCTATCACCCCACCAACTACTGCCTCACGGTTCGTTGGCTATCGTGCACCAGAACTATTATCAACAAACAATCGCAAATCCACTCAGAAATCTGATGTTTATTCTTTCGGAGTCCTTTTGATGGAAGTTTTAACAGGAAAAATGTCCAGCTTTGGACAATAGTGGGGTTCTAGACCTACCTAGGTGGGTCCGGTCGGTGGTAAGAGAAGAATGGACGGCGGAGCTCTTTGATTTGGAGCTAATGAGGTACAAAGATATTGAAGAAGAAATGGTGGCCTTGTTGAACATTGCTTTATTGTGTACCTCAAATGCACTTGATCAACGACCTACTATGGATTATGTCGTGAATATGATTCATGACATAGAGGGAGTCGAGGTGTCACCGAGTTGTGAACCTGTTGACTCAGCCTCTAATTCACCTTAGGTTATCAGGGTATAGTGAGTCAATGAAAGAAATTGTTTTATTAATTTGTTGTTTCATGATAGAAAGTAAACATGTATCATGTATTTCTATATTGACTCGTTGTAAGTTATACGTAAATTGCCTTAATTTACGTATAAGATTGTGTGATAATGATTTTATAAATTATTTCTTTTAAAGTTTTGCATATTGTTTCTTCTATATCTCTCCACGTTAACATTAATGGTTCTATGGGCTTTATTTGTGGTGTGAACCAAGAGTTCCCATGTCAAGTAGTATTCACATTTACTTGAAAACAGGTTTGTAAGTAACAATAACTAAACTTAATCTTAACAAAAAGACGATTCTTGTAATTCTCTAAAGACCTGAAGGTGGGCAAATTATACCGGGTAACTGAACTGACCTGAATATCGAATCGAAACCGAACCGGTTTAAAACCGTAGGTTCGGAACTGGTTTGTAATTTTCTCCACCAAAACCGGTTAAACCAAATCGAAACCAGTCAAAACCCGAACCGAAACCAATTATAATCTGGCCAAAAAAACCGGTTTCAACCCATACTAAAACCGATCATAAAACCGGTTTTGACTTTTGTTGACCAAAACCTAACCGGTTTCAACCCAAACCGTTTTTGAGTTTTAAACCAGTTTGTACACCCTGTATTAAGCCCTACTACATGTTGGAATTTCATTAATCTATTTAAAACATTTTAAAGATTGGGCCTTTCGAAATTATTTCAACTGAAACAAAATATTGAGGTAGAAGCATATAGAGGTGCACAAGTCGGGTTTTTTCAAATACCTGGTTTTGGGTATTGGAAAAACCTGGTTCTGAGTATGGATCGGTTCGGGTTTTCAGGTGTTACCAAGTATAAATTGGTCTGGATCGGGTACGGATATTGTTACTGAAATGCATACTATCCAGACCATACAGGGTAGGGTCGGGTACAGATTCCGGGTATTAAAAACCCGGGTATAACAAAACCCGGTTCCAGTTTTTTTTTGGGGTTTGGTTTTTTTTTTTCAAGATGCATAGTTGATAGTTGGGCTAGAGATGTTCAACGAAACCGTTCCTGGAACCGAACCGGTGGACCCGAACCGGACCCGAACCGGTTCCTACCCGTTTTTTGTAGGAACCGGACCCTATCTGATTCAACCCGATGATCCGTGACCGTTCTTGCATTTCTGAGTGGGGGGCGGGTAGGAACGGGAACCGAACCGGAACCGGTTCTGGAACCGAACCATCCGGAACCGGTTCCTAACCGGTTCTAGCCGTTGGATCGAATATAGCCGTTGTAAATCGTTTTTTTGGCCTTTTTTTGACCGTTGGGGGTCAAAAATAGCCGTTTTTTGGCTCCCCCAAGCACCCCACTACTAGTATAAATAGGTATTTGGTGTCATGGGTTCATCACAACACTCAAAACGCAAACCCGAACGCGAAAAAAATACAAAAAAACGCTATTACACACGTTTTGAGTTCTCTAATATCTTGTTTTCCTCTCTTCTATATTCATATTTGTTGTTATGGCTGCCTCACAATCATCGGTTGGTCAAGGTTCCAACGCCGAACCAAGTTTCGTTCGTATTGTACCTCATAATCGTAATCAAGAGATTTGGTGCAATTGGGATTTGGTTGAATTGAGTGACCATTCATTGAAGGCTCGGTGCAAGTTTTGTGGGATTTATTTAAACCCACTTTCGAATTCAAATTTGAAGAAACACATCGAAAAACCGTATTGCAAGGCGTTGAAAAAGAACGTCGATTCGCAACAAACGCAAATGGATAGTGAAGGCGGAATATTTACATACTAAATTGATCGAGTTCAAGATCGTATGGCGAAGTTTGTGATTCAAGAAGCTTTGCCGTTTAGCCACTTCGACAACCCTCGCTTAACCGCCATGATTCGAGATACGCTTCAACCACAATACACTCACGTAAGTCGTCATACTCTTAAACGTTATTGTTTAAAATTGTGGAAGAAGGCCAAAGAGGTACTAATTGCATATTTTGAAAATATAAATACGGGAATAAACTTAACTAGTGATGTTTGGTCGGCTCCACATGGTCTACCCGAATCTTATCTTTGTGTCACCGCTCATTGGGTAGACCCGTCATCGTGGGAAATGATGAAACGTACCATTGCTTTCGAACTCTTTGAGTATCCACATACGGGAGATAATTTGTTTGAAATTTTAGATTATGTTATAAAAACTTATAAACTAGAAAATAAAATATTTTCAATGGCATTTGATAACGCGTCGAATAATACATCGGCGGTTGATAAATTAAAATTAAAATATACGCCGATTTGCAATGGTGTATTTTTTCACTCAAGGTGTGTTGCACATATCATTAATTTAATCGTGCAAGACGGACTTGCTTCGGATGAGGTTACATCGGTTATAAACGATTTTAGACTAATGATACATGAAGTTTTTAAGAAAAGTAAAAAAAGACAAATGGAATATAGAAAATTTTGTAAAGATACGGGAAGAAAAGCTTTGGGAGCTAATTGGGATGTACCTCATCGATGGAATTCCACTTGCATAATGTTTCAAAGTGCTTTGAAACAAAGAGAAACTTTACAAATGTTTCATTCTAGTCTTGCCGAGAATGATTTGGCAATCCCCTTTTCAAATGAGAAATGGGAAATTATCAATGACTTATCGACTTTTCTTGAAGTTTTTAAAACATCAACTACGAAACTATCGGGAACGTATTATCCGACAAGTCCCTTGGTTCTTTCGGAGTTATTTTTAATCGTTAACAATCTTAAATAATTTGAAAATAAAAGTCCAATGTTTTCAAACATCATATTACCAATGAAGTTTAAATTAAAAAAAATATTTTCTTGAATTGCCACCGGTTTTTACTTGCGCCGCCGCTTTAAACCCAATGTTAAATGTTACGGGGGTTGAATGTGTGATAGACAAAATTTTTTCAGCCTTAGATATGCATGAAGTTGACACAAACTTTTCAACAGAGGCAAAAAATGATTTTAACTGGAATTTTAAATTTATGTATGACTTTTATTTAAATAAATATGGGTCAAACATACACATGCCTATGCCGGGGGGGTCTTCATCAAGTTCAAGTGCTACTAGAGTACGAGATCCCATGATTAGCCTTATGAACACCGTTCGCAACGTAACGGCTAAAAAACAAAGGGGTAACACCCCTTCAAGCGAACTAGGAAGGTATAGTGCAAATGATTACTCTACCGGTTTATCTGAAGAGGAATATGGCACTTTTGATGTTTTGGCTTGGTGGAAGGTAAAGGAAACCGAGTTTCCGATTCTTGCCACCATGGCCCGTGATTTACTAACCGTCCAAGCTTCTACGGTAGCTTCGGAATCCGCTTTTTCTCTTAGTGGCAGGGTAATATCGGTGAGAAGAACAAGACTAAATTCGGAGTCGGTGGAGATGTGCATTTGCTTAAAGGATCACTTGGACTCAATCGATCGTATTCAACACGTAACCACTATCGAAGATAAAACACCACTTGATGTTCGAGTGCACGACGAACAAGAAAGCATTTCTACAAGTAATTCCGAGGAAGAAGTCGCAACTTTCAGTGGCAACCTTCAGTAGTTGTCTTCAGTGGCAAACATCTTCAGTAGTTGTCTTTTCTTCATCAGTTAATTGTTTATTTTTATGTTAATTGTTTTTTTTATTTTTCATGTTGTACAAATACGAATCGTAGTTTAGAATCCAAATCGCAAGCGAAAAACGAAAAAAAAAAAAAATTTTACACTGTAACCGGTTGGAACCGGTTACGGTACAGGAACCGGGTTAGGAACCGGTTAGATAGGTTAGGGGTCCGAGGGTGGGAGAACCGGTTCGGTTCCCTAACCGGTTCGAGCCTGGAACCGGTTTAAAAGGGGGTTTTGAATATAGGAACCGGTTAGGAACCGGTTCCGGTTCCTAGTCCCAAACCGTTTTGAACATGCCTAGTTGGGGCATACATTTTCACAATCTCCAAAACCTTGTTTTGGGCTTTTAGGCCTGTTAGTTCTGGCCCACAACTGCTAGTGAAAACTGAAAAGTATTAATGGTTAAGGAATATGTTATATGTAGACACATCACACATCACGCATGGTTCAGCTATATACGCGTCAAGCTTTTCTAGATGTTACTCTCATGCAAGAATCAAAACACGTCTTGAGAAGGAACAAGATACGTAGGAATATTTACCCCTAAAAAAGAATATATCAGTGTCTAGCCTTAAAACTAGATATCAAAATATAGTTATTAAAAATCTAATGTATAAAAGCATAGTTAAGAATTTATCAACGGCTAACCTTACTGGTCAGGGACGGCTCATTGGGTTCGAAGGCCTAAAATTAACTAAAATGTTGAGACCCTTCTTTCTTTATTTATGCGTATAGCTATATAGCGTATCCATGACTTACGGAATATGGATGATTAGAAGTACACAAAAAACCCGAAAACAGAACCGGACTCGGAAAAAAAAACCCGGAACCGAGTTTTTTTTATACTCGGGGTTTTTAATACCCGAACCCGTACCCGACCCTACCCGTAGGGTACAGATCAGGTATGCATTTCAGTATCAAAATTCGTACCTGAACCGGACCCGATTGGTACCCGATAATACCCGAAAACCAGAACCGAGTTCATACCCGAAAGCAGGTTTTTCAAATACCCGATCTATACTCGAAATTACCCGAAAAATATCTGAAAAATACCCAAAAAAATACCCCTAAAAAGTATAACCCCTAAAAAAAATTCAATATATACTCAAAAAATACCTGGAAAAAGCTCGAAAAAACCCAAAAATATGGGGTTTTCAATACCCAAAAATAGGGTATTCAAATACACGGTTCCATACCTGACCCGAACCCGATGTATAGAATATGTTTTTTAGAGACAATACCCGTACCCGGACCCGAACCCGACCCGGGTATTACCAATACTCAATTTTCCAATACCCGGTTATACCCGAACCCGATTCCATATCCGGAACCGGGTATTTGAAAAACCCGATTTGTGCACCTCTATGGATGATATGTAGTGATAATGGATATGTAGCATTCATTCTTAACTTGTGGCCCGTCACTAAGTTGTTAATTCTAAAAGAAAAAATCCACTTTCAAAAACCGATAATACAAACCTCTATTTTAGATTGAGGCTCTATAAAACTGGAGGCTATGAGCCAATCCAATCAAACAATCGAACCCTCATCGGGTTCGGTTCGGTTCCAATCCCACTACTTGGTCAGGTCTTTAAAACCATGAATTGTATCGTTCTATTTTTACCCTTTCAACTCGTATTTTAAAAACCATAGTTTAAGCTTTACCCTTTCAACTCACACTTTAGACACCATACATCTTTGTGACATGCGAACCCTTGCTTTACATGCACTAAACAATGGGAAACAAAAGTTTAGTACATCAGCATTCAAAAGCCTTTCTCTTTTTTTCTAATTTTTTTTATAACAGTCAAAATTGTTTAGATACGCTATACAAGATAATCCAATAATAAAAAGTCACCGTCAACTGGTCCAACCCAATAAAAAACTCATGCTTCTTACCAATATAATACATTGGAAAGGACATTCAAAAGCTTTTCTCAAACAGTTACACAAAATAAGTTTATTATCATAACAACTAGTCCGAACTCATCGATTATCAAAATATATCCCAAAATTTTAAAAATAACATTTCCTATATCCAAGTCTATTTTTCAATATGTATATAAGAATGAAATAATTTGAAGAAATTAAAAGAAAATAAATATTTTCAAAATGAAAAGAAAAAAAAAATAAGAATGCTATAGGTTGAATTGCATAAGCTTAGGTGCAATTCTTAATAGTCTATCCAACGCATGAGATGTGAACTTCCTCGCAAACAAGTGACATATATGATTTTTCATTCCGTCATATTCACAACTCCGATCATTTCTTAATTTCTCCAGAAACTCTTCGGTCACATCGTTTCTCGTGTACCGAGTTGGGTGGGGCCCACCTTTCGCCCAGTCCACAAAAGTCAAAGTCCTGTTGGCATTCGTTTCCGGAAATATCTTGGTGACAAAAGTTGGCAAGTAATGCTCGTCCGCGTAACACTGACCGTCACAAAAGTCATGGAAGACTGAAAAATACATTTTGTCAGCAATCACCTCAATGGCTAGGTCGCGGTCCATCTCAAACCATTGTGACCCTTTTCTCCATTCCTCGATGTCAACAATAGGGGCCATTTTGGGGCTATAGCGACCACGGCCAACTGGCCCCGCTAGATCATATGACTCCACAAAGTTATGTTTTGAGTTTGTTAGGTACGTATAAACAGTGGAGAAATTGAACAGAGGAATACATGCTTCTGAAAGAAGAACAAATCGTTGGTTCGAGAAATCTAGAAGCGCGTTTGCGAGTAACCGACGTTCGGCTTCAATCATGTTGACTTTTCCCCATTCAACATCCTACAAATCAAATTCAATAGAAGTCAAAATACGCGTATTATATCATTTATTGTGGAAATTTTCTTAATATTTAAAATTTAATATACTTTAAACCACACGAATCTTTGTCCCCAATATATTATTATTTAACTTAAGAAATATTTATAAAATAATAATTTGTGACACAATGTATTCCAGCAAGCTCAAAAGAAAGCCAGCACTTGCAACAAGTTGATCCAGCTTGGATTCATCATACACGTTTTACCTTTTGTTTTTTTCTTCAAAAAAATTTTAAAATAAAAGTTAAAAATTTATTTCAGAATAAAAATAATATTAATTCTTTGCTATTTAGGGTTATTTAAACATGAAATTCTTACAGTTGTCATGATATTGTTACAGGTTTAAGATTTCTGTTTTTTTAATTATTATTATAAAGTGGCTATTAAACCATCTGACGTATGTGTAACGTTTTCTCAGTTTTGTCCCGTCTAGTTTCTTGCTAGTTGTGGTTTTGTTGTTACACACACACGCGCAGTCTTTCAAAAAAATTATTATTATATCGAGACTTTTATTTATTTATTTATGATTTTTTTTAATAATAACTAACTATATATATTCCAAACACATTAAAACTATTGCTTAAAATGTAAGAAAAAACACTAAAATGATTTGGGACAAAATCGAAGTAAGCTGCAATAATTAAAACAGATTTTCTTAATCTTTGTAATTATCTACCTTCTAATCAACGCATCGGAATAATTTAATTTTAATTAATAATAAGTTTATAAGGGCATACAATTTATGCATTGTATTTAAGAAAATTATTTTTTTACATATTAAAAGTAATTCATTTACAAATATACAGCCGACAGAACAGGCTTTATTATTGCATTAATACAAATCAACTCAATTAATATGTTGCTTTGATGTTGTATATGTACAACCCAAAGCAAGATTCCTAGTTTAATATGTATAAGTTTGTTATTTTAAGGAGAAAATCATGTTTTATTATCGCATTCTAGAAAAAAGATTATGTTGAGATCAATGTCCTAATTATTATTCTTAACTTGTACCCATTACCAAAATTATTCAAACTTTCGAATTTGTACACCTTTTTATGCATGTGGTACAACCCAAAGCAAGATTCCTAGTTTGTCTAAAATTTATTTGCACATAATACAACATCAAAGCAACATATTAATCGAGTTGGTTTGTATTAATGTATCGTCCTATAAAATTTCTTGCTAGATAATTTTTATAATATAGTTATCGTTCTAAAAATGAGATTAATTTACCTTGCTAGGAATTCTTCGTCCGTAAAACGCCGAATCTTCCGGCTCGGTCACATTCGCCGACGAATCAGAGCTATGAACATAAATGCTGTAAAGACCCTCATTCCCTTTAAAAAATTTCTCCCACAACGGCGCCAAAACCACAGGACCTCTGGTCAGAAACATGAACGCCACCTTCGGCGTTCTCTCAAACGGATAATCCCTCACTTTCGGCACCATCGACGCCCTCCAAATCAACTCCACATCACTCATATCATGCATCGGCTCCGGAGGTGTCAAGTACCGGTTCAATCCCACTTTCTCGGGTGGCGGAGGTGGTGGTGGCATTGCTTGTAATTCTGGTACCGTTACCAAATCGGGTACTTTGATGGTGGTGGATGTGTTGGAATGAGAGAATTGGGTGAATTGGAGATTGAATGAGACATTTTTTAAGTGGAAAGTTAGAATAATACCGAAACATAATCCGAAAAAGAAAAAGAGCATAAGCGATACGAGGTTAGATAAGTGTAACGACGCGTTGAAGAGTTTAACGAGCGAGGCGATTGACGGGTTTTGGTTATTGTGATTGTTGTTCTTCATATTGTTGGTTTTGTGATTTTGGTGTAATGGCAAATATGCAAGAGTTTGATGTGTTGTAAAATGGTTGTGTGGAATATGGGATTTATGTAATGGGAGGTGTGTGAATGGTTCAAATAGTGGGAGTCAACACAAGAGCAATGTCGTGTTATTTTCCTCTAAAGAAAGAAATTTCAAAATAATAAAAAGCTTCCAACTCGGCACACTAGCAGCCGGTTTTGACAGGTTATTGTAGGTTAAATAAATAAATTAATTAATAATTATTTTCATAAAAATCATAAAATAAAATACATATTTTTTAAAAATTCAGTGATATTGTAATGAATTTGGAAAATATTTATGCGTCTATATATGTAAATCATAGTTATTTATGACCAAATGGTATAATGTTTGTCATTCAAAAAGTGATAGGGCCGGCCCTAATGAGTACTAGGTGGTCGCCGGTCACAGGTCTGACACTCTGATAGGTCTGGATTTTCTTTTTTTTTAATTATATGTATTTTTATTAAAACAATATGTATATTTAGTGTTTAAACTCAATTACAAAACCACTAGCTTGATCTAGTGGTAAAGAGGTATTACTTCCAACCAAATGTTATGGGTTCTAGTCTTATTTGATATTGTTTAATTCTATTTTTATACAAAAGTTTTTTACACAACCTATATTACAACCAAGTGAGTATATATCAAAATTAAATTGTTTCAGCCTAACAAATACTTCTTTTACTTAAGGCTCAAAAAAATTTATGCTTTCGACCCAAAAATTTTTTTGCTATCTCGGTACCGGCCATGAAAAATGAGGTGATGGGTTTAAAACCTTACAGGTTCGGGATCTGGATGATTTTAGATAGAAATAATTGTTATTAAAAAAACTGTTAAATCATAGTAGTAGTAGTGTTGTAGTAATCGTTATCGCCAGTTGGACAACGGGGTAGGGATTAACGATTGTCGGGATTAATCGGCGTCTGGTGATGCTTTTTTCAACCATACATAGTAGATGTGAAATGAATATGTACTTGTAAGTTATTAAAGCGTAGTTATAAACAAATGATTGACATTATTGATGTATACTTTTACCGGTCATCTTTGGGTTACTACGGCGGTGGTTCGTCTCTGTGTCTAGATGATACAAGTATTTGCTAGTTAGAAACGGTTATTATGCGTTGTTTTCAATCTTATATTCATCTGAGTTGTCAAATTTAAACGGTTGTTTAGGAATTGTTTGGATGCCTTTTGTCAAACTTTCATGTAACGTTGTTTGATTACCGAACTTACATTTCATTTGGATATACACTATCTATATATTATAATGGAAAACTAACATATATTATTTAATTTAATTATACAAACATATTGTATATTGTGAAACTTCAAGTTGTTTACCTTTTCTTAGTCATATTGACTGTATAAAAGACGACGTCAAAAACGATAATACATAGGTAAAATAATGTTATAAATAACATTAAAAAATGTTAATTGGTTACTTTCTATGTCACGTATTGATGGGAAGCATCAAGATTATGGGCAAATGTGATGGATTATTAAAATAATATAAAAATAATTAATATGCATCGGCTACTTTATCGTATCATATTGACGAGAAGCATCTTGATTTTGGGCAAATTACAAATAAAGACTGCTCCAAATTGGAAAGAAATAAATAATAAAATATAAAATAAAAAAATATTATATGTATATTTAAATAAAAAGGTCGTTGCTTTTTAAAAGCATTATTATTTTCTATAACTCTTTCCTAAATCCTAACGGTATCAAATATATATGTACCATGTAGGACCATTGTAAAGTGGTCTTTTGAATTATTTATTTTTGTAAATGTAAAGACATTAAATTAAATCAATTAATTCCTATAATTTAATTCCATTAAAAAAGCTAAAAGAATAATGTATTTGTCAGAAAATTAACACTTGAAAATTATATAATACTTATTGTTAAATTTAGGTCGTTTAGGTGGTCCTCCTTCCTAACTTCAGCACCCCCTCCCTAAGAACCAAACTAATCATAGAATAAATCTCATACCCGTTTACTGAAACCCATCAAATATCGGTTAAAACCCTAACCGAAACCGATCAAAACCCTAACTGAAACCGATCGTAATCTGGTCAATAAACCAATTTCAACCCGTAACAAAGCCGATCATAAACCGTTTTTGACTTTTGTTGACAAAATCAAACCAATTTCAACCCAAACCGGTTTTATATCACCCGTTACGTGTTCAGAATAATTCAAAAGCTTTTGAATCTAAATAAATTATGACTTTCTTGGAAATTCTATTATGTTAACAATAATTTGCCACATAATATTCTAGAAAAATCAAATTTATAAAAAATAAACAGTTGTCAAATTGACCTTGAAATATCAAATCTAAATGTGAACAACAAAGGACGATGCATAATAATTGTGTGGTTCTTGTTTGCCGCCCAGCAAATAGGTTGGAACCGGCCAGGAACGTTCGATAATATTCACATGCACCGGTCCGATAGATACGATGAAACATGGCTCATTAAGACTATGTCAGATTATTATTATATTATACAAAGTTAATAAAATAATAATAAGAGTGAAATGCGGTTTCGTCCATGCGGTTTGTCCCAATTTACGGTTTTAGTTCAATAAATCCAAATCTGTGATTTTCATCCCTGTGGTTTCATTTCACTTGCAATTAAACCCGACTCCATTAACCCCGTTAAGTATGATCGTTAAACTCATCATCGTGCATCTCACGTGAGGGGCAAATACACCTCAGCCCCTCACGTGAGGAGGTTTGCGAATTAGGGTTGAGGTTATTTGGTGAGAAAAAGGACAAAATTGTCTCTTACATGAGGGGCACGCTGATAGGTTTAACAACCAGGCTTAACAGGGTTAGTGGGGTCGAGTTTAATTGTAAGTGAAATGAAATCACATGAACGAAAATCGCATATTTGAAACTATTGGATTTCCGCATATTTGAACAAACCATAGATATGGAAACCACAATTTACTCCAATAATAATGGTGAAAATAACTTTAGAAATTAAGTAATGGGTGCTTGTAAATTAGCAATGACATGTTTGGACAGATTCTGAAACCTGGACGTGATCGTTAATACACATCGAATATTATTATTATAGTTTTTAACTTCTTATAAGTTATACATATTGACGTAAACTGTTCAGATTTCGATTCGCATTCGAAATTCGATTCGATTCGATTCGAATTCGATTATTAAGATTCGAATTCGGTTTTAAAAAATTCGATTCGATTCGTATTCGAGTATATTAATCGAATACGAGTTTATGATGTATTATTCGATTCGATTCGAAATTCGAATTCAAATTATATATACATATATTTATGTATATGTATAATTATTATTTTTTATTTGTGTCAAATCCATAAATAATAAATGTCCATTACAGATTAATTAAACCCAATAAGCTATATTATTGTTTCTTAGCCCATACTAATATGAGTGTTGCTTACTTCTCATTTTGAATATTTTAAATTTTAGACTATTTGTATTTTAGTTTTGAATTTATTATAATGTGGTATTGTAGTTACTTTAAAGTTATATGTTTGTTATGCAATTATGATTATGGTTTTCAAATTTTTGGCATAGATAAACTTGAATTAGATCGTATTTATTTGAATTAAATCGAACTTATTCGAATTTGATTCGAATTCGAGTTTCAAATATGAATTCAAATCGAATTTCGAATTGGGCATATAATACGAATACGAATACGAATCGAATAGTTCAACTTTTAATTGAATACGAATCGAATATGAATACTGGCAAAAAAAAACAATTATTCGAATTATTCGATTCGATTTAACTTCAAAATTCGTTATTCGATTCGATGAACACCCCAAATACAAAGTAATATATATTATTTATCTTCATGTAGAAGCATCAAACTTCATTTAATATTTTTATAAATATATTAATCGTCATCGGTTAGACGAAGTGCATAATTATATTCTTATATACAAAAATATAGTTTATTCGGGTGTGGACAGATATAATTTGGTGGCGAAAATCTATGTTGAAACGTACATCCAAATAAACACGTCGCAATGTTATTTTCAGAATTTATAAAAAATATTTTTCCTATTGAATTGATTAAAATTTATATCTAAACATGGATGAAAAAGGATGAATATATTTGAAAAGTTATAAGAAATCAATTAAATAGGTTAGACAGTTATAATATGAAAAATATATGATGGTAGTTGAAGAGGTATGTCCCAGCAGAGCCCAGTTGGACCCGCAGACTCACCTTGAAAAGGGACGTCTGCGCAGTTCAACCCGCAAGACTCCTTAACGGACGTCTGCGCGGTTGAACCCGCAAGACTTAACTAAAGGAACGTCTGCGCAGAAACCAACTGGATCAGCAGGACCCACCACGCTCAGAGACGTGACGTCCTCACGTGCGGTACGCAAGCTGTCCCCGCAGGAAACGCCTCCCAATGGTTTCCAGGTACTCCGCCTGTTCCCGCAGTTACGGATACCGGCCATCAGGGAAGGCTACCCGCGCAGCCTGGCTACACGCACAAGGCTTAACTCTCATAATAATTCAGCAGTCACCTGAAGAAGGAATGAGCAAGCCGGGAACAGTCCCGCACAAAGGCGGGAGGGGGAATACTCCCGCCCAAATGAGCCAGTCCGTACGATACTGAGGATCTTTTGTACTGTACCTGACGAGGTATGGGCAAAAGATCTGACCAAAGATACGACAGCTCATTGACAACAGTATGGCGAGCAGCATGCTCTTGTACTGTATGTCACTATTAGCCGCTACCTACTCACCAACTCCTGAAATACCACGTACATAGCCTGTAGTTGGTGGAAAAGGAATAGTACACAGCAGGCCTGGTCACTATCAGCCGCTGCCTACCCACCAACTACCAGCATGGCACGTGCGTAGGCCACAGTTGGTTGAACAGGAATACTATTCAGCCGGCTACACCTCCTTGGAAACCTACCTTCGGCTATAAATACCCCAAATGGTATGATCATCTCATCTTATCTTATCTTGTATTACATATTATACCTGATATCTGCTCTAGCAATCTCTTAATATACATTTATATTTAAGAGCAATCTAGTCTGATTCTCACGCCGGAGGGTGGTGACAAGGAGGAACCCCCCCTTCTCAGTGACGAGCTCACGGTGTCTGTTTTGCAGGTTATCAGAAGAACCATCTTTGCCGGGTCTAACCCCTCGTGGGAAACATCTATTTAACCCCCAGGTTACCCGTAATCTGCCCGGGGTCCGGTTAGTGTTTCTTCATTGGCGCCATCCGTGCATAAAAGCTAGAACTTCATTTCTTTTCAGTTTTTTCAAACTTCTGGAAAGATGGTTAAAGAAATTCCGGTAACCACAACCCCAGCTACTGGGGGGAATACCGACTACACAGTTTTTACAAACACTACCCCGGTTACCCAAGCTGGGGCAAGTGCAGTAAATAATCGCTCACTGGGATTCACCGATACCCAGTTAGAGAGACAACGAACGAGGCTCCCCCGCCAAACACTCGATGAAGTTAAGGCATGGGCGGAGGTACGTCAGAAGGAATTCCAAGCTGAGTTGGACGAACGCTTGCGTTCCGTCCAACAGGCTGACGAATTTGGAAGCACTCAACTCAACATGAGTAGTGAGTGCGAATACTCGGAGGAATCCGACACCGACGCGAACCCTCGCCATAGGGCAAAAGGGAAGCGTAAGGAAGCGGACTCCCAACCGAGATGGCGTTTTGGAGAAGCCTTCAAACCAAAAAACACAGGTGGAAATCCACGTGACTTCTCGAAAGCATTTACACCAAATGCTGCAAAGGCGGGAACGTCCAAATTTGCAAAGGACATTGCGGAAGCAATCGTCCCGAAAAGTGCCAAACAGATGTCCAACATCGGCACTTACGATGGTATATCTGATCCAGACGATCATTTGAACAGGTTCATAGCGGGGGCAACCGTCAGTAGTTGGACGGAACCTACGTGGTGTTACATGTTCCAAATGACGCTTGTTGGGGCAGCTAGAGCGTGGTTTGATCGTCTACCGGTCCACCACATCTATGATTAGGCAGACTTCCAGCAGAAGTTTAGCCAACACTTCAGCCAGCAAAGAAAGTATACCGAGGAGCAATGGACAATCCTCAATTGTATTCGAGAAAAAGATGAATCTTTGCCAGACTTCATCACTCGCTTCAACTCAAAGAAGCTAAGTCTGGGTAATATCAGCGAAGATCTTGTTCGCGCTGCTTTCATCCAGGGCGCGAACGACCCAGAGCTCATCCGTACCTTAACGGGTAAAGATGGCATGCCATCCACATGGGATGCCATCATGACAGCAGCAAAACGCTTTGCGGAAACGGAGAAGCAACTGGGTAGAGATCTCCCCCAGAACACAAACCTCTACACCCAGAAAACAAGAGAAGACAACGTCCTTACCGCCCGATTAAACAAAAAGCGGAAGCTAGGCATTTGGCAGTCAAGGGTAAACTTTGACACCTCATCCGGCTTGCAACATCGGTTAGGCGGAAGGGATAACGTACAATCAAACCGGAACTCCAGATGGACGCCACTCACCAAAAGCGTCACCGAGATATTCGCCACTGAGAGGCTCCCATGGCCAAAGGTTCCAATAATCCGACATCGTCACAACGCTGATCAGAGCAAATACTGTGACTTCCACAGGACAAGAGGCCACACCACCGAGGAATGCTTAGACGTAAAGGACATGGTCTAAGCATTTGTCAGAGATGGGACGCTCGCGCACCTCGTGGCGCAATGAGTAGGCTGATGCGTGTAGAACCCCAGTTGGGGAAAACACGAATAAAATTGCAGCTTCAATGGAGACTACATACTGCGCAAACAACGAGATCCCGAACCAGGTGCGTATCGGCTCGATGGCACTCCCATCCCAACAACATGGAAGGGAGCTCAATTACACAGTTTGCATGTAGATCAATTCCAAATTTGTAAAGAAAAGGCCAAGAGCCACTTCTAATGGAAATGATTCTCCTTAGAACATCGACGCTGATGATTTTACATTTATACTTTTATGAACTTTCAACACGGATATGCCGGTTTTCACCACATAATTACGTGAAAAGTCGTTGCGTGGGGAAGGTGGCAAAACCCGCATAAACCCAAAAAATGGCAAACCTTCACGCAGGTCAGTTAAAGGTAAAGTTCAGCCATCCCACTAAATGAAAGTGCCGGTCTATCCGCATGAATCATGATAGAGGAAACTGAACACTAACCTATTAACAACCGCGCGTCGAACGGTTAATTTATTCAACACTGATATGCCGGTTTTCACCGCATAATTACGTGGAAAGTCGTTGCGTGGGGAAGGCGGCAAAACCCGCATAAACCCAAAAAACGGCAAACCTTCACGCAGGTCAGTTAAAGGTAAAGTTCAGCCATCCCACTAAATGAAAGTGCCGGTCTATCCGCATGAATCATGATAGAGGAAACTGAACACTAACCTATTAACAACCGCGCGTCGAACGGTTAATTTATTCAACACTGATATGCCGGTTTTCACCGCATAATTACGTGGAAAGTCGTTGCGTGGGGAAGGCGGCAAAACCCGCATAAACCCAAAAAACGGCAAACCTTCACGCAGGTCAGTCATAGGTAAACTTTGGTCATCCCAACTAAATGAAAGTGCCGGTCCTAACCGCACAAATCATGAGAGGAAACCGAATCTATTGACAACCACGCGTCGAACAGTTAACTTATTCAAAATACTTTAGAAAATTTCTAACAAAAGGATGAGGAAAACCTACACGCAGGTTAGATGTAGGTAAAGTTTAGCCATCCTACTAAGTGCAAGTGACGGTCCTACCCGCACAATCACGAAAGAGGAAGCAAAACTTCAACCTATTATCTACCACGTTCAAAGGTTAACTTATTCTAAACACTTGAAAAATTGCTAATTTAAACTAAAGTATGCAAGTCATATAACGTTTATAAAGCAAGGAATCCAGTAAAAATAGCGGTCTTACCCGCACAAAGATTTATATTTCATAATATTCATTACAAGAATGGCCGGGTAACTACCCGCCTACAAGAATATAAATCTATACAAGCTAAACCTATCCTAGCAGTGGGAAGGGATCTTCAGGATCAAGCTTCAGGGCCACTTCCACTTGGACCAGCACCATCAGTAGAGCGTGACGGTTCAAGGAAAGCTTTAAGGATAGCTAGCCCATCATCAGCAGCAGCAACTTCGTTCACCTTCTCCACCACCGGATGCGGGAAGACGGCATACTGATTCACTGCTTGGTCGTATACAGCTTCAGTATCCACATCAAATAAAGGGAAGTTGGAAGGCGGGATGCCTTTCTCAACGAACCCTAGACCAAGCAGGAAGCCGGCCTTTTCCCCATCCTCCTGAGAAGCGTTGAGGGCTGCGCTCATAGCATCGTCATAAGACGTCTCCGTGAAGACTCGATGCACAACCTACAAGAAAAAATACAAGTATCAAAACCTTTTCTATTTACAAAGAAAAGCGTGAAGACATTATAAAGCTAAACATACCTGAGACAACGCTTCTCGAAGAAGCCATTCCTTGGCAACCAGAGCCTCCTGGAGGGCAGCTTGAGCTTCGTTACGGGCGCGTTCGGCTTCACTCTTGTTGAGGTTGGCAAGCAACACTTCTTTAGCCGCAGCCTCTTCGACGCCCTTTAGCTTCCGCTCAGTGTGGTCAAGCACCCCCCTCTGGTCCAAGATCTCTTGGAGCTTTTTGGCGTCTTCCATCGCCAAGGCATCATGAGCCTGCTGGAGAGCCTCTAATTTGGCTTTAAGCTCCTCATTCTCTACGCGTAGAGGCTCAGCAACAGCTTCAGCCTTGGTGGCCCTCTCGGTTGCGTTCCTTGCAGTTTCCTTAGCCAGCCGAAGCTGTTCGTTAACAGCTTGGGCAGCCTTGGAACGGGCCTCGAGCCGGGCCTGAACTTCAACCTCGAGGGCCTTGAAGGCCTTCTTCTTTTCCGCAGCCACTGCGGTAAGCTCTACGTTCTCCTCCCGGACAGCCCGCGCCCGAGCTACTTCTTGAAGGCGAGCTGTTTTAACTTGTCGTTTTCACGACAAAGCAGCTCGACGCGTGGCTGCATCCGGGCCAGGAGAACCCGAAGCTCATTGGTTAGCCTACCCTCCTGGTAGATAGCCATGGCTTCCCCCAACGCACCACTGGGAGCTGCGTGACGAGCCCACTCCACGCACTCCACAGGTGTGCGAAGGGTTGTTCCTCGGCGGATGTTCCATCGTGGAACATACACTTCATTGGAATCCGACACTGCAAAAAACATAAAGCAGTTAGGAAAAGATGATAAAAATATGAAAAGGGCCAAAAGAACCCTACGCACCTGTAGGGTCAACAACAGGCCGATAGCCGCCGAACCCATCACCTGAACCCAAGGGAAATCCATCCAAGAGGTCAGGCAGATGGGAAGGAGGCCGAGGTTGGCGATAAGCCCCATGCATACCTGAAGGATCGGCCGTCGTTGCCGATGACGGAGGCATGGTAAAAGCCGCCGCGGTCGCCGCTGCGGAATCCGCATCAAAAGTAACCGCCGGCTCAGTGAAAGATGCGGTAAAAATGGCACTGACAGCCGGCGGTGATGTCATCACAGCTGGAACAGTCGGCTCAACGGAGTGAGCAACTGAACCAGCGGAAGCAGGCGCAGGCGCAGCCGCCTGGGTCGTCGCCTCAGGTAGGCTGACCAAGCCTACCGTCATGGGCGGAGGGGTACTCCTCTGCGCTCCACCTTGGAATGCGTCAACATCCACGCCTGCACAAAGAAGTATTAATGATGGAAAGCTATGAAGTTAAAAATAAAATTTGTACATACGGGTTTTCTTGAGCCTAAAAGTGCGGACAGGCGGGGATGAACCCGATGGAGCCGGCCTCTTCACGCCACTCACCATTGTCATCCTGGGCTCTCCGGAGGTGACAGTCGTCGCAGCCTCCGGAGCAGTGGTTTTATCACCACCGGGGTTCCCCGCCACCTCTTCGCTCTCGGCCTCTGAATCAGACCGAGGCACCGGATCGGCAGTGGAGGCCACCTTCTCCTTCCCCTTCCCGCCGGCAGCCTTCTTCTTCCGCACCAACGGAGGACCATCTGCGGATTCCTCATCAGAACATAAGATTAGAGGAATTCCGGCAGAGGTTTCAACATTGAGGGGTCGAGGGTTGAATAACGCCTTACCTGGCCGCCTGGCGCTCAGGATCTCGTGGCTTGACGGATAGACCTCCACGAACCGATCCGCTGTTTGTTCTAGGATGGACAACTCGTTCTCATATAGAGCACGAGTACCCATCCGAGCGAGACTGTCAGCCTCCCGCGGATACAGGAGCGACTGCAAGTCGTTCCCCTCTGAAATAAACAGGAAAGAAGTTAGAAGAGATTCTAAATCAACAAAAAGAAACAGAGCATACCGTAAGGAACAGAGTTCAAACCGTATTCGAGGACGATCGGGATCTTTCGCGCATCCGCATCCTTCCACACCCGGCTCATCCCGAGCATCACCATCCCGGACTCCGCAAACCGGTAAACCGGAGATTGGACTCGGGATATCTTCGAGAACCATTCCGCCTCCTGGTAGTTGGAGGCGTGAAGGCTGGGAAGTGCTTGCCCATTCTTGAACTTCATGGCAAGGGGGATGGTGCGAGCGGAGATGAAGAAGAACTCCCGTTTCCATGAGCGAAGACTGCGCTCGGTTGCGCTAATCTTCAAACCCTTAATCCGGGTTATCAGAGTATACCACCCCTGGATGCACCTCCAAGAGTAGAAGGTCATCAGGCGGTCGACGAAGGGCTCAATGCCCAGAATCCGGCACACCCACTCGAAGTGGCGAATCTTCGCGATCGCCATCGGATGCACCTCGGTAGGTGCACACCGTGCCTTTCCAGGACACGGTACACAAACTTTGTCAATGGGAACCTAAGATTCCCATAAACAAAGAATGCAGCATATACCCCGATCTTGCCTCTGGGGGCATCATACACCGTCTGATGGGGTTCAGGAAACTCAGGCTCGAGAGACTCGAGCATGAACTTCCTGACGATGTACTGATACAGATCGACAGGCAGAGCACACTGGCACTCGCCAGCAGTACTCTTGTCATCGGCGAACACCCCAGCCTCCTGGGCTGTAGATTCGAGATCACGAGAAGACATCTTGCAGATGAAAGAAGAAAACGATTTCAAGAGAATGCTCGACTGAAAGGTGAGTATTCGCTGGAAATCGTTTTGAAGATGAAGAGAAAAGTGAAAGTGTGGATTACAAAGAACCCTCTCCCCCTTTATATACTAATCGCAATTAATGCGATGAATTTAATGCGGAAGAGAGAGAAATCGAAGGTGCAATGAAACTATGACACGTGGCAAAAAGCAAGCTGGCAACAGCTGTTGAAAGGACGCGTACCATTAATTTCGCGGCCACGCGCCCGAAAAATCGCGCCCACGCGCCTGAAAAAGCGTCTGGAATGACCATGTACTGTCACGTCACCATAACTTCCTGCACGTCCTGACACAGTCAGAAGAAACCGTCGCACGACGTTTCAGAGGTTTGGACTGTTCTTATCCTCTCACCAACTCTTCGAATTACAAAAAAAAATTCAAAAAGATTCAAAAGTAAGCGGGAAAATACCCCTTACATTGGCAACCAAGTAACTATAAGACGGGTGCGGGTACAGTGTCAAGGCAAAACCCTTCACATACTTAGCACCCGCAGGGAATTGAAGCCAAGAATACCTCGGCAACCAAGTAACTATAAGACGGGTGCGGGTACAGTGTTAAGGCCAAACCCTTCACATACCTAGCACCTGCAGGGAATTGACGCCAGGAATACCTCGGCAACCAAGTAACTATAAGACGGGTGCGGGTACAGTGTTAAGGCAAAACCCTTCACATACCTAGCACCTGCAGGGAATTGACGCCAGGAATACCTTGGGAGTAAAGTAACTATAAGACGAGTGCGGGTACAGTGTCAAGGCAAAACCCTTCACATACCTAGCACTCCGCAGGGAAATGAAACCAAGAAGGATCTTCTGGGCCATGCTTGCGCAAACGGGAATAACATCCCCGCATAGCGGGAACGTCGAGAACTAGATTGTTTGAAACTTCAAGATGGAATTGGTGGTTTTAACATAATTGATCACTATGTTCAAAACTACCAAAACCTCATGGAGAATCTACACAAGAGGTACTCAACACTCCTGACTTGCGAGGAGGTTACAGACCTACCCGCATCATACCCAAAGATCAAGCAGAACAGTGGGAAATTCTGCGTGACATTAGGACTTCCGCGGGAAGAATCCCCATGGAAAACCTTAAAACTAAACCCTTTTCAAAAAACCCTTTACTTAAGTCCAAAAGTTCACCTCACTTTATTAAACATTCATGAGAAGAACATTGGACTGGGGGGACTTGAAGAGGTAGGTCCCAGCAGAGCCCAGTTGGACCCGCAGACTCACCTTGAAAAGGGACGTCTGCGCAGTTCAACCCGCAAGACTCCTTAACGGACGTCTGCGCGGTTGAACCCGCAAGACTTAACTAAAGGAACGTCTGCGCAGAAACCAACTGGATCAGCAGGACCCACCACGCTCAGAGACGTGACGTCCTCACGTGCGGTACGCAAGCTGTCCCCGTAGGAAACGCCTCTCAATGGTTTCCAGGTACTCCGCCTGTTCCCGCAGTTACGGATACCGGCCATCAGGGAAGGCTACCCGCGCAGCATGGCTACACGCACAAGGCTTAACTCTCATAATAATTCAGCAGTCACCTGAAGAAGGAATGAGCAAGCCGGGAACAGTCCCGCACAAAGGTGGGAGGGGGAATACTCCCACCCAAATGAGCCAGTCCGTATGATACTGAGGATCTTTTGTACTGTACCTGACGAGGTATGGGCAAAAGATCTGACCAAAGATACGACAGCTCATTGACAACAGTATGGCGAGCAACATGCTCTTGTACTGTATGTCACTATTAGCCGCTACCTACTCACCAACTCCTGACATACCACGTGCATAGCCTGTAGTTGGTGGAAAAGGAATAGTACACAGCAGGCCTGGTCACTATCAGCCGCTGCCTACCCACCAACTACCAGCATGGCACGTGCGTAGGCCATAGTTGGTTGAACAGGAATACTATTCAGCCGGCTACACCTCCTTGGAAACCTACCTTCGGCTATAAATACCCCAAATGGTATGATCATCTCATCTTATCTTGTATTACATATTATACCTGATATCTGCTCTAGCAATCTCTTAATATACATTTATATTTAAGAGCAATCTAGTCTGATTCTCACGCCGGAGGGTGGTCACAAGGAGGAACCCCCACCCCTTCTCAGTGACGAGCTCACGGTGTCTGTTTTGCAGGTTATCAGAAGAACCATCTTTGCCGGGTCTAACCCCTCGTGGGAAACATCTATCTAACCCCCAGGTTACCCGTAATCTGCCCGGGGTCCGGTTAGTGTTTCTTCAGTAGTTTTGAGAAGTTGTACCTTTGTGTTTGGAAGCTTGTACCCGTGTCGGTTTTGAAAAAGAAAAACTTTATACTGAAACGTAGATAAATATAAGCACATCATAACAATGTATACAAAAGTTTGTAAAATGTTATTTTAAAAGTTTTGAAAGAATTACAAAATATGTTCAAATAATATTAGTATCTTTAAGAATTTTGCATTGCATTTCAAGAGTTTGTAAATCACTATATATAATATGTAATTGTTATTCAGATGATTAATATATCTTAATATCTTGAATGTAATGATTTTAAATTTTTCCTTGTCTTCTTCCTAAATCAAATTGTTTGAGACAAAGCTTGCGTCCAAGGGAGGCATTGCATAGCTATTGCTATCACTCCATCCCCATCCTTTTCCTGACACTCAAGTTTTATATTTGAGGCTTTCAGCCATACATTTTAACCATATTTTGAAAAGTAATTGTTCTAAATAAGATATAACTATAGATTACCTATTCTACTTATTAATCAAAGCACATTTACACTGGTGATATTAAGATGTGTTTAAAGGTGTTTAGCTTCAAAATAATGAGAATTCAAATCTTATGGTGGACAGAAAGATGTGATTTAAAAAAGGCTGTTAAATTTTATTTTATAATTATTTTCTTTTGTTAAATCCACTGATTACATAATTTGATTAAAACATCACCAAGTTAACAATGATACCTAGTTAATCTCACCTTAACACAACTATTAATAAGGTATGGGGAGGAAGAGATGTAGGTTTTTCATTCATATATCACAAAGGATAGAAAAATCTACTTTACTTTGAGGGAGAGCCCGACTCTAAAACCATATATGAACATGAAACCGTTATAGAGTCAATGTTTAAGCAAACTATACATCTAAAACTATATTTGACTCTAAAACACAATTTGAAATGATATGTCTTAGTTATAAATCTGGTCATAGCTTTTAAGAAATTACTCATTGATTTTAAACGTTTATAGTAATGTAAAACCCACAACTACATCAATGGCGATTTGAAGCGCCTTTCAGGTTGACGATGAGTTCTCAAACTTGATTGTTGAGTTTTATGTTCTTTGGCTTGGTTATTATAAGGCTCTTCACATACTTTTACAATCACATAGCGTAAAAGAACGTTATCTATGCTTGATAAGGGTAATTCATAAGTGGAGAGTAGTCTTGTTGAAACATTCAAGTTATAAGGGTTGTATTTATCAATTCAACCATTATTTTATATTATGTATATTTTAGTAATAATGGTAAAATAAGGGGCAATTTCATATAATAGTAATCAAATTTTTAAAAGTGTTTGAATTAGGTTACGAAAGTTTAAAAATGCTCTAATTAAGTTACTTAACTTTCATATTTTATTAAATTAAAAGTTTTAATATATTTTTTTAGCATTTTTTTTTGTTTCAAATAGCAAATCTTTTTATCTTCTTTTTATGTCGACGTTGAGTGACAACGTTAATTTTATTTTTTATTTTTAAATTTTAAACAAGTAACATTTTTAAAATTTTTTAAATTTAACTACATATATTGCAAATCCCGACCCCCACATCTTATTTTGCATTGGTTTCTCAATGCAAAAAAAAAATCGGTAACGCTCGATTTGAAAATTTAGTGACCCGATTTAAGAAAAATTTGTATGAGTGATCTAAATAAGCATCTCACTCCTTGACAAACATTTTGGTTATTGTTGGTATTAGATGTACCAAACCATAATTTCTTATGAATAATAACTAAATTTATAAAATAAACATAACACATGTACCATCAGTTGCTTAACTCTTAGTGCTAATAATATGTACTTAAACATCTTTCAAATCAAATTTGTTAAGGAAAATAAACATATCATGTTGACTAATTAGGTAAGCATGTGACACATATCCATTTACCGACTCGAAGCAATCCATGTAATCATGTTTCACATCAAATTGGTTTGATATGGATAAAAATGTGAGCGTTTTACACTTCCATGTGTTGTTCTTCAACTTTTGATCAAATTCATCAAGACAAAGGGATATTGTGTTCTTATCTAGTCTAAAAATTACACACACAAAAGAGTAATGTTATTAATTGATAGGCAAATTGGAAATAAATAATTCTAACTTTTGTGTATTGGGCGATAATAATCTCAACCTTAAAAAGCACTACCAACGGTCCCAACTTTCAACTACTTTTCTCTCAATGAACCTACGTTAAAAAACACTTAATGCCGTTAAGTTCTTTTTTCCGAGTTTCAAACAAATGTTTTAGGGATTTTAATCGGAAGAACGATACGATTCGAGTATTCGACTGATGTAAAACTTATCACGAAACGGTAATCCAAGTGATGCATGTTTCAATTCGGGTGTTTGAATTTCCAATTAACAAAAATCAAGTCATTTGAATCACCGTTTCGTGATAAGTTTTATATCGGTCGAATCGTATCGTTCTTCCTATCAAAAGCCTTAAAACATCAGTTTGAAACTTAGAAAAAAAAATTAACGGCCCTAAGTGTTTTTTAATGGAGGTCCATTGAGACAAAAATAGTTGAAAGTTGTGAACGCTGGTAGTGATTTTTAAAGTTAGGATTATTATTGGTTAATACACAAAAGTTGGGATTATTTATTTCCAATTTGCCTTAAATTATATAACAATGAACTTATTTTAATTATTATACGCGTTTATTATACACTAGATTTTATCCCCCGTATTACAGGGGTTGTTTTACATTATTTGTTTTTAATATTTATATATGTATATTTAAATTTTAATTTTATTTATTGTGAGAAAGTTAATAATTAATATACTTGAGGTTTGATGGTGAAATGGTTTCACAAATAAATGATATTTTATAATCCGGTTTAAAAGCTATCTGGGTTTGGTAATACCCATTACCCGTTTATTTTTTTATTATAAAATTGTTTCTTAATTATAAATAATATCTTTTTTTAAAATAAAATAGGATATTAATTTTTAGTATATTCTTATTTTATAAGATTTTCATATCAAATATTTGATGAGATTATTTTTTAATATAATGAGATGTTATAACCCGTTTAAGAGCTATCTGGGTTTGGTGAGACCTTTACCCGTGAATTTGGGTCAAATGCGTGAGAAGCCTTCATTTACAAATAAAGTAATCTTATGGCTTGAGAGAATGATTGTTTTACATTTTTCGTTTTTTAATATTTATTTTTTGGATTTTAATTCATTATTGTAAGAAAGTTAATAATATACTTAGGGTTTCATGATGAAAGGGTTTCATAAATAAATGATATGTTATAACCCGTTTAAAAGCTATCTGGATTTGGTGACCCATGACCCGCTTATGCTTTTTACTATAAAATTGTTTATTAATTATAAATAATATATTTTTCTTTTTAAATTGGATATTAAATTTTAGTATATCCCTATTTTGTAGGATTTTCATATCAAATAATTGGTAAGATTAATTTTTAATTTAATGAGATGTTATAACTCGTTTAAGAGCTATCTGGTTTTGGTAAGACCCATACCCATGAATTTGGGTTAAATCAATGAGAGACCTCCATTTAAAAATCAAGAAATCTGATGGCTTACATAAAAGGGGAGAGCGACCATATCGCGATACATAGAATTTTTTGGTTTTCGTTTATATATATTATACATATGAAAAAGAATAATTGAAAATATCAAGAAAAAATTATCTAGTGTCGTGTGTATATTAACGGAAATAGTTAACCTTCATCCACCTCGGGGACGAAATTTGTTACAGCTAGCAAAATTTAGACCAGTGGTGTACTTTTCTAGAATTTGGAACCAAAAATGAAATCCGAACAAACCACATGAACCATTTGTTTACTTAATTCAAAAAAGAGAATGATATTTTTTTAACATTTGTAATCATTGGTGGACCCGCATGTACTTCGCCGGATTCTGTCGAATCCGATCAATTTTCGATTTTATATATAACTTGTAGGACATGGGCCACTTTTTATTAAAATAAAATAAACGCTAATGATACTCTCGTTAGTAATGGGAAATATAGTAATACAGTACCGTTTACAAAATCGAATAAAATGAATATGATATACAACATTTTATTTATATTCAAAATAGATAAGATAATACGCCTTCATCAGGTACTTCATGTAATAGCTTCGCTTGTGTTTTCATCATATTGGTCATCGACTAAGCTCCTTGAATCGCGTATTCTCGAACGATCTTTTGTGGAGTCTTCAATGAGAGCTTGATGCGTATCTTCTTGTATGATCCTTTACTACAAAAACAAACAAACTAATGTTGACGGTTAGGCTGAGGCACGTGTTCAACACGCTTCCTTTAAAACAGATTTCGCGCCTCTACATAAGACAACGCATCTGTCTCCTAGGGTACAACAGCCGAAGCAGTTTGTACTGCCGGAGATGTCCACACGCCCGAGGTTACATTAGTTAAATTGTAGTGTTAGAACCTGTGGGAAAAATAAAAAGAATGAAACGGTAGAGCAATAGAATGGAGAAACTCATCTCTATATATTCTTAACATATGGGTCTTTAAAGCTTTCTTCTTTACCATAACTCTTCATACATGCATGTATTTTCTCCTTGAAGTTCCTATCTTCTCATTTTTCTAGCCCTTTCAAATGAGGCATATAGCCTACTATATTATGCAAGAGTTAAGGGTGAGTGAAGAGCTTCACTTAATTAGAGACTTAATTCTCTAATAAAATCCATTAAGTGCTATAAAGAAAGCTCTACTCAAGAGTTTTAACATATGAATAGCTATAGTATTAATAACCTAATAAATTAATTTCCATTCATTTTTTTATAATTTTCAAACATTCCCCCACATGAATGGAGATTAATCAAAACACACAAAATATCCAATGTAACCTCGACAGTTTAGTATTGCAGGATAGGTAGGCGTTAGCTTTGAACCTTCCTTTGTATAGCATACATAGTCTCATAGCGGTTAGCAGACACGATGTCCTTGAACAAACCCCCATTGGTGTAGGCGACAATACACTTCACACAATACTCTCCCTAGCCGGGCACATCTCCTCATTGCCGTGTCCATTATGGTCCTAGAACACTAGCCTGGTTCTGTGAAAGCTCTAGGAATTGCGCACCCCACAATTTCATTCGAAGCGACCCCACTTCTCTTTCACATAGGTGATTATCCAGAAATCATTAAAAGCATTAAGGTTATAATGATTTACACAAATCATTAACCATATATTATGCTTAACCTCACAACTTGTCACTGTAGTTATAGGAAAGGACTAGGAAGTAATTAGACTCCCTTTATAATTTAGGAGGATATATATATATATATATTAGCTTATGTGTCAACTTCTACATAAGTTATTCCCCTACAGTGACCACCCTTAGATATATAATTAGGTTGTCCTATTGAACTTAGATCTTGGGATCTCCAGACAACTAAGTTAGGTTTTCCTTTATATTCCTTTTTTCTTGGGCTTTAGTCCCATTCTACTACTTGATCTCTACTAAACCCTCAGGTTGTTGGATCCATAACATTATCTTTGATATTGTCTATAGATAACTTGCGTAGTTGAGATCAATTTTCATGATGTGTTCTTAACTTATAAGTTAATATTGCCTATTATCAACTTTCTAAGACTATAACCACAGTGGCCATCTGAATCTGGTTATAATATTTGTCTTTGTAAGATGCACTTATCATTAAGGCAAACACATCTCTATTATGCACTACGACCTTCATGTCTTTCACTTAGTCGTGTGTTTGCAATGTTAGATTGCATTACAATAATCCTCATTGCTAAACCTTCCAAGTTCAAATGCAAGACACCCCCACATTTAAGTTTTATTGGAAAACATTATCTAACTTGCAGATGGGGTAAGTAATGATTCTCTCTTTCTTCACACGCTTGAGAAGTCAACTTAATTACCATTTGTACATACCCTTCAGTGGTTTCTTCTTAAATGGCTTCCCCCACATTTCTTGCATTTGGATTTTGTTTGTTTAACTTTACTAAGGACAAACTTGACACTCATGATTTGAACAAGATCACGTCATTGTATCAGCGAGTTCATTAATGCTTGCTCATAGAGCAATACTTGCCTTAGTGTAAGCTTCTACCACTTACTAGCCTTTAACTTAAATTGGTCATAAAAGCTTGTTAACAAACCATCATAAATCCACTATCTTGGACAAACCTAGAAAATTGAGATCTTCTTAAGATCCTCATTAGTTATGTCATTTCCTTAGATTTGATGAAAACCTTCTTTACATTTTTCTATACACAAATTCTTTCTTGTGTATGTTTTGAATGTTTCAAGTTAATCAGTCTTCACAAAGCACTATAATTAACAAGTACTAGTCTAGCATGCTTTAGACTACAATACTCTAGCATGTGAACAGAAGATGCATCATTCTGATCCTTCACAGCTATTACAATATCACTTTGAAACACTCCACCCTTTTTTTTAGACAAAATTATGAGACTTATTCACAATCCCCAAACCTTAATATTCAGGAAAGTCTCACACGTTATTGTATATAGAACATACATAACTTTTTCATTCATTTAAGGAACATAACTCTTTTGCCTTTGATCTTCAAGGCTTCACCATTGACTTATATGGACTTTGAACATAAGTCTTAATCCAACAAGATGAACGCTACTCGTCTACAATCACTATTATTCAAGATAAAGTCAACTAGATTGACGCTCAAACTCTTGGAATTCACATTTGCATAAAATGATTTATACATTTTATTGTTGTCTTTTGAAACTATTTAATGAGATACTCTCTCAAAATGAAAGACAAACTTTCACATAGTTCAAACAAAATGGATGAGAGTAAAAACATCTATATATTCATCACTTTTGTAAGCATATTATAACAAATCTCTTTAAGATTTACTGTAATTCAATTACAAGAATAACATAATAGATCTCTTATGATTCACATTCGGTGAATTTTCAAAGATGAATATCCAATGATATAAATATCTCATTAACGTATAGTATGTTACAATTCACATTTAGTAAATCTCCAAGGAGTTTAATACGTCATCAACATATATTAATTCACATTTACTAATTTCCAAGGAGGTAAATATCACATTCTTATGTATTTCATCTTAATACACTCACCACGTTATTTCATGACCCTCTCACGATGTTTTTATACATTTGATGTGTCGTCTTAGACTTTTGTCAATGCAACAACTCACAAGTTGTTCTTATGCAATATTCTTTTTTGCATTATCCATTTAAAATTATTCATTTTTTTAACATAAATTTTTCACTAAAAATTCTATTTTTGTTCGTCACAACAAATACTGTTGTATTTGGTTATAAAACTGCATGTGTTATCCGAAGATATTGAACACAAAATAATAATACAACCGAAATAAAACATAAAGTGTAAATCACTTTAATAATAATTCAAATAACAGACGGCATCTTGACATCAAATATTAAAGTGTTATTATCTTCAACACTTTCATCATCTGACAGGAATCGTCTCAATGATATCATTTAAGGTTATGTATTGAGATACTCTCTCAAATAAAACTCCATGCACACATATTCTCATTTTATTATTGAAACTATACTCTTGAACAAATATGCTCAAAACAACCTCAAGTTATTACAATTACTACATTAAAGTCACAAAAGTTGAACAATCAATTTGTTCACACAACACGAAGTTGTTTTCACTTGGAGTATCCTTGAGAATGTCATCTTAGTTTAACACGAACTACTTTTAGCATGGGTAGCAAATCATTTTGAATTATCTAAATTATGCAAAACTTTGTTAAAAAAAATTATTCTAAAACATTTATTTAGTTTTGCAATATATTATATCAATAGGGGTTTATAGCATCAAAATTCAGAACCTAAATTATCAAATGGTTTCATAAGTTTTAGATTTAATACCCATGTACTAAAACGGTTTCTACCACGCAAGTAAAATAAAAACATATTATAACGCGCACGTTATAACTTGAACGTTTACATAAAACGTTTTCCAAGGATAGAGTCTATAAAAGAAACCATTTCTAATTGTTTCTAACGCACATGCTAGATAATTAAATGTTTACATAAAACATGTCACACCCCGACTCAGGGCCTGGGTGCGGCGCCCGTTAGTTGGTATCTGTTTTGAAAAAATATCAGAGTTGCGGGTTATTAGCGAAAGTCTTTTAAAATATAATATTCATTTATAAAATGTCGGGTCCGAATACCCATTTGATATTTCAATTAACTGTCTTTAGAAAATATAATTTAAATATTATTCTAAATAAAATATCTGAGCCATCAGATCATTTCTAATGACTCTCCAATCTTCTATCACTCCTGCCTGTCAGTTCTATTCTTTTACAGTTTTCCTGAAATGTGGGGACAAATACGGCAGCACACAGCCGGTGAATGACGCCGACTCAATAATACCAGTGCGTAAATCAATAATAATACCTTTGTGACAATACTCAATAGGTACCCAACTCAATTGGGTTAAAATTACCCTAAGTACATGTACAATTAATCGTATACACCATATCATTTCTCTTATCAGTCCCATAGACTACCAGAGGCATGTTTGATGATATGCATGGCCTCGGGGAACTTTGAGTTACCATGTATGTATGGATCCAGACATATGTATACTCTTAATCTGAGTATGCCCGTTTCTTATTATTACAACACAAAGTTTTAAGGATTTGTAAATCCCATGCAAACAATTCAGATTCTAAAAGAGTTGTAAAAGTTTGGGGTGTATTCACCTTATATGATTGTAAATTAGTTTCTGACACTGATTCATGTATATTGATCAGTTTCTGTTACTGACCCCTGTCTGTAAATCAGTTTCTGTTACTGATTCATGTTTTTGTTTTTAGCTTTCTGATTAATTGATTGATTGTTATCTCGGACCTATAGTACGAGAATAACATTTGTATAAATATCTAGATCTACGATCTAGATTCAGAACTCGTAGTCTGTTTTGTATAGCTGTAACCTTGATAATTTATTTGTTTGTATAAAACATGTGGACCTTTAGTCCCTTTATTTGTTTATTAATTGTATGTCAGGTTTCTTCTTTAGAAAGAAACATTTATACCAGGTTTCTTCCTCAAAAAGAAACATTATTTAACTATATCCTGTGTGAATGAATAGTATATTTCTTAATTATTAAGAAATACGATTTTTAACTATACCCTTTGTATATAAATGATTACGTTTCTTAATCATGAAGAAACTATAATTATAACCTATGCTTATGAAAAACTATATTATACTTAACAGTGATCAAGATTCGGGCTATAACTCCGACTATGGTCTAAGCTATAATAATAATAATAATAATAATAATAATAATAATAATAATAATAATAATAATAATAAAATAATAACTTAATCAGAACCCCTACCTCGTACGGGTATTTGGAGTTAAATGCCTATGATTGATCGAGCGGCACTTCTACACTATACAAAGAGCTTACACCGTCAAAGCTTCGGAGCTTGGCACGCTTCACGAGGTCGGTACGCCCTTCGAGGTCGGCACACTTTTCGAGGTCGGCACGCAAAACGATGCAAAGTGAAGTGGTTGGTGTGAGTTGGAATGTGCCGAACACCCTTTTATTATTGCGAAAATGTTGCAACTTCGCGTATCCCGAAGCTGCTTCGCGTATCGCGAAGATGCACTAGCTATGCTGAGTCACCGTGTAGGCTTGCCACGTGTCTCCACGTGTCACGCATGCAGAGATGCAACTTCGCGTATCGCGAAGATGCCTGATCTGCAACTTTGCGTATCGCGAAGATGATCCAAATTCGGTTCAAGTCTTTTGTGTTTCGCGTAGCGCAAAGATGCCTGATCTGCAACTTCGCGTATCGCGAAGATGCAAGTTTTCAGATTTTCATTTCCAGTCCTTGTACTATCCAAAAATACTAAAGCGGCTGCCAAGTGCGCAATCAAAATGCCATATTACGCCCATCGCCCGAGTCCAAGTCCGTGCGCGTGCACGTCGGGTGCTTCGCACCCTCCGCTAAGACTATGGAGAGTGGTTAGTAACATTAAAACATTTATATGGAAACTTGCTTCCATATAAAGAGCTTTCATTTCTTTACTTGTTTCCATGTGGGATGAAAATTTCATTTCTTATTTATACCCATGGGCATGCTTCCCTTTTTCTTCCATCTATCCATGTGGGATGGATTTTCCTACTTCCTTAATCATAAGATGCTTAATTTTTCCTTATCTCATTTTTCCCATTACTTGATTTTGAGATTATTTTATTCCTTTAACTTTCAAAGTTGACAACTTTAGTCCAAAATAAATATGGGTTTTTCCTAGATGTTACAAAACATTTCCGGTTAGTATGTGTTGGGACCAGGATCTTTGATCTTCGAAATTCAAGTATCGTTGGCAACTGTTAGTAGGACTGAGGATCCTCAATGGTTCAAGGATCCTTATTAGTCAATTTCAGTTATATTCTAATATATTTTTTGCAGGTATAACACGTGCTTACCAGAATTCCTATTATTACGGAAGGAATATTTTACCTGGTCTTTCCTTCTCGTCCACGCTCCTAAACGGTCGAGTTGAAAGAGTAAACCAAACGTGGCCGAGATTATAGCATAAGTAGTTAATTAGACGTTGTATTACATTGTATATATATATCAAATGATATCTGATCAAGAAACACAACACTTTAGCATTGAGAGTTCATAACAAACACTTGTACTCACGATCAGCTATTATTCCACCATTTGTAACCTTTTTAAGCTTAATATAATTGGTAGTGATAGTTTTCACTACCCGAGGTTTTTATGCCGGCGGGATACTAGTTACCAAGGGCTTTTCCTCGTATAAATCTCTGTGTTCATCGTTTATAACTGTTATTTTCATCACATTAATCCATACTAGCACCAATCCTCACTTACGAATTTGGTTCATTGATCCTTAGACCGATTTTTAACCAAAACAATTTGGCGCCCACCATGGGGCTGTTGTTCAATCCTTTATTATCATTCACTCAATGACCTCCCAAGGAAAAACTATTCCCATAACTGCTGCTTCTCAAGTGACCTTGCCACCGCTGCCTGGCCCTACAAAACCACAAAAGCCAGTAACTGTTGCTCAGAAGAAGGAGACTGCTGTTTTCTCCGGATCGAAATCCACTACTGTCTCCCAAACGGTAACTGCTAATAATGATGTCTCTGTTTTGTGTTCACAGATGAAGAGCTATATGGAGCAGCAGAACAAGACTAATCAGAGGATCCTCTACGAGATTGAGAAAATCAGGAGGAATAAGAAGGCCAATGAAAACACAAGCCCCATTATGCCGAGGAGGCTTGATTTCAGCACTTCGGATTTCCCGGACCAAAGGTGCCCAGCATCCACTTATCCTCAGCAAGGATCCTCGGACCTCTCCCAGAAAAAATTCTCTGACCAATATTCGCAAGGGTCCTCTATCCTTCAACAAGGATCATTGGGTCAACCTTTAATATCCTTCAATCATCATTTGCTAGGATCCTCGGTATTCCAGCCTGAACCCTTAGGATTCCCTCAAGGATTCTCCAACCAACAACTTCAAGGATCCTCAATCTTTCAACCAGGATCCTTGGGTTTTCAAACAGAATCCATCATCCATCAGCATCCGGATTCCTACTACCCTTATGTCAAGGAACCCCTTAAGGAACCCCGATTCAGGCCATTGGAGGTCCATGAAGGCGATTTCATACCCATGCAAACTATTGCTCCTGCTGGACCAACTGCTGATGCCGAAACAATATATCCCGGACGCAACTATGGAGCTAGATCTTTTGATCACATAAAAGGTGACATTTATGATAATCCGTCTTTTGGCACTAACCATGCCTGTATGCAGGATACTGGGGTCAACCAAACCATAGCCCATGAGCTACAAAAGCTCAAGGATATGATATCGAGTGTGCCTAGAGTCATCAAACCTATACCCAAAGTACCTGCAGGAAGCCATAACATATCCAGGTTTGCTCCACCGATTTGCGATGCCGAGATACCAAAGCGCTTCACTGCTCCTAGTATGAAACTATACGATGGATCCACGGATCCTGAGGAACATGTGGCCTTATATCGTGAGAGAATGGAAATCAACCCTATTCCCGAAAGATTGAAGGAGGCTTGCTTGTGTAAGGGCTTTGGCTTAACCCTCACTGGATCCGCCCTTAAATGGCTACTAAGTCTTCCTCCTTATTTTATTATCTCATTTTCTCATTTAATCAATCTTTTTAATAGTCAATTTTCATGCAGTAGATCTTTCGAAAAAATTAACTAGTGATTTATATAGAGTTGTCCAACCTCGTGGGGAACCCCTTAGGCAGTTCCTTACAAGGTTCGGAAGAGAGGCCTTGGAAATTCCAAATTTGGATGTCCCGACAGCTATTGAGGCATTTAAAATGGGGTTACAAAAGGACTCTCCATTTTATCAAGATCTTGTGATGACCCCTTGCAGGAACTTAGATGAAGTCCAAAACAGAGCTTTAAGATTCATCAGGTTGGAGGAGGATCAAAGAATACAAGATCAATTAAGCACTCCGGTGAAAAATGAATCTCAAGACAAGAAACAAGGATCCTACTTCAGGAACAGCAACTCTAAGCCATACAATAAACCAAATGGCCAAAAGATCAATGCTGTAGAAGAGGAGGAGGATGATGAAGATTGTCCAAGAATATCTGATTATTGCTTCTCCGTAGATATGGGAGGAGTGATGCTTGCTGTTAGGAACTTGGGTGACAAAGCAAGATGGCCAAGAAAAAATGAGAAGGCACCGCTCCCCAAAGACAAATCGAAATGGTGTGCCTTTCACGAAGACTTCGGCCATATGACAGAAGATTGCATAGCCTTGAGAAAGGAGATAAGCTACCTCCTCAGCAAGGGTCACCTTAAGGAGCTGTTCGGAAGAAAAAAGCCAAGGAACCAGGATCCTGAACCAGTTCCGGAAAAGGCTGCTCCACCTCCCCCAGACGCTCAAGTTATCAACATGATCTTCGGAGGATCTGATATATGCGAAACCTCTTACTTGGCTGCAAAAAAATACGCCAAAGAATGCAAACTGGAGAATTTGAAAGGCCGATCAAGACTTCTACAACAACCGAGCAAAGAATTATCTCCTTCGATGAGGATGATCGAATCAATGTTCAGGATCCTCACCACGACGGTTTAGTCATTACTTTATTTATTTCTAACCATTATGTACGCAGGATACTCATTGATGGAGGAAGTTCAGTTAATATCATCCAACTAGAAGTACTTAGAAGGATGAATATCCCAGAGTCGGAAATTGTCCCACGATCTTTGGTTCCTGTAGGATTTAGTGGAGAAACTAAGAACACATTGGGGGACATCAAATTACCCGTATATATAGAGGGAGTAAATTCTGTTCAAAAATTTTGTGTTATAGATTCCTTGTCTTGTTGCAATGTTATTCTTGGTAGGCCATGGATACACGAAATGAAGGCGGTTCCCTTTACCTACCACCAGTGTGTAAAACTCCCTACCCGTGGGGGATAGCAAAGATCGAGAGCGACCAGCAAGACGGTAAAGACTGCTACACTTCTTCAATGAAGCCTACAAAAAAGCTGAGAGAAGCATAGCAATTACAGAAAGCGAGAAGAAATGTCATGGTTACTAGGGAACAAGACTCTAAGGAAGTGGTCTTGCATCCAAAGGATCCTGACGGGAAAGTCCTAATAGGTGTTGAAATACAAGAATCCATTGAAAAGGACCTAGTATCATTCTTGCACAGAAGAAAGTCGACCTTCACGTGGAAGCACGGCGATATGACAGGTATTTCTAAAGATATAATAACCCATAAACTTGGAATTGATCCTTCTTTCAAGCCTATTCACCAAAAGAGAAGGAAATTCTCTCCTGAAAGAAACGTGATCATCCAAGAAGAGGTACAGAAACTACTAAAGGCATGTATGATTAGGGAAGTAAAATATCTAAAATGGTTAGCCAATGTGGTTGTAGTTCAAAAGAAAAATGGAACGTGGAGGGTATGTGTCGATTTTACTGACTTAAATAAGGCATGTCCCAAGGATCCTTTCCCTCTTCCCCACATTGACTCCATGGTGGATGCTACCGCAGGGCATGAAATTTGACCTTTATCGATGTTTTTCCAACAAATCCAGATGGAACCATTTGATCAAGAGGATACAGCATTTATAATCCCTACGGGAATATATTGTTATATTGCTATGTTGTTTGGTGTTAGAAATGCAGGTGCTACATATCAAAGACTAGTGAACACGATGTTCAAGGAACAATTGGGAGACACCATGGAAGTCTACATCGACGACATGGTGGTAAAGTCAAAGAAGGCAGAGAATCACCTCAAGGATTTGGAAGTAGCTTTTGATTTCCTTGACAAATACAACATGAAGCTAAATCCTGCTAAATGTGTATTTGGTGTCAAAGCGGGGAAGTTCCTGGGGTATTTGGTAACCAAAAGGGGGATAGAAGCAAGTCCAGAGCAAATCCAAGCCATCTTGAACCTCAAGTCTCCAACAAACGTCAAAGAGGTACAAAGATTAACAGGAAGGGTGGCGGCACTTAACAGGTTCATATCAAAATCCTTGGAAAGATGTAAAGATTTTTATGACATCATGAGAAAAAACAAAAAATTCGAGTGGACGGCGAAACATGAAGTTGCTCTCACCACTCTGAAGGATTATTTATCCTCAGCCCCCGCTTTGATGAAACCTATGGATGGAGAATCATTGATCCTCTATCTAGCCGTCTCCATCACTGCCTTGAGCGCAGTCTTGGTAAAAGATCACGAAGGTAATCAACATCCAATTTACTATGTAAGTAAAAGTCTCCTCGATGCCGAATCCAGGTACTCTCACCTAGAAAAACTTATTCTTGCTCTAATTATGGCTTCAACTAAGTTAAGACATTATTTCGAAACTCATACTATCGTTGTAAAAACTAATTATCCCATAAAAAATGTCCTTAGAAAACCGAAAATGTTAGGTAGAATGGCCAGATGGGCTGTAAAATTGAGTGCATATGATATTAAATATGAGCCTAGGAATGCAATTAAGTCACAGGCACTAGCGGACTTTGTGGCTGATTTCAGTAGCGATTTAGAAGAACAAGCCAATCTTGAAGTTCAACAGCTTGAAGAAACCAAGGATCCTTGGACACTCTACACTGATGGAGCCCTAAATATCAAAGGAACCGGATTGGGAGTACTACTGAAATCGCCACAGGGGGGCATACTACCCCATTCGATAGCTTGTGAATTCCAAGCTACTAACAACGAGGCAGAATATGAGGCACTTATCGCAGGTATACAACTAGCCAAAGGTACGAAAATCAGGTATCTTCAAATTTTTGTAGATTCATTATTAATTGCTAATCACTTTAATGGCTCATACGCAGTCAAAGGTGAGTAACTAAGTAAATATTTAGATTTAGTATAGGATCTTGCAGGATCTTTTGATTATTTTACAATTACGCAGGTACCAAGAGAAGAAAATGTTGGGGCCGACGCCTTAGCAAACCTAGCTTCAGCTTTAAAGTTCCCGGAGAATATAAAAATCCCTATCATCGATGCCCTCTCCCCTGCAATTGAGGAATGCCTAGCAATGGAAATAGATGGGAGTCAGGACACGGATCCTAAGGATCGTTCACTCGATCATTCATCCTGGATCCTTCCGATAATGAAGTATATTCAAGATGGAGAAATCCCAAAAGAAGAGAACCCCAAAGCTTTTAGGGCCAAGGTATCACAATATACTATTGTACATAATATGCTATATAAGAAATCCCTTGTAGGCCCATATTTAAGATGCATCGAAGGATTCGAGATCCAAGAAGTACTAAAGGATTTCCATGAAGGAGATTGTGGCAACCATACAGAGGGCAGAGCATTATTCTCAAGGATTCTAAGAACCGGATACTTCTGGCCTACAATGAAGAAGGATGCTATGGAATATTCCAGGAAGTGTGATGCTTGTCACAGGCACGGCAACATTCTCCATCAACCGGCAGAACCCTTATATCCTATTGTATCTTCGTGGCCATTCATGAAATGGGGAATCGACATAGTGGGTAAACTTCCCACAACTTCAGGAGGAAAAGTCTTCATGTTAGCAATGACAGACTATTTCTCTAAATGGATTGAAGCTGAGGCTTTCCCTCAGGTTAGGGAAAAGGAAGTTATATCCTTTATCAAACGTAACATTATAACTAGATTTGGAATTCCTTCTGAAATTATTTGTGATAATGGTTCCCAATTTATTGGGAAAAGAACTACTAACTTTTGTGACAGCTGGGGAATCAAAATGATCACTTCAACACCAGTCCATCCACAAGCAAACGGCCAAGAAGAATCAAGCAACAAAGTCATCATCAACAACCTGAAGAAAAAGCTTCGAGCAAAGAAAGGCAAATGGGCTGAGGAACTACCTTATGTGCTCTGGGCAGATAGGACAACTTCAAAGAATGCCATGGGACAAACGCCGTTCTTATTAGTCTTTGGAGCTGAGGCAGTGATCCCCACTGAAATGCTGTACCCAACAGCCAGAACTAGCATCCGTGATCCTCAGACAAATGACGAGAATCTTGTCCAAGATCCAAATACTATGGAAGAACTCAGAGATCAAGCAAGATTCAGGATGGCAGCCTACCAACAAAAGATGGCTAGCGCATACAACAAGAATATCAGAATTAGAATATTTGAAGTTGGAGACTTAGTCCTTTGAAAGGCGCTCCAAAACACAACTAATCCCGCCGACGGGAAGCTGTCACTCAAATGGGAGGGTCCTTATCTGATTGAAGCCGAAGCAGGAAAGGGGGCATACCGCTTAATGAATATGAAAGGTGACATGCTCCCAAGGGCTTGGAATGCAATCCATCTAAAAAAGTGTTTTTGTTGATCAGGGTCCTGAATCCTAATCAATTGCTTCAGTCCGATACTTGATAAAATTTTACTTTGTGTTTATATTTTCACATTATATTCTTGTTTTGTCAAATGTGTCAAGTTGCAGAAATGCCGAGCAATAGGGCCCTCAAGTGGAATAAACGGGTTGGCCAACTCTCTCCTAAGTTTAATCGGCCTTGTCGCCAGGTTTATAATGTCTTCACCTTATCTCCCGAATTAGGGTTTCTACACCCTCGCCTGGAGCGCATGATTATCCGGGTATAATTGGAGGCTGTGGGACCAGTGCACTATATGTGGCTGACAATTTCATGGCTAAAAATTATATCTTGGACCCTACGAATTAAATGGTAGACGTACCATATACACAAGTTAAGGTCAACGCTGGGTTAGGCTCGTCACTGCGTACAATTGGGCCAACGCCAAGGATCGGCTCGTCGCTCGTATTTGTTGGGCTCATCCCCACGATTTATTGGGCTCGTCCCCACGTTTTATTGGGCTTTTACCCACAATTTGTTGGGCTCGTCCCCACGTTTTATTGGGCTTTTCCCCACAATTTGTTAGGCTTGTCCCCAAGATAGTTGGAATTTAATCCAACTTTTCTAACTATTATATCCTCTTTTGATGATTTGTTTTGACAGAAAAATATCTTAAAGAAAAAAGTTCTAACGATTAAGAATCCTCTATCCTAGTGACACAGGTTATAAAGCAGAAATCAAAAGAGTTATATTATAATATGCAAGATAAAAAGGCGATCCGGGCTTAACCAACAAAACGTGGACCATCCACCCGAATCAAACTACGTCAAAGTTTATGCAGAAATTTAAAAGACAAAGGCGGTTAAGGCTTCATCCCCATAAAGCTAAGGATCCCTCCACCCTAACCACCTTTGAAAATTGTCTTATGGATCACAGATCCTAAGGATTGCCACTACCATTGTCTATACAAACCATAAACAAAAACCATTAAAACATCATAAAAAATGGGCTCCGGCCTTGTCTTCATATCCTTCATCGCCCATTGCACCAGCTACTCCTTAGCCACATCACCTTCACCATCACCCGCCTCCTTGACCTCTAATGCGTCATCTTTGATCCCGCTCTTCTCAGTATCCTCGATCCTCCTCTCAGCCCCTGCATCCTCACTCTCTTCACCGAAACCAGCCAAGGCCTTCTCCCAAATAGCCACATTCCATATGGACCTGTCGAAGTTGGGATCTTCAGCTTCGGCAGCCATCTTGATTCTGGCTGTGAGCACCGCTTTACCGGCCCATACCTTGGCTTGCTCCGTGACCTCAAGCACCTGCTCTTGAGCCCGGATATCCGCGAGGGCCAGCTTGTTCTCCAACGCCTCCTTCTCTGCCTGAAGTGCTGCGTTGAGCTTATCTTTCAGATTGATGCCAGCGCGGTATTTGGCCAGTTCCCTTTCCGTGTTGGCCACATTCTCATCATATAGGCTCTTGAAGCTGGCCACGGCCTAAAGAAAGAAGGAGAATTAATAAAGTAGTCAAACTACCTGTACCTATGGATAAAGGATCATTACCTCCGAAAGCTGATCGAACACATCCTGGGCACTGTGGATCTCCACGTCAGGATCTCATTTACTTTTCATGCTGGCCTTGGCACGGGTGGTCATGGTCTTTGGCGGCGCGAGGATAGAGCTCTTCATGGGCTTCTTCTCAGAGGAGCGAGAAGAGATGAAGCTATCAACATCCTCCAACTGGAACTGGCCCAACAAGTTTTTGGACGGCTTGGATGAGGACTTCTGTGCACCTGCTTGAAAAAAGATAAGTTATTATTTGTTATCTTTTCTTATTTAGTAAATTTACAATTAAGGATGGATTCTAACTTACTTGACATTGTTTCCGAGGAGCTGGCGGTCTTCTCGTCTGAATCCTCTGCTTCTACAACAATAGTTTTGAAGGTCCTATCAAAAGGATCCAGAGATAGGAACACCTTTGCCTTTTTAATACCTTCCGGGTTAGCGGCAAGATCAGAAAATTGGATACTGCACAAAAAACAACAAACCCACAGTTAGCCAATTAATAGAACAAGCATCACCTATCCTCTGGATCCACTATCCTACCCTTCAGGATCCAGCGAGACGGTAAGGAATTCCCTTTGGGGATACTATCTCTTAAAACGAAAAAGAACTGGTTCTTCCAGCTTTAGTCGTTATGAGTAGTCTTGTTGATCGGCAAAGGCTGGAAGGGTTTACTCTTGAAGAGAAATCTGCTAAAACCATGAGTTACGAGGCTGTACAAGTAAGAAAGGGCTGGAAGATTGAAGTCGAGATCCTGCTCTGCAATCAGTCTCTCAAAGGTATGCAAAGTCCTCCACATCATCGGCATAACTTGAATAAAGCTAAGACCGGTGAAGGAAAAGAAGGTAGTTGTAAGGTCGGGAAACGGATACGAGAGGCCGAGAAGGAATGGGAGTGCCGGAAAACAAACCCAGTCAGAAGAAACACAATCGCTCCTTAATCGGGAGTCGTACGCTCTAAACACCGTTCCTTCGGGGAAGCGTTTGGAAATTCTCTGGATCTCTTCGTTGGTGAATTTGCAGATCTCGGAAACTGGATCTTTAAGAAGATGTTGCGTCTAGAGCACGGGAGTAATATCCTTAGGACTCGAACTAAAGAAAGCTTTCTGGTCTCTTCTAGGCATTGTGTTAGAAGGATGAGAAAGATATAGGAGATAATAGAAAAAAGAAAGGAGGATACCTGGTGGTTATGACGGTCACATCCATTTTTAATCGACGGTTACGGTGCACTCTTCTCGGGATAAACATGACAGCTGTTCCCCTTTCACACCTATCATGTTTGGGGGCAATTGTTAGCACCAGGATCTTTGATCTTCGAAATTCAAGTATCGTTGGCAACTGTTAGCAGGACTGAGGATCGTCAATGGTTCAAGGATCCTTAATAGTCAATTTCAGGTATATTCTAATCTATTTTTTGCAGGTATAACACGTGCTTACCAGAATTCTTATAATTACGGAAGGAATATTTTACCTGGTCTTTCCTTCTCGTCCACGCTCCTAAACGGTCGAGTTGAAAGAGTAAACCAAACGTGGCCGAGATTATAGCATAAGTAGTTAATTAGCCGTTGTATTTCATTGTATATATATATCGAATGATAGCTGATCAAGAAACACAACACTTTAGCATTGAGAGTTCATAGCAAACACTTGTACTCACGATCAGCTATTATTCCACAATTTGTAACATTTTTAAGCTTAATATAATTGGTAGTGATAGTTTTCACTACCCGAGGTTTTTGTGCCGGCGATATACTAGTTACCAAGGGCTTTTCCTCATATAAATCTCTGTGTTCATCGTTTATAACTGTTACTTTTATCACATTAATCCATACTAGCACCAATCCTTACTTACAAATTTTGTTCATTGATCCTTAGACCGATTTTTAACCAAAACAGTATGGTTTATAAAATAAAAATCTTCTAACAAAAATGTTAGAACTCAAACGATTCTAACGCGCACGTTAGAGGAAAAACTATACATGCATGAAACAGTACACGTTGAGACAAAACCTTTTAAATTGTTGGTTTTTCTAACGTATAGCCCAAAAGTCGCTCCATTAACACCGAGTTAATGCTTGATTTATTGCTAACTTAATGGGAAGAATATGAATAGACACACGTGAAAGCTTTTGTGCACTATTTCACCAAAATACACATGCGGGTCTCAGTATACATTTTCCTAACACACACGTTAGAAATTGTCGTTTACACAAAACGTTTCAAACACATGAGTTAATATATATAATAAAATGTATCTAACACGCATGTTAGATATTTAAACATATGTTGTATACCAATGCACCCGGTCTAACCCACAAGTTAGAAAAATAACCAATTACAAAATTGGTTTTAAACGGATGTTTTAATGCACCGTTTCTAACACGATTTTTAGAAAATAGTCGATTACAAAAATCATTTTAACATGAACGGTTTACTAAGAACCATTTCTAACAATGTTGTTAGAATACTAACGATTACAAAAATTGTTTCTAAACCAAACGATTGAATCAAACATTTCGTTATGTAACACGGTATTTTTTAGATTAAAAATTGTACTCCAATCTTTTAAAATATCCAAAACGATGTCATACTACATATAATATTTCCCAAAATTATTTTCTAAAGTTTCATGAAAAAATTCAAATACCTTTTACATCAATTCTTTCGTGAACCCAAAATCCTTATAAATAAGGTTTAAAGATTGTAGCGACAATCTCACGAAATTTGTTTTAAGATTGTAGGATATGGGCCACTTTATATTAAAATAAAATAAACGCTAACGATACTCTCGTTAGTAATGGAAATATAGTAGTACAATACCGTTTACAAAATCGAATAAAATGAATATGATATACAACATTTTTTTATATTCGAAATAGATAAGATAATACGCATTCATCAGGTACTTCATGTAATAGCTTCGTCTTGTGTCTTCATCATATTGGTCATCGACTAAGCTCCTTGAATCGCGTATTCTCGAACGATCTTTTGTGTAGTATTCAACGAGAGATTGATGCGTATCTTCTTGTATGATCCTTTACTACAAAAACGAACAAACTAATGTTGACGATTAGGCTGAGGCACGTGTTCAACACGCTTCCCTTAAAACAGATTTCGCGCCTCTGCATAAGACAACGCGTCTGTCTCCCAGGATACAACAGCCGAAGCAGTTTGTACTGCCGGAGATGTCCACACACCCGAGGTTACATTAGTTAAATTGTGGTGTTAGAACTTGTGGGAAAAATAAAAAGAATGAAACGGTAGAGCAATAGAATGGAGAAACTCATCTCTATATATTCTCAACATATGGGTCTTTAAAACTTTCTTCTTTACCATAACTCTTCATGCATGCATGTATTTTCTCCTTGAAGTTCCTATCTTCTCATTTTTCTAGCCCTTTTAAATGAGGCACATAGACTACTATATTATGCAAGAGTTAAGGGTGAGTGAAAAGCTTCACCTAATTAGAGACTTAATTCTCTAATAAAATCCATTAAGTGCTATAAAGAAAGCTCTACTCAAGAGTTTTAACATATGAATAGTTATAGTATTAATAACCTAATAAATTAATTTCCATTCATTTTTTTTAATAATTTTCCAACATAACTTACATGTTCAATTTAACGATTGGACCTGCTCTTTTTTCTGCGAGTGAACTCAATATCATTTAAAAAAATATTCTAGCCTATTGATTATAAAAATTTTATTTCTTTAGTAGTGAATATTTTTTATGAAAAATTAAAAACACTATAAAAATTATTACCAAACCATTATAAATGGGCCATAATCTATCATCTCTAGAATGATGAAGTGGAATGATATAACATTACTATATTCTTAACATATATTTTCATTGGTTTATTTTTTAAATAATGTTTCAAAAGTAGATGAAGCTGCTAACTTTTTACTTTATTTTACAATAAATAAGCAACGATGAGTAATTTGATAGTTTGATATAAAGTTTTAGATAAATAAGGGGTTATTTATTACCAAGGAAGTGGATGAAACTCATGTTGCCCTTTAGAAAAAGCCAAAGTGCTTAAATCTTTTATGTTTTTTTAAAGATGGTATTTCAATATAAAAAGTACATTTAACATACTTTTACAATCATATAACTATACATTATTATTTTTTATTTTTCTTAAACTATGAGACAGCGTTACTAAAAAATTACAGACCTCACTAATATTAATCTTGACAAGAATATGGTTATCTTATCTTACATGTGAAAGCTAAATTCAAATTTAAGACCTCTACCAAAGAAGCCCGGTCGCTTATCTTATCTTTTTAACCCTTTAAAAGTTATATAAATACTAGTTAATGTGATTATAATAATATACTAGTTATTGTAATAACTAAAATACAAGTTTATGATCCATCATCCATATATATTTGCTTTGTTTCAATTATATGAGGAATCTTCATATTCATATCATTCTCACTTTCACAATTCAATTGAATCTCATTTTATATTTCCTCCACTTATTTCATCCAACCCCCCTTTCCACTTATTCTCCTTCAATTATCCTTCCTCATATGTAACTATACTTTAGTGGCGCACCATAATGAACCATCTTTCATAGTTATTTAATATTGTTATCATACTTTAGTATTAATTTTTGTTAAGAAAGAAACACATATGAATTTTCTGACTGACTCGTTGAAGGAAAGATCGTCTCTTCGACCGGTTAATATTTTGGTGTTTGGATGGATAGGAGGAAACCAATGCGTGTGTGAATTTAACAGGGATTTCCCCTCTGGTAGGCTTAGGGAGTAGTGGCTTCACAGTCAGTTAAGTAGTTTTAAAAGCTGCTTCAGGCAAGATGACTAAACATGAGAAAGCGTGTCTTGATAACAAACATGTATTTATTCATTTTGTTTTTGACAATTTTGGTTTTCTCGCGTCTGAAGCTGTGGAGTTACTTACTTAAGTTCAAAGGGTCATGCATAGTAATGTTATAATTCCAAGATCAGCGAAAGTGGTTTTTAAAATATTTGTTTTGCAATTCAAAAAAGGGTAGCGATGCAACTTCTTGCCCGCTTGCCTTCTGTTTTGATGTTATTAATAGAATGTGTTTTTAGTATATAAAATAACATGATTCTAACAAAAAAAAATATTAATTTAGTATTTTTGTAACATCCTAAAATTGACTTCTTTTTGTTAGTATATAAAATTTCATTATAGAATTATCAATTATATAGGCCATACTAATATTATTTTGCAATTGCCATAAGGGGTCATTATATATCCACATTTATATAATAATTAAAAATTACTATTTTTTTATTCTTTCTGTTCAATTAAACTCTAAATTTAAGTTTTTCATATAACATTTTTTTTTTCATCTCTACTCGCAACCACTCATAACCATACCATATAATTTATAAAATCATTCACATACTTATAGGAAACGGGCTAAGAATGCTCTTACAACTAAACAAATAGCACATAACCATAGCTCTATGGGCTAGATGCAAGCAACCCTGGAGCCATATTCAACAAAGGGTCTAAAGTGTGCTGTTGGATGAAACTTCTTAGCAAATATGAAGCAAATCAAGCGATTATCACCATTATAGGTATATTCGTTTTTAATGATCCCAACTATTGCCTTTTGGTCACTGTTGGTCTTAACTAATGAATTGGTTACTAATGTCCTAACTTTTAAATTATTTGTTTTTAACGGTCCGCGACTAACAAAATCCTAACGTCGTTAGTTTCAGGTCGCCGAAAAAACGGTTTTGGCCGGAAAACTCAATTTTTTTCCCGAAACTCAACATTTTCGTCCCAAATATCTTGGTAACTTCGTATTGGACCTTTAGGAACCTTTTTCTAGTAAAACCCCCAATTGTTGAGGTCGCCGGAAACCTTAGAACCATTGTCGGAATCGGTTGATGGTGCTCAAATGGTGGTAGTTGGTTAACGGTGAGTCAATTGGCGGTGGTTGCGGTATTTAGGTGGTGTTTTCCGGCAACAAATTTGAATTTCCGGCCAAAAAAGTTTTCCCGGCGACCTGAAACTAACGGTGTTAGGATTCTGTTAGTCATGGACCATTAAGAACAAATACTTTATAAGTTGGGACCGTTAGTATCCAATCATTAGTTGGGACTAGCAATGACCAAAAGACAATAATTGGGACCATTAAAAACCAATAAAGAAATATTTACGAGATAAAACATTTTCCATGGTCGCTATAATAAGGAGACTAACAATGGTTATGAAACACACGAAAATGCATTTATCGGAGATTTTTCAAATGTATCAATCTTACGTAAGCCTCTATATCAATCTCACCCACAACGTTGTCGTGGGACCCGCTCACTTGCTATATCTCCCACAACCAGGGGCGGACCCACATAGGTCCGATCGGGGTCCCGGGACACCGATGTTTTTTAAAAATTACTTAGAGACGGTATATTAAATTTTGTAAGGACCCCATAAAAATTAATACTTGGAACCCATACTATTAAGATTGAATTGGTACAGTGGAAAGTCCCTTGTTTTACTTGTGAGAGGTTGTAGGTTCAAGCCTCACCATACTCCTTTTTTGTTGTTTTTTTAATTTCCTAGTCTTAGTTATTCAATTATGGTATTTGTGCTTTCTGTTAGTTTCTCTCATATAGTCATTATCACCATGCAACATATATAATGTTAACATGGATTTTGCATATTCTTTTATTATTTACCTTGTGTATGTATATTATAATTAATCATTTATTTGTGTTAGAGTTATTTTTTCATGTTTTGGTCAATTATGTAAGACCATATATATAGATTATGTTCATGTTTTTCGGGTATGAATTAAAAGTGTATGTTTCATCTAGTTTGTAATTTAGATTCTTTCTACTTACTCGTTTCCAATAACACCATAGTTCCGTGTTTTATTGTGTTCCTCGCCTCGACCCGACTCGAATAACGACCGACCCGAAAAATTTTGTAAACCGGAAAAATTGGGACTCCTGGGTCCGCCACTGCCCACAACCTATGTTTCTTGGACCGTCAGAGGCTATGAGCCAATGAAAGTTGGGTTCGGGTTCCTAAGGTTAAAGATGGTTGTAAAATTCATGATTAGATAGGGATATGAACCAAATAGAGTTGTATATTCACTCAAAGTCTTCTCTTCATGAATCATTGTTGGTCCATACCCCCACGCCTATTAACACTTGTGGGAAAAGTGATAATTATGTCATAGTAAAGGTTGGTTGAAATATGAAATCTTGAATGGAATCTTTGTAGATAATACACCTAGGGCCGTTCAAACCACTCGCCACTCGAACTCGCTCGTCGCTCAGAAAATGCTCGTTCGTTTTTTTCTCGATTGTAAACGAGCCGCTCTGATCGGTTAGGTTTGTAAACGCGCCAAACAACAAGCAAAGGTCTGCTCAGTTGGGCTCGAATATTTTTAATTTATTTTATATATAATTATATATGAACAAATATATAAATAAATAGACACCAAACATAAAATATAAGCATACAATTTTTTAAACCCTTTGAAAATTGTTCTATTCCGTCAAGTTTATAATTTCGTTAGTTCGATTCAAGTTTTCGGAATACTAGAAGTTTGTATACATGTTCATTATACCTCACTTTAAGCTTTTTTTTTCCTAAAAATTTACAACATATTACACGTTTGTCTAAAACTACTAATTTGTTTACAAAATATATTATTATAGCTTTCAAATTTGTTTCTTATTGAAATTTTTAGAGTGAAAAATAAATAAAAAAATGCTCGAAAATCGCTTGCTGTTCGATCAAAAAATGCTCGATTTGATTTTGGCTCGTTTTGATTTTCGTTCTATTCGAATTTCAGTAGTTCAGTTCGGTTCGGTAGTAAACGGGCCAAACAACGAGCAAGCTTTTGCTCGGTTTGGGTCGACTCGTGAACAACCCTAAATGGGACTAGCCAAGAAAGAAAGACCCCTTTTAGATGGACTTGTCCTTTCCACAAAGATGGCGGGAGTCGAACTCTAATGGGCTTATCTGGGTAGGCCGAGCCCACTTGTTCGAACCAAGGATACTAAAAGAAAATATTTTCGACAATCAGAAGCAGACTAATACTCTGAAGTCTGAACCAAAATCATTACTAGCAATTACTTTGTAGTTTAAGGAGAGAAATAAAGGTAAAACATCATCCTTTTTTGGGGAAGCATTGAATATTTGGATTAGGGGTGCAAACGAGCCGAGCCAAGACTGAGCTCGACTAGGCTCGTTTAACTTATGCAAAGCTCGAGCTCGGCTCATTTCGAGCTCTATTTTCAAAGCTCAAGCTCGGGTCATGAGTAGATTTTCAAACTCGAGCTCGGCTCGTTTACTATTTATCAATTATCTTTTTATATAATTATGATTATTTTTATATATTTTTCTATTATAATATTTTATGTATAAAATAATATATATTATTTAGTTATTTTTTATAACATTATTATATTAATTAACAATTATTAAATATATATTTAAAAAATATATATAAATGGCAGGCTAGTTTAGGCTCGCGAGCCAGCTTGAGCTCAATATATGAAGCTTGGCCTCGGACTCGTTTATTTAACGAGCTTACTTTTAGGCTCGAGCTCGGGCTCGATTATGCTCGTCGAGCGAGCTTTTTAATGAGTCAATCTCAAGTAACTCGCGAACAGCTTGGCTTGTTTACACTGCTAATTTGGATCAAGCCAAATGGGTTTTTATATCAGTTCATGTCTAAGCGGGCCCAACATCATCTTTTTGCCTTTATCCTCTTTACTAATATGTTTTTTAAATACTAACATATTGTTGTTATGACTTATGAATGCTGACATTTCCCATAGGCCGAGCCCAATGTTTACTTGTTTCAGGGTTTGAACTGTATATATGTAGAGGTGCACAAAAAACCCAAATCCGGAACCGGACCTGAAAAAAATACCTGAAACCGGTTTTTCTAATACCCGAACCTGTACCCGACCCTACCCGTAGGGTACGGATAGGGTATGCATTTCAGTACCAAAACCCGTACCCGGAATCGGACCCGATTTATACCCGGTAATACCCGAAAACCGGAACCGGTTCCATACCCGGAACCGGGTTTTTTCCAATACCCGAAACCAGGTTTTTCAAATACCCAACCTATACCTGAAAAATACCTGAAAATACCCTAAAAATTGTAATCCTTTAAAAAAATTCAATCTATACCCGGAAAAAGCCCCAAAAAACCCAAAAATAGGGCTTTTTCAATACCCGAAAATAGGGTATTCAAATACCCGGTTTTATAATACCCAGTTCGATACCCAACCCGAACCCGACGCATAGGGTATGGTTTTAGAGAGAATACCTGGACCTGAACCCGACCCAGGTATTGCCGATACCCGATTTTTTAATACCCGGTCATACTTGAATCCGATTCCATACCTGAACCCGGGTATTTGAAAAACCCGAGTTGTGCACCTCTATATATATGTACCAACTCCATTGAATGAATGAATCCATCTCATTTTTATCTGGTTTATTATAATCGTATATTTTTCAAAGAACTTTATAGAAAAATTAAAATATATGAGTTATGATGTAATCATATTATTTTTCAAATTTAAGAAAATTATTAATATTAATGTAACTAGAAATCGACACGTAATAGGAGAAAGATACGGAAAAACCAACTTTTAGATGAAGACTATTTTTTTTTTTTTGTATTGTTTATGCCACTCAAGTTAGGGGTGTTCGTTGTTCGGTTTTAAACTGTGAAACCGTTCAACCGGTCGTCGGTTTGGTTTCGTGGTTGGTTTTTGTTTTTAACTTTCGGTTGGTCGGTTTGAAAATTTTCAAACCGTAATGAACGGTTTGGTTTACGGTTTATACAAAAAACCGTTCGAATAAAACCGGACCGGACCGTAAGATTGAATAATATATTTTAGTTTTTGTTATATATTTTATAATGCATATATTTAGTTATCTATATTTAATATTTGATTCGATTAATTAATATGAATATAGGCTAAATCTATTTTTAGCTTCAAAGTGTAGTAGCATACCACAATCTGCAGTTATTAAATATTAACTTAAGACTTGTGTTTTTAATTTATTTCATGAGATAGTTGTTTTTATACTGTATTTCTTTTATTTGAATGATTTTCATATAATTATAAACGGGTAGTATGCTCTTATAACAAGATTCTTCTATGCATTTTTGATAATATTTTATTTTATCTTTTGTGGGTTTTTATTATAAATACATAACAGGTTTAAAACTTTAAACCGTGAAACCGAACCGGACCAAACCGTTGGTAACGGTTCGGTTTGGTTCGGTTTTGATTGTTGACGGTTCAGTTTCGGTTTTCAATTTCCAAAAACCGGTACTAACGGTTTGATCACGGTTTAACTCAAAAACCGTTCAAACCAGACTGTGAACACCCCTAACTCAAGTTACATATAAAATCGGTTCATACGCTTCTCCCATCTTAACTTATGCTTTATAATAGGTTTTTGCTAATAAACTCATAAAAACCACAATTAGTTTTTTGTTTTGTAGTTCTATACATCGAACTTGTAAATAAGCAATTGAAAACTTGATAATAGATTCTTTTTATATAAAGTAAAAAAGTAGATATAATAAAATATTAAAGAGGGGAGACACCACTGTTCTAGTACTCGAACTTGGGTAAAATGAACTGTATGTGGGTGGTAAGTCTTTCGGAGTCCCCTGACAACCGGTTGCACTAAAGCCGTTTAAAAAAATAAAATAAAATAAAATGTGCTGAGTGTGAATCACTTTTTATTTTTCTTATTGGGCCATCTATTTCTATTTTGCTAATGGATTGAACTTTTAAAGTTGTTGGACTATTAAAACTGGGTCAGACTTAAAAGGAAAAAAATTGGGCTAAAAAAGCTTATACTAAATATATTTATAAGAATTAAAATCTGGGGCGGATCTAGCATACGTTATCATCATAAAATTGGTGTACTTTTTATTTTATTTCTTCTCCATTTTATGTATCGGATACGCCTGAGCAAATATTAGAATACCCCTAAGGCCTCAAGTCGAAAAACATTTTTGAAAATACCTTTGAATTTGCTTCTAGATTTGTCACTAATATACCATGTCCCTCGACCGCCAGTTACAAAGTTATATGTAAACAGTTTTTACTTGTGTCATGTCAAGATTAGCGTGGTTCCCATGTGTTTGTATAAGAGTGATATTGTAATTTAAAAGTAGAAACTGCAACAAAATTTATCTAATCAATATTTTATTTGTATCACTATTATAATTTCGTTATAAATGGAATCGGAAATGCACCGCAACGTTACAACCTAATGCGCAACCGTTCACTACTCAAATCAGTTGTTGTTGATTGACCATCATCCTTTGCCCCCTAAACAGCGTCATCCAAGAACCCAAACTCGTTTTTTAATCATTTGTGATTACTTTCTAGTTTCTGTGTTCTATTCTAGTCGCTCATTCAAGTTACAGTCGGCCCCATATCAAAACTTTTATGCTCCGTCTCAATTTCCGTTAGTTTTTCTCGTATTCACCGTTTCTACGTATTCGAGCTAGTGTTTTGTAAATGTAGCACACCTTTCTTTGATGAATTTTAATTCTTATAACTAATACACTAGCTTTTGAACCCGTGTATTACACGGGATTTGTCAAATTAAAAAAAATAAAGTCCATTATTTGAATTAAAGACATAAAATGAAAGGTAAAAAAAAAAGAAAAATATGTAGTACAAACAACAAGAATGCTAGAATCTCAAATTTACATCATATGGAAAACATAGAGACGGATTAAATATTAATTATGTAATAGGTATTTATGAAGTAAAAAAAAAGAAGGAATTGATGGTTTCCAAAAAAGTGAACAACTCGAATTTATAATATTTCAGTAAAAAAAAACATGAATTGTATGACTCCAATTTTGTTAGGTATAATTAATCATAGTTTTAATGTTTAAAAATTCTTTTAGAATGATTATGTTTAGAATACTAAATTTAAGATTAAAAATTAACTAATCACATAATTGAAATTTTAAATTAAATAGCATGATTAAAACTTTATATATATATATATATATATATATATATATATATATATATAAACGAAAAACCCAAAAATCCTATGTGTCACGATGTGGTCGCTCCCCCCTTTTATGGAAGCCACCAGATTTCTTCATTTTTAAATGGAGACCTCTCATTAATTTAACCCAAAATTCATGGGTATGGGTCTTACCAAAACCAGATAGCTCTTAAACGGGTTATAACATCTCATTAAATTAAAAATTGATCTTACAAATTACTATTTGATATGAAAATCCTACAGAATATGAATATACTAAAATTTAATATCCAATTCATAAAGAAAAATATATTATTTATAATTAATAAACAATTTTATAGTAAAAAACATAAGCGGGTCATGGGTCACCAAATCCAGATAACTTTTAAACGGGTTATAACATATCATTTATTTATGAAAGCCTTTCATCATCAAACCATAAGTATATTATTAACTTTCTTACAATAAAGAAAATTGAAATCCAAAAAATAAATATTAAAAAATGAAAAATGTAAAACAACAATTCTCTCAAGCCATCAGATTACTTTATTTGTAAATGAAGGTTTCTCACGCATTTCACCCGAATTCACAGGTAAAGGTCTCACCAAACCCAGATAGCTCTTAAACGGGTTATAACATCTCATTATATTAAAAAATAATCTCATCAAATATTTGATATGAAAATCCTATAAAATAGGAATATACTAAAAATTAATATCCTATTTTATTATAAAAAAAGATATTATTTATAATTAAGAAACAATTTTATAATAAAGAAAATAAACGGGTAATGAGTATCACCAAACCCATATAGCTTTTAAACCGGATTATAACATATCATTTATTTGTGAAACCATTTCATCATCAAACCTCAAGTATATTAATTATTAACTTTCTTACAATAAATAAAATTAAAATCCAAATATACATATATAAATATTAAAAACGAATAATGTAAAACAACCCCCGTAATACGGGGGATAAAATCTAATATATATATGAAGTGAGAAGCTTTGCATAATTCAAACTGAATTCATGAATCCTTATTGTTAAAAAAATGTTGGTTTCTTTAATAAAAACTAAGGTATACATTGATCATAATTATGCCATAGATATTAAATTGTTATAAATGAAATAATTAATGTGTACATAATATCTTCAAATATATTGAAAATGTGGTAACTCATGGGTCAAACTATTTTCACCCATGACCCATTGATAACATGAATTAAGGAGAAGAGAGATTAGAAGATATAGGATTGAATGTGGTTAGGACAAGTATTACTATTTTTTTTATTACTATAGTAAGATTACCTCGAGCCACATTCATTAAATATGCCAACCTTAATTAAAACTTGCATTTAATTACATACATTATAAGAAAAAAATAGAGTAACCTGCGGTTTTCATCCCTATGATTTTTCCAAATATGTGGTTTTAGTCGAATAGTTTCAAATTTGTGATTTTCGTCTCTGTGGTTTTATTTCACTTGCAATTAAACTCGAATTTACTAATCTCGTTAAGTCTGGTCGTTAAACCCATCAGCGTGTCCTTCATATGAAGGGCTGTTTTGTCATTTTTTTTACCCAAATACACCACAGTCCTAATTCGCAAGCCCCTTTACGTGAGGGGCCGGGGTGTATTTGGGGGGGGGGGGGGGAGGACAAAACTGCCATTCGCGTGAAGAACATGCTGATGAGTTTCACAATCAGACTTAACGAGATTAGTGAATTCAGATTTAAATTGCAAGTGAAATGAAACCACATGGATGAAAATCGCAAATTTGAAACTATTTGACTAAAACCACAAATTTGGGCAAAACCACAAGAACGAAACCGTACTTCACTTGAAAAAAATACTAATTTTTTTAAGTATATTAAATGTATTCAATCAATAACAGCTTGTAACTAAACTAAATGACTAATGAAATGAAAAATGCTCATAATATAGGTTATCTAGTACAAGCCTTAGGTTAGACATGCATAAAATATAAAATAAAATAAAATAAAACAATTTGATCCATAATTAAAGCACAAAGAAATTTTAATTAAAACAAGTACATAAGGTGACCTAAGGTCTACACACAAAGGCACTGAACTAGCTGGTTATGATTCTTTTGTGGTAATAACTAATAACCAATCTTGACTATTGTTAGGCTGAGGGGTGTGGGGCTTCAACGGGGGTGTTAGAGCCCCTCTGCTCGCGCCCCCAGGCGCTAACACCACACCACCGGGGCGCTAACGAGGGCGCTAACGGGGCGCTAACGCGAAAATCCATGCAGGCGTGGCCTGTTAGCGGGAGAAGATAGAGAGGAGCTTGTTGAATTTTAGAAAAAGAGCCGTTGGGCTCTTATTAAATTAAAAAAAAAAAATCCTATATAATACCCAATTTCACCCATTTTTATACCACAACTTCAAACCTTCACCCAAAATCAATTCATCTTCTCAACTTTTTTTTTAAAAAATGGCTGGAAATTGGTACCCAAACCTTGATTCAGATTATATTGACGACGATTTATGGTTGTCACCGCACCAACCGATGTTTTATTCGGAGCCGCAAGAATCATTCGGCTTTCAACCATCCAATACACAACCGTCTCCTAACTTTGTTGTTTCGGAGACACAAGAATCACACGGTGAAGCTACGGGACCAAAAAGACGCGTTCACCTGAAAAAACAACTTGCAACGGACGGGTCGGGACCGGCTTCGACTCCGAGGACGAAACGGAAAGCCACTCCGTGATCATCGGATGAGAAGGAAGCCTTGTGTCGGGCTTGGATAGTCATTTCTGAGGATCGGCGTTGCGGTAATTGTTTTAACGTTTTTAAAAATGATTTTTAATAAAAAAGTTAAATATAAAAGTTAAATGTAAATCTAATTTATTTATTCATTTTGCAGCCGACTACCAAAAGAGCAAGATTTTTTGGACAAAGGTTAGGGAGACGTTCTACATGCTCGTTGGGAGTACAGAGCGGAACGCCGATATGATTTCGGGTCGGTGGTCCGAAATCAGAAAATTTGTCGGCTTGTTTACTAATCTTTTCAACAGGAACAGCGGTCGTATGAGACCAAGTGGCAGTGATGATTTGGCGGTTTACAATTTCACGGTCGAAGAGTGGAAGCAGGAGTGTTTGCGGAGGTATGGGATGGTGAAGACGTGGGACGATTTATTGTTGTGGGAGAGGTTGAAAAGGTGTTCCAAGTGGGTTGAGCCGGTGGCGCCGGACTTTGATGCGGAAGTAAGGGCGAAACGGACTAAAACTAGTTCGTCTGGAGCGTATAGCACTTCAACCGGGTCGGATTGCCGCGTTGAATTCGACCTAAACATTGCGGATGAGTAAACGTCTTCACCGCCGAGGAGGCGGCCATTGGGAAGGGACGCCAAGGGGAAAAAACCGGCTGAGGGGAAGCCGTAAACATCGCAAATCTTGTTGAATCCCTCACTAAATTCAACAAAACCATGGAGGTGGTCTCTAATGACAAAAAGGAAAAAAGTCGAATGAGAGATTTGGACTTTCTTACTGGAGACTTCAGTAACCTAAATCCGGTCGATCAAATAGCTAATGGAAAAGCAAAAGGAACGTATCCGAAAGAGGTTGATCGAAGAAGACCAAGCCGAAGAATAAGAATAATGTTTTTTTTAGTACTTTAATTTTTATTTTATTTTTAGATATTAATGTGTTTTTTTTATTAATGTATGTTTTTTTAATAATTTATGAGTTTTTTAATAATACGTTGTTTGAATATATTTATAAAAAAATAAAAAAAAAATTCGCTGGAGCCCTTTCTGGAGCCCCTCCACACCAGGGCCAGGGGCTCCAACACCCCCTTATCCAGTTTATCTCTCTGCCACACGTCATAATATTATTGGTTGGAGCCCCCATTAAAGCCCCCCATACCCCTCAACCTTATACCTAAACAAAAATCTCTATCTACTTAGATTCTTTATGGTACACATGCTTCCAAAACTTGTAGGATTCCTTTTTATCATGAACCCTTTAAAAAGGTCATGCTATAAAAACCCCTTATATATCTCGTATAGAGTTATACATGAGGCTATACGAGGGCCTATATGTCCCGTATAATGCTATACGAGGGACTATAGGCCCCGTGGAATGCTATAAGAGGTATTTAGGGCCCCTGTATAGCCCACCGTATAGCCTATACGGGACGTATAGAAGGATGTTTGATGTCTCTAGAAAATCCCTTTTTTAAATAAGGTATAATAAAAGAAGCTAGGCCAAGACATCATCATGCAAGAACATGCATGCATGTATCATGCGTGTATAAAAGAATTTTATACGCCAAATAAGTTCCCAAAAAAGTATATAAAGCTAGATGTGCATTGAGTTTACTTATAGTTTAACATGGTTTGTAATGGTTAAACTTTAAAGTTCTCTTTGTTTAGCCATTGATGGTATCTTTAAAATGTGGTATTGTTTTTTAACATGAGGGGGTCTTTATAGTGGAACTCGTTGTTGTTGTTGCTGCTGCTGCTGCTAATTATATTTCATTAAAAAGCAGTGTTTACATTGATAAAGAATGCAAATAGGCAATAAGTTGTGTCGTTAGTCCTTTTTAAATAGCGAATTGTTCTGAATTCAACGATATCAATTTTTATGTCTTTTTTTTAACTAAGTGGTTAATCATTCTAAATTCAAGATTATAATATAGGCCCTATATTAGAATAGAATTCGAATTTGATTCTAATTCAGTAATCGAACTCAATCCTGCTTTAAATCATCAAAATTCGAATAATACAATTAATTTGAACATTGAAAATTCGATTCATTAAACACTCCCGATCAAATCTTGTTGGTGTATGAAGAAGATATATAAAACATGTTACTTTTTTGAATCACATGAATTATGTACTTTTGGGATCCCCTAATCATGTGGTTTAGGCCAGTGTATGAAGTTTGTATAAGCAAAGAAGATGATAAGTGATTAATTCAAGGTTACTTAATAACAACAAGAAGATGAATACAAAGCTCTAGAAGCGTTGAATTGGATTATAGAATAAAATAATCACTTTTATAATAATTTATAAAACACTATTTAAGTTTTAAACAGAGTTTCATAAAAAATAAAAATAAATAAAAAAAAGACTAGTTATAGTTATAGCATACCTAGAATAAATTCACACCAGTTTAATCACCCTGTCGAGTTTCTTTTTGATCTATATCTATACCAAAGAATCCAAAAGACGTGATGTCCCCTATAATATCTTCAATCTTCACTTCTTTACCTCCAAACAATTTTTCATTTCTCGATTTTTAAATACTCCAACACGATGTAATCATAATCCCTTGTAAAACTCTTTCTCCCGACCCCGAGACCCACCGAGACATGCAAGTCCATAATATCTCTAAATATGAACCAATTATCGGCGATATTTTTGCACCACTGACTAATGGAATCCCAAAAATCCCAAACCGGCGTCGCCACTATGCAACCTGTGAATATGTGATCTACCGACTCCAGACCCAAATCACACAAGGGGAAATTTCGATTATGTACTAGAATGTTCCTTCTTTCTAAAGCGTCCCGGCTAGGAGTACAATTCATTTCTGTCATCCAAACATGGATATTACATTTATCCGGGACCCATTTACTTCATTTTACGAAATAATTACTGCTATTATCTCTACTTTTCACAAACATTTTCTTCACCAAGTTCACCAAAACTCCTATGTAGAGTCTTCATCCCAAGTTTAGAAATCAAGCTCACCTATTGAGAGACATCTAGATGCATACACTATCATGCAAAAGCCATTTGGTAATGAAAGGTGATCATGGACACCACATCTTTTAGCTATATACCACTAATTTATTTATTCTCAAATATTATGATAATTAAATTGTTAATTAAACCAAACAACCTCTAATCACATAATTTTAAATATCAAATGTGATCTTATAATATTAATCAAATGCCTATCAAGTATTTCTAGTACTATTAAAGTGATAACATATTAACATGTCAAGGAATTCTTAGGCTGGAAAAACGCCTAAGGCGTTTTCATGCATGTAGGCATGTTAATACCGCACACACCACCTTCTCGTTAATGTGTTAGTGTCTTGAATGCCAAATTAAGTGGGGTTCGCCCCTAAATGCATCGATCAAAGCTTTTTTTTTCCCTTTTTTTTAATTTAATCTCTAATTAGCACAAACAACACATTAACTAAGGGTCTGTTAATTAACGATTTCCTGCTTCTGTGGCATTGACGTGACGCATTAACTATAGATCTCTAGCAGAGACGGCTCTCAAGAATGGCAGGGTGGTCGACGTACCCTGACCCGACACGCCGCTAGGCTAGATTTTTTTTTTTCAAAAAAATTATATATTTTTTTTGAAAAACAATATGTATTTAATGTTTAAACTTAATTACACAACCATTAATTTGGTCTAGTGACAAAGGGGTATTCATGTGACTCTCAACCAAAAGGTTGTGGGTTATAGTCACACTTAAGACATCTTTAAGTCTATTTTATGCAACCCAAATCATAATCAAACAAGTCCATTTAAAAATTAAATTGTTTAAATTCAACAAAAAACTTCTTTTACTTAAGGTCATTTTTTTCCGCTTTCAACTCAAAAAATTTGAACAATTTTTAAAAACGACCTTGTTTTTTAGTAAGCCCAAAACACGTAGCCTTACATATACGTTATAGGAGAATACTTTCTTTAATCAATTTCAAATATTTATCAAACCTTTTAGATACCATATACACATGTATGATACACTTTAACTTAAGTTTTTCTTGTTTTGCTTTCATATAAAGATTGATTTATATATATATCCAATAGTATTAGGTGCGATGTCCATCACAAAAGTACAAGTAATGCCTCATGTGGTGTTTACGTAGCCGTTTATGTGTTTACTTTAATGGGAAAGCCCGACCCAAAACCACTTTCAATGTATCTCATTTGGTTGACTAAGTCTACCCAATCCCAACCTGAAGAAACACTAACCGGACCCCGGGCAGATTACGGATAACCTGTGGGTTAGATAGATGTTTCCCACAAGGGGTTAGACCCAAAGAAGATGGTTCTTCTGATAAGCTGCAAAACAGACACCGTGAGCTTGTCACTGAGAAGGGGGGTTTCCTCCTTGTGACCACCCTCCGGCGTGAGAATCAGACTAGATTGCTCTTTAAATATAAATGTATATTAAGAGATTGCTAGAGCAGATATCAGGTATAATATGATGATAATGTGATGAGATGAGATGATCATACCATTTGGGGTATTTATAGCCGAAGGTAGGTTTCCAAGGAGGTGTGGCCGGCTGAATAGTATTCCTGTTCTACCAACTGTGGCCTACGCACGTGCCCTGCTGGTAGTTGGTGGGTAGGCAGCGGCTGATAGTGACCAGGCCTGCTGTGTACTATTCCTTTTCCACCAACTGTCGGCTATGCACGTGGTATGACAGGAGTTGGTGAGTAGGCAGCGGCTAATAGTGACATACAGTACAGGAGCATGTTGCTCGCCATACTACTGTCAATAAGCTGTCGTATCTTTAGTCAGATCTTTTGCCCATACCTCGTCAGGTACAGTACATAAGATCTTCCCATATCGTACGGACTGGCTTATTTGGGCGGGAGTATTCCCCCTCCCGCCTTTGTGCGGGATTGTTCCCGGCTTTGCTCATTCCTTCAGGTGACACTGAGTGATTGAGAGCTAAGTGCCTTGTGCGTGTAGCCTTGCTGCGCGGGTGGCCTTTCCTGATGGCTTGTATCCGCAGCTGCGGGAACAGGCAGAGTACTTCACCATTGGGAGGCATTTCCTGCGGGAACAGCTTGCGTACTGCGCGTAAGGACGTCACGTCTCTGAGCATGGTGGGTCCTGCGGATCCAGTTGGTTTCTGCGCAGACGTCCCTCTTCAAGGTGAGTCTTGCGGGTCCAACTGGGCTCTGCTGGGACCTACCTCTTCAAGTCCCCCCAGTCCAATGTTCTTCTCATGAATGTTTAATAAAGTGAGGTGAACTTTTGGACTTAAGCAAAGGGTTTTGAAAAGGGTTTAGTTTTAAGGTGTTCCATGGGGATTCTTCCCGCGGAAGTCCTTGTCACTTGCAGAAATTCCCGACTTTCCTGCTTGATCTTTGGGTATGATGCGGGTAGGTCTGTAACCTCCTCGCAAGTCAGGAGCGTTGAGTCCCACTTGTGTGGATTCTCCATGAGGTTTTGGTAGTTTTGAACATAGTGATCAATTATGTTAAAACCACCAATTCCATCCTGAAGCTTCAAACAATGTAGTTCTCGACGTTCCCGCTATGCGGGAATGTTATTTCCGTTTCCGCAAGCATTGCCCAGAAGATCCTTCTTGGTTTCAATTCCCTGCGGAGCGCTAGGTATGTGAAGGGTTTTGCCTTGACACTGTACCCGCGCTCGTCTTATGGTTACTTTACTTCCAAGGTATTCCTGGCGTCAATTCCCTGCGGGTGCTAGGTATGTGAAAGGTTTTGCCTTAACACTGTACCCGCACCCGTCTTATGGTTACTTGGTTGCCGAGGTATTCCTGGCGTCAATTCCCTGCGGGTGCTAGGTATGTGAAGGGTTTTGCCTTAACACTGTACCCGCACCCGCCTTATAGTTACTTGGTTGCCAAGGTATTCTTGGCTTCAATTCCCTGCAGGTGCTAAGTATGTGAAGGGTTTTGCCTTAACACTGTACCCGCACCCGTCTTATGGTTACTTGGTTGCCAAGGTAAGGGGTATTTTCCCGCTTACTTTTGAATCTTTTTGAATTTTGAAATTCGAAGAGTTGGTGAGAGGATAAGAACAGTCCAAACCTCTGAAACGTCGTGCGACGGTTTCTTCTGACTGTGTCAGGACGTGCAGGAAGTTATGGTGACGTGACAGTACATGGTCATTCCAGACGCTTTTTCAGGCGCGTGGGCGCGATTTTTCGGGCGCGTGGCCGCGAAATTAATGGTACGCGTCCTTTCAACAGCTGTTGCCAGCTTGCTTTTTGCCACGTGTCATAGTTTCATCGCACCTTCGAATTGTCTCTCTTCCGCATTAAATTCATCGCATTAATTGCGATTAGTATATAAAGGGGGAGAGGGTTCTTTGTAATCCACACTTTCACTTTTCTCTTCATCTTCTAAGCGATTTCCGGCGAATACTCACATTTTCAGGCAAGCATTCTCTTGAAATCGTTTTCTTCTTTCATCTGTAAGATGTCTTCTCGTGATCTCGAATCTACAGCCCAGGAGGCTGGGGTGTTCGCCGATGACAAGAGTACTGCTGGCGAGTGCCAGTGTGCTCTGCCTGTCGATTTGTATCAGTACATCGTCAGGAAGTTCATGCTCGAGTCTCTCGAGCCTGAGTTTCCTGAACCCCATCAGACGGTGTATGATGCCCCCAGAGGCAAGATCGGGGTATATGCTGCATTCTTTGTTTATGGGAATCTTAGGTTCCCATTGACAAAGTTTGTGTACCGTGTCCTGGAGAGGCACGGTGTGCACCTGACCGAGGTGCACCCGATGGCGATTGCCAAGATTCGGCACTTCGAGTGGGTGTGCCGGATTCTGGGCATTGAGCCCTATGTTGACCGCCTGATGACCTTCTACTCTTGGAGGTGCATCCAGGGGTGGTATACCCTGATAACCCGGATCAAGGGTTTGAAGATTTGCGCAACCGAGCGCAGTCTTCGTTCGTGGAAGCGGGAGTTCTTCTACATCTCCGCTCGCGCCATCCCCCTTGCCATGAAATTCAAGAATGGGCAAGCACTTCCCAGCCTTCACGCCTCCAACTACCAGGAGGCGGAATGGTTCTCGAAGATATCCCGAGTCCAATCTCCGGTTTACCGGTTTGCGGAGTCCGGGATGGTGATGCTCGGGATGAGCCGGGTGTGGAAGGATGCGGATGCGCGAAAGATCCCGATCGTCCTCGAATAAGGTTCGAACTCTGTTCCTTACGGTATGCTTTGTTTCTTTTTGTTGATTTAGAATCTCTTCTAACTTCTTTCCTGTTTATTTCAGAGTGGAACGACTTGCAGTCGCTCATGTACCCGCGGGAGGCTGACGGTCCTGCTCGGATGGGTACTCGCGCTCTAGACGAGAACGAGTTGCCCATCCTAGAACAAACGGCGGATCGGTTCGTGGAGGTCTACCCGTTAAGCCACGAGATCCTTAGCGCCAGGCGGCCAGGTAAGGCGCTATTCAACCCTCGACCCCTCAATGTTGAAACCTCTGCTGGAATTCCTCTAATCTTATGTTCTGATGAGGAATCCGCAGATGGTCCTCCGTTGGTGCGGAAGAAGAAGGCTGCCGGCGGGAAGGGGAAGGAGAAGGTGGCCTCCACTGCCGATCCGGTGCCTCGGTCTGATTCAGAGGCCGAGAGCGAAGAGGTGGCGGGGAACCCCGGTGGTGATAAAACCACTGCTCCGGAGGCTGCGACGACTGTCACCTCCGGAGAGCCCAGGATGACAATGGTGAGTGGCGTGAAGAGGCCGGCTCCATCGGGTTCATCCCCGCCTGTCCGTACATTTAGGCTCAAGAAAACCCGTAAGTACAAACTTTATTTCTAACTTCATAGTTTCCCATATTTAATACTTATCTTCTTTGTGCAGGCGTGGATGTTGACGCATTCCAGGGTGGAGCGCAGAGGAGTACCCCTCCGCCCATGACGGTAGGCTTGGTCAGCCTACCTGAGGCGACGACCCAGGCGGCTGCGCCTGCGCCTGCTTCCGCTGGTTCAGTTGCTCACTCCGTTGAGCCGACTGTTCCAGCTGTGATGACGTCACCGCCGGCTGTCAGTGCCATTTTTACCGCATCTTTCACTGAGCCGGCGGTTACTTTTGCTGCGGATTCCGCAGCGGCGACCGCGGCGGCTGTTACCATGCCTCCTCCGTCATCGGCAACGACGGCCGATCCTTCAGGTATGCATGGGGCTTATCGCCAACCTCTGCCTCCTTCCCATCTGCCTGACCTCTTGGATGGATTTCCCTTGGGTTCAGGTGATGGGTTTGGCGGCTATCGGCCTGTTGTTGACCCTACAGGTGCGTAGGGTTCTTTTGGCCCTTTTCATATTTTTATCATCTTTTCCTAACTGCTTTATGTTTTTTGCAGTGTCGGATTCCAATGAAGTGTATGTTCCACGATGGAACATCCGCCGAGGAACAACCCTTCACACACCTGTGGAGTGCGTGGAGTGGGCTCGTCACGCTGCTCCCAGTGGTGCGTTGGGGGAAGCCATGGCTAGCTACCAGGAGGGTAGGCTAACTAATGAGCTTCGGGTTCTCCTGGCCCGGATGCAGCCGCGCGTCGAGCTGCTTTGTCGTGAGAACGACAAGTTAAAAGCAGCTCGCATTCAAGAAGTAGCTCAGGCGCGGGCTGTCCGGGAGGAGAATAGGAGGCTCTCCGCGGCTGCTGCGGAGAAGGAGAAGGCCTTCAAGGCTCTCGAGGTTGAAGTTCAGGCCTGGCTCGAGGCCTGTTCCAAGGCTGCCCAAGCTGTTAACGAACAGCTTCGGCTGGCTAAGGAAACTGCAAGGAACGCAACCGAGAGGGCCACCAAGGCTGAAGCTGTTGCTGAGCCTCTACGCGTGGAGAATGAAGAGCTTAAAGCCAAATTAGAGGCTCTCCAGCAGGCTCATGATGCCTTGGCAATGGAAGACGCCAAAAAGCTCCAAGAAATCTTGGACCAGAGGGGGGTGCTTGACCACACTGAGCGGAAGCTAAAGGGCGTCGAAGAGGCTGCGGCTAAAGAAGTGTTGCTTGCCAACCTCAACAAGAGTGAAGCCGAACGCGCCCGTAACGAAGCTCAAGCTGCCCTCCAGTAGGCTCTGGTTGCCAAGGAATGCTTTTCATGTCTTTACGCTTTTCTTTGTAAATAGAAAAGGTTCTGATACTTGTATATTTTCTTTCGTAGGTTGTGCATCGAGTCTTCACGGAGACGTCTTATGATGATGCTTTGAGCGCAACCCTCAACGCTTCTCATGAGGATGGGGAAAAGGCCGGTTTCCTGCTTGGTCTAGGGTTCGTTGAGAAAGGCATCCCGCCTTCCAACTTCCCTTTGTATAATGTTGATACTGAAGCTGTTTATGACCAAGCAGTGAATCAGTATGCCGCCTTCCCGCATCCGGTGGTGGAGAAGGTAAACGAAGTTGCTGCTGCTAATGATGGGCTAGCTATCCTTAAAGCTTTCCTTGAACTGCCACGCTCTACTGATGGTGCTGGTCCAAGTGGAAGTGGCCCTGAAGCTTGATCCTGAAGATCCCTTCCCACTGCTAGGATAGATTTAGCTTGTATAGATTTATATTCTTGTAGGCGGGTAGTTACCCGGCCATTCTTGTAATGAATATTATGAAATATAAATCTTTGTGCGACGCTATTTTCACTGGATTCCTTGCTTTATAAACGTTATATGACTTGCATACTTTAGTTTAAATTAGCAATTTTCCAAGTGCTTAGAATAAGTTAACATTTGAACGTGGTAGGTAATAGGTTGAAGTTTTGCTTCCTCTTTCGTGATTGTGCGGGTAGGACCGTCACTTGCACTTAGTGGGATGGCTAAACTTTACCTACATCTGACCTGCGTGGAGGTTTTCCTTATATTTTTTGAAATTTCTAAGTGTTTAGGATAAGTTAACCTTTGAACGTGGTAGATAATAGGTTGAAGTGTTGCTTCCTCTTTCGTGATTGTGCGGGTAGGACCGTCACTTGCACTTAGTAGGATGGCTAAACTTTACATACATCTGACCTGCGTGTAGGTTTTCCTCATCCTTTTGTTAGAAATTTTGTTTTGAATAAGTTTTCCGTTCGACGCGCGGTTGTCAATAGGTTCGGTTTCCTCTCATGATTTTTGCGGTTAGGACCGGCACTTTCATTTAGTTGACCAAAGTTTACCTATGACTGACCTGCGTGAAGGTTTGCCGTTTTTTGGGTTTATGCGGGTTTTGCCGCCTTCCCCACGCAACGACTTTCCACGTAATTATGCGGTGAAAACCGGCATATTAGTGTTGAATAAATTAACCATTCGATGCGCGGTTGTTAATAGGTTAGTGTTCAGTTTCCTCTATCATGATTCATGCGGATAGACCGGCACTTTAATTTAATGGGATGACTGAACTTTACCCTTCAACTGACCTGCGTGAAGGTTTGCCGTTTTTTGGGTTTATGCGGGTTTTGCCGCCTTCCCCACGCAACGACTTTCCACGTAATTATGCGGTGAAAACCGGCATCTGTGTTGAATAAATTAACCGTTCGACGCGCGGTTGTTAATAGGTTAGTGTTCAGTTTCCTCTATCATGATTCATGCGGATAGACCGGCACTTTCATTTAGTGGGATGACTGAACTTTACCCTTTAACTGACCTGCGTGAAGGTTTGTCGTTTTTTGGGTTTATGCGGGTTTTTGCCGCCTTCCCCATGCAACGACTTTCACACTTATGTATGCGGTGAAGACCGGCATCAATGTTGATAGTTCATAAAGTATAAATGTAAAATCATCAGCGTCGATGTTCTAAGGAGAATCATTTCCATTAGAAGTGGCTTTGGGCCTTTTCTTTACAAATTTGGAATTGATCTACATGCAAACTGTGTAATTGAGCTCCCTTCCATGTTGTTGGGATGGGAGTGCCATCGAGCCGATATGCACCTGGTTCGGGATCTCGTTGTTTGCGCAGTATGTAGTCTCCAACATTGAAGCTGCAATTTTATTCGTGTTTTCCCCAAGTGGGGTTCTACACGCATCAGCCTGCTCAGCGTTTATTGCGCCACGAGGTGCGCGAGCGTCCCATCTCTGACAAATGCTTCGACCATGTCCTTTACGTCTATGCATTCTTCAGTGTTGTGGCCTTTTGTCCTGTGAAAGTCACAGTATTTGCTCCGATCAGCATTGGGACGATGTCGGATTATTGGAGCCTTTGGCCATGGGAGCTCCTCGGTGGCGAATATCTCGGTGACACTTTTGGTGAGTGGCGTCCATCTGGAGTTCTGGTTCAACCGTACGTTATCCCTTCCGCCTAACCGATGTTGCAAGCCGGATGAGGTGTCAAAGTTTACCCTTGACTGCCAAATGCCTAGCTTCCGCTTTTTGTTTAATCGGGCGGTAAGGACGTTGTCTTCTCTTGTTTTCTGGGTGTAGAGGTTTGTGCTCTGTGGGAGATCTCTACCCAGTTGCTTCTCCGTTTCCGCAAAGCGTTTAGCTGCTGTCATGATGGCATCCCATGTGGATGGCATGCCATCTTTACCCGTTAAGGTGCGGATGAGCTCTGGGTCGTTCGCGCCCTGGATGAAAGCAGCGCGAACAAGATCTTCGCTGATATTACCCAGACTAAGCTTCTTTGAGTTGAAGCGAGTGATGAAGTCTAACAAAGATTCATCTTCCTCTCGAATGCATTTGAGGATTGTCCATTGCTCTTCGGTATACTTTCGTTGTTGGCTGAAGTGTTGGCTAAACTTCTGTTGGAAGTCTGCCCAGTCGTAGATGTGGTTGACCGGTAGACGATCGAACCACGCTCTAGCTGGCCCAACAAGCGTCATTTGGAACATGTAACACCACGTAGGTTCCGTCCAATTGCTGACGGTTGCCCCCGCTATGAATCTGTTCAAATGATCGTCTGGATCAGATATACCATCATAAGTGCCGATGTTGGACATCTGTTTGGCACTTTTTGGGGCGATTGCTTCCGCAATGTCCCTTGCAAATTTGGACGTTCCCGCATTTGCCACAGTTGGTCTGAATGTTTTGGAGAAGTCACGTGGATTTCCACCTGTGTTTTTTGGTTTAAAGGCTTCTCCAAAACGCCTTCTCGGTTGGGAGTCCGTTTCCTTACGCTTCCCTTTTGCCCTATGGCGAGAGTTCGCGTCGGTGTCGGATTCCTCCGAGTCATCGTCCAAGTATTCTTCGAATTCGTCAGCCTGTTGGACGGAACGCAAGCGTTCGTTCAACTCAGCTTGGAATTCCTTCTGACGTGCCTCCGCCCATGCCTTAACTTCATCGAGTGTTTGGCGGGGGAGTCTTGTTCGTTTCTCTAACTGGGTATCGGTGAATCCCAGTGAGCGATTATTTACTACACTTGCCCCAGCTTGGGTAACTGGGGTAGTGTTCGTAAAATTTACTTCACTTGCCCCGGCTTGGGTAACCGGGGTAGTGTTTGTAAAGACTGTGTAGCCGGTATTCCCCCCAGTAGCTGGGGTTGTGGTTACCGGAGTTTCTTTAACCATCTTTCCAGAAGTTTGAAAAAACTGAAAAGAAATGAAGTTCTAGCTTTTATGCACGGATGGCGCCAATGAAGAAACACTAACCGGACCCCGGGCAGATTACGGATAACCTGGGGGTTAGATAGATGTTTCCCACGAGGGGTTAGACCCAAAGAAGATGGTTCTTCTGATAACCTGCAAAACAGACACCGTGAGCTTGTCACTGAGAAGGGGGGTTTCCTCCTTGTGACCACCCTCCGGCGTGAGAATCAGACTAGATTGCTCTTTAAATATAAATGTATATTAAGAGATTGCTAGAGCAGATATCAGGTATAATATGATGATAATGTGATGAGATGAGATGATCATACCATTTGGGGTATTTATAGCCGAAGGTAGGTTTCCAAGGAGGTGTGGCCGGCTGAATAGTATTCCTGTTCTACCAACTGTGGCCTACGCACGTGCCATGCTGGTAGTTGGTGGGTAGGCAGCGGCTGATAGTGACCAGGCCTGCTGTGTACTATTCCTTTTCCACCAACTGTCGGCTATGCACGTGGTATGACAGGAGTTGGTGAGTAGGCAGCGGCTAATAGTGACATACAGTACAGGAGCATGTTGCTCGCCATACTACTGTCAATAAGCTGTCGTATCTTTAGTCAGATCTTTTGCCCATACCTCGTCAGGTACAGTACATAAGATCTTCCCATATCGTACGGACTGGCTTATTTGGGCGGGAGTATTCCCCCTCCCGCCTTTGTGCGGGATTGTTCCCGGCTTTGCTCATTCCTTCAGGTGACACTGAGTGATTGAGAGCTAAGTGCCTTGTGCGTGTAGCCTTGCTGCGCGGGTGGCCTTCCCTGATGGCTTGTATCCGCAGCTGCGGGAACAGGCAGAGTACTTCACCATGGGAGGCATTTCCTGCGGGAACAGCTTGCGTACTGCGCGTAAGGACGTCACGTCTCTGAGCATGGTGGGTCCTGCGGATCCAGTTGGTTTCTGCGCAGATGTCCCTCTTCAAGGTGAGTCTTGCAGGTCCAACTGGGCTCTGCTGGGACCTACCTCTTCACAACCCTATTTTCATATTGTTTTTATATCAAGTCTAAATCTAATCTACCATGCTATACTTCATCATTAGTTATAGTTTATATTACCATTCTTATTTTATTATTCCATATAAATAAATAACTTTTCATTTAAACTTATCCTTTTGTGCTTCTTTGTGACTATTACGGAATAAAATCGACACTTCGATTACTTTGATTTGTTACTTCCTAATGTTAATCATCGACTGATTTCGTGGTACGTTTAAACGTTGTTAGTTTCTTCGGTTAAGGTTTCACACCCCATCATAACGCGAGTGTCAAAATACTAATTCTAAAAATAAATATCAAACCTATAAAAGATAGTCTTTGATTGAAACACACATAATATTATGTAACTAGTTTTTCTACTGCGTCGGGCAGCTGGCAAAACCCCAGCATTGAAACACGGACGTTGGTACAACCTAAGCGTTACTACGATGAGTCGACACGAATTCGTTCAGTATCGGTTGCGTTCATTACGATATAGATACCATTGGTAAAATTTGAGCGTTAAAACCCAAAAAATTACTTCGTCCAATTAACATATAAGAAAACAAAATATTTAAGACGGTGTTAATTTGGTTGGCAAACCCGGGCGGTGGTAAAACCAATCGTTATGGTCACAAGCATTGAGGCCATAACTTGACACCAATTTGGTCGGTTTTGATTACGTACGTTACAACACTGGAACTAAAAACAAAAAAAATATATAAAAATTGAGGTGGACCAACGACCAAATTTGGGGGACGGGGGTCGGTCGGTAAACTTGCGCATTATTAAAACCCGAGCGTTGTCGGTCATGGGCTTTAAATAAGGCCGTGAATATGCGTGAACTCGGTCGGTTTCTTTCAGGTTTGTTATGATACCGGAACTAAAACAAAAAAAATTAATGTTTGATTGGTTTTCATTACATTTATTATGGTAACTGAACTAAAAACCAAAATTTATCGGCCAATACGGCATCAAAATTGTTATTTATATTATAGTAATAATATGTGCGTCTTACAACTTTTTTCTTTTACATACACAAAAAGACAAAGAGAGGAGGAATTCAAAGTTCACATGACTTAAAGTTAACTCCACATCTTAATCCATCTTCTATATTATTTTTTAATTTAAAAAAGTAGAGAAGTAGGTGGTGTCACTTGGAATACATGGAAGGACTTATTGAGTCATACCCACATTGTTTGGAATACTTTTGAGAAAATTATGCTTTAGACATATCCAAAAAAGGTAGATTACAACTTGAAAACTAAGTCACCTATTTGGATGGTTTATCTTTTTGGACTCTTTCAAAGTATTGGTTATCAAAAAGATTAGTTAGAAAGTTAATGGAGTTGTATCATGGTGTGGGATATCATTTTGATTTCATTAATATAATATTACAATCAAGGCATGATGCATAATTAGTTTCTGATTTTTATTATAAGTCAAACATTAAAGCTTTTTTTTTATTAATTTACATCCACAAATGCTTTAATATCTTTAAGTTATTTTCAATATTATGTATTAACTAAATGACACATGTTGATGTATTTGACAAGGATCTTGAATTGTGTTTACCAAAATATATTTTAGTATTTAACTAAAAACTAAAGAGCTTTTTATCAAATTATCGTAAACGAGGGTAGAGCCATTTTCAATGAAAAAATATATAATCTGAAACATTGCTTTAAAAATCGTATCGATCAGCCAATGTAACTAGTTAAACTGAGAACCGTAGATAGCGACGGTTCTGCTACAAGATAACGAGCAAGACATAATGAAATAGTCAGTTTTGAGAGACCTGAAGAAACACTAAGTGAACCCTGGACAGATTATAGATAATCTGGGGGTTAAGTAATGTTTCCCACGGATGAGGTCTAGCAGAGAAGGTTGTTCTTCTGGAGACCTGCAAAACAGACACCGTAAGCTCGTCACTGAGAAGGGGGGGGGGGGTTCCTCCTTGTGACCACCCTCCGGCGTGAGAATCAGACTAGGTTGCTCTGAATATAAGTGTATATTAAGAGATTGCTAGATAAGATTGAGATATCAGATGATGTCCTTACCATTCCAAGGTGTTGGAGTATTTATAGCCGAAGATAGGTTTCCAAGCAGGTACAGTCGGCTGAATAGTATTCCTGTTCTACCAACAGTGGACCATGCACAGGCCATGCTGGTTGGTGGATAGGTTATGGCCAACAGTAATAAGGTCGGCTGTATACTGTTCCTTTACTGCTGGCTACGCACTGTTCCACCAACTGTAGGCTGCGCACGTCCCATCGTAAGGGTTGGTGAGTAGGCAGCGGCTAATAGTGACAAACAGTACTAGAGGGTGCTCCTCCTCGTATTGTTGTCGGTGAGCTGTCACCCTGTGATTAGTTCATGGGCTGCTCTGGTCAAACTGTCTGTTCCGCCCATACCTTAGTAGGTATAGTACGAAAGACCTTCCAGAAGCATACGGACTGGCTCATTTAGGCGGGAGTGCTCCCGCGTTGCTCATTTCTTCATGTGACTACTGAACGAATGCCTTGTGCGTGTAGCCTTGCTGTTAGTGCGGGTAGCCTTCCCTGATGGCTTGTATCCGCAGCTGCGGGAACAGGCGGGGTACTTCACCATTGGGAGGCTTTCCATGCGGGTACAGCTGGCATACTGCGCGTAAGGTTCTTTGAGCATGGTGGGTCCTGCTGGAGCAGTTGGTCATTGCGCAGACGTCCCTGTTCAAGGTGAGTCTTGCGGGTCCAACTGGGCTCTGCTGGGACCTACCTCTTCAAGACCCAAACAAAGTTAGCGGAACTTTGTTGACGAACTGAACTTTTAAACCGGCCTGACTAGTTAAACAAAAGAACTGCTACCGTCTCGGTTTTAAAAACATTGTTTTAAAATTTAAACTAGTTTAATTATGATTTTGATTGGTTAACATTTTACTTGACAAAGCACACCATGGTGGGACACATGGAGATTTAGGCAATCTTAAGGTGATTATATAGGCATCAATTTCAATCACATCCACAAAGTAAGCATAATTAATGGCTTTTAAAAGTGTTTAATAGTATCTGATTAATTTAATTGTTTTTCAAATTGTGGGATGGAAACCATTACAATCCATTTGTTTATATGAAATCCTTGATTAAATGGAAAGCTTTGATTGGACAAAATGCAAATTAATCACTTCCCTAGTCCCTACATAAAATTCCTAACAAGGGGCTTAGTTCATGTGGGCCCTAACACCATTTGTGGGTCCCATGCATTTGTGCGTCCCTACCATAGAAGGATGATGCCATCATTCACATGTTTCTCCCTTCATCAATGGGTGAAACCATGTGCTTCATTTGGCTTATCTCAAAACACAACTTGCTATGATCTAGATGTTCTATAAATATTATACACACATATATATGTCGATTTTACATCAACTAAATTGGGTTTCTCGGATCAGGTTTATCGGGTGTGAAAAGTTTTTATTTAGAATCAAAACTCGACACTAATCTCTCGTGGGTTTATGGGTTCACTTTTTATCATGTTGGGTTAATTGAGTTTCAAGTATTTACCTAAAAACTAAAAAGAATAAATATTTGACCCAGTATTGAGATCATGTGTGGATATGATCGAACAAAAACTTGTAGACATGAACAAAAACCGATCAAATACAACATGTAGAATCGAGCGAAATTAAAATCAATTGAACAAAAACGTTCAGAAATGTTGTTGAAGATATATTGAAAAGCATACAATTAGTCAAATAAAATAAACAATCAGAACTTAGAAGTATAATAGCTATTGAACTTGAAATCAATAAGTGTCAATTGAATAGTTAAATGAATTTGTGATCGAATGCTAAACGAATGTACACACATTATTAGGGTATAAAGCACAAAACATGTTTTTCAGGTTGGTCCGAAACCCATAAACAAGTAACCAGTAACTAAACCGAATTAGAATGGTTTACGTTCAGGTTCCATGAATATAAGTACTTTTGAGTTTGGGTTAGCAGTTTCTCGGGTCGGGTTTCGGGTAGCCGATAAATGTTGAAATAAGAACCTTCAAGAGGGCTATCTTTTGAGTTTTTGAGCTTGCTTATGTCTCTAACATCATAAATCACGGTTGCTTTCTACTTTAATTCATTATATGATCAAACATAAAAAAAAAATCCTTTAATATATAATTACTTGGTAACTTCAATTTAAAACATACATTTATAAATTATTTTACAAATAATATAACTAGTTTTTTACACGGTGGTAAAACCCAAATGTTGAGCCAGAAAGTCAACGTGAATTCGGTCGGTTTCGGTGACGTGTGTTATTGTCCCGAAATTAAAACCAAATATAAAACAAAAATAATATATAAAAACTGAGGTGGACACATATAGTGGCGTCTATTGGTAAACTCGAGCGTTGGTAAAACCCGACCGTTTTCGTTCCCGGGCGTTGAGGCGGTGATTCTACGGGAATTCGGCCGGCTTCCGTCATGATTGTTTTGATATCGGAACTAAACAAAATTAGCGATCGGTTGGTTTCCATCATGTTCATTACGGTGACTGAACTAAAAAATAAAAATAAAATTTACGGACCAGTTCGGTGTCGCTAAGTGACCCAATAAGATACTTGTGACACCAAACTTTTCATTTGTTATATAGTAATAATAATAATAATAATATTCATTTAAGTTGTTTCGATGGAATTCTCATTTACAACCAAATTTCAACTATGAAGAAATACGAGACACGTGGAGTCATATGTTCCTTACTTTACGACTTTATAGAAAACATGGTGGATAATTGTAGTCGGTAAATGCTCTTAAAGCTTAATCCAACAATATTAATAAATTGTTACATTTGCAATGACTTTTGAAAAGCTAATAAGGAAATAACATTTTTACATGAATAGTTATTTTAGTAATAAATTATATATTTTACTCTTTATGTATGTACCCATTGTATGTTGGGTTCTTAATATTTGTTAATGATGAAAATTCTTAAATCATGGGTTTTTAAACACTTTATGTTCATTACACTAACAATTGTTTGAATTTTCAGTTGAATCATGTTAAATGACTAATATGCCCTTATCTAATGCACCCTTTTGATTGAATAAATTAAAATAAATAAAACCCCTTATAACAATCAGTTTTTAAAATTTAAATAAAATCTAACTATAGACATAAACAATTTTTTTAAGAAATACTTTTATTCGAAAAATAAACTGGTTAAACTTTTATAATTTCCAATTTCAATCGCCCTAAACCTAGAGGTTTTCACGGTTTAATTTACTCATTCATATCATAGTTATTAAACTTCAAAATTCATACACATATAATTGAATTGTTTAAAACATGTCAAACATCTTGTATACACAAACTTAAAAGCCTGCAAAACTTAAAAGTCTGCAAAACATAACAAGCATAAATGTTCTTGTCAGTTTTCAGCTAGGTAAACCTTGTTTCACTATCACGCATTCCCATATCTTCCCAAACTAATATGCACTTAATTTAAGACAGAATTATAGAAATTGTCCTTTATCTTTCAACCAAATTTCACTCGTTGTCCCTCATCTTCAAAATTGATCCTTTTTGTCCTTTACGTTTCAAAATCCTTCAGCGTTTGTCATTTTCGCCTAACCGGGTAGATTTTCTTGTTAAGTCCTGTCATGTGCATTGCACATGAGGGCAAGTTAGTCATTTTACTCTCTCTTCTCCCCCTTCTTCTTCCTCCATAGCCAAGCTTTCCGGCCACTACCAAGCTTTCCGGTCACCCTCACACCACCTCTGCCACCACCAACTTCCGGCGCCACTCTACAGCTAGTCGCAACCCCACGTGATAAATGGGTAAAGTTAATGTGGATTCGTGCACTCTTTTGTCTAAATTGCAGAATCCGGTATGTTTGGGCTCGGATGAGTAAACCTCTAAAGAAATCCCCAAATTCTAGGGTTTGTGGCGGTAGATTCGGCGGTGGCTCTGGTCACATATGGGAAGCAGATGGCAGGGGGTACCAAAATCCCGTTTCTAATCCGCAATTAGACGATTGCGTTCGGCGTCTCTCCTCTCGGAGGCCAGGGCTCGTTGCACAAGCTCGTCGTCTGCTACCTGACCTTGTTTTCTCCGGTCAACCACGGTTCCGATCTGCTCACCGAAAACAATGAAATCGATTCAGATATGCTCGGAGTCAGAGAAGATGGCGGATCTCTATCAGAGTGAGTGTTGGCGGCAGTGGCGGATCTCTATCGGAGTCAGAGAAGATGATCGGAGATGTAGGTGACCGATGGTGGTCTGCCGATGAAGTGGATGACTGATGGTGGTCTTCCGGCGAGGTGGATGGTCGGTGGTAGCCCTCCGTCGGTGATAACAAGGGTGTTATTTTTAAGCTTTGTGGTGGTGGTGGCTACCGGAGCTTGGTGGTAGCTGCGGGAAAGCTTGGTGGTTATGGAGGAGGAGGAAGAAGGAGGAGGAGGAGGAGAGAGAGAGAGTAAAATATATTAAGTTTTTTATTTTTTGTTTATTTATTAAAATATTTTTTTTAATTTAATAGGTAAAATGACCAACTTGTCCTCATGTGCAATGCACATGACAGGACTTAATAAGAAAATCTAACCGGGTTAGGCGAAAAGGACAAACGCTGAAGGATTTTGAAACGTAAAGGATAAAAAGGATCAAATTTGAAGATGAGGGACAACGAGTGAAATTTGGGTGAAAGATAAAGGACAATTTATGTAATTCTGTCTTAATTTAATATGCGTACTAAAAGTAAGCGGTGCTGGGTGAGTTGCTTTCATAACATTCATATCATTTAAAGACAAATATATATATATATTATGGGTGGGATCTAGAGAGAACTCCAATTGAAGAGAGAACTAGACAACTAATAAAGAATTATTTTTAACTTTTTTTAAAAAAACGTTTGTGAATTTTTTTTCTTTCTTCATTCTAATAAGATGATGTTGTTCCTTAAAAGAAAAAAAAATAAACTATCGATGTAGTGCATATGTGCACTAATGTGTATTGCATATATAAAATAGTGTTTTATTGCACATAATACAGCATACTTACATTATACAATACATACTATCGAATATATACAAATACAACACTAATGATTGTATGCAACACACACTATCGCATATACGTAATACAACACTAATGCACATACGCATTATATCGATTTTTTTTATTTTTGTATATATAATATAACACTATTACATGTATACAACACAAACAATTGCATATATGTTATTCAATACTATTGCACATATCAAAATACACACCTGTGCACATATGCAATAAAAAAAGTTGATGTAGTGCATATGTGCACTACAACGGGTTTTTTTAATTATTATTTTATTTTTTTATTTTTATATTTTTTTAGTGAAGAATAATAACAAATAGAAGGCTGAATTTTTTTTTAAATTATTTAATTAAATTAAAAATATTTTTCTTTATTAGTTTTCTAGTTCTCTCTCTAAGAATGAGTTCTCTCTTGATCCTCTATATATATATAGGAGATGGATCAAATACAAATAAAAAAATTGTACCAAACATACAAACTGAACAAAACCACCCCACCACATCTCCATCTTCTTCCTTATTCAACCACCAGACCCCATCTCCATCTTCTTCCTCATCCACCACAAAATTACAGGACTCCAATCACTCCTCTGCCACCTTTCCTTCAACCAAGGCTCCATTGCCTCGCAATTCCCCACGGCAGCACCGACCTTCTCAATTCCCCACGGCAGCACCTTTTCAATTCCCCACCACGCAACCGCCTCCACCTAATTCAATTGATCCTCTGGCCACCACGCCTCCGCCTCAAACTTCCAACCGTCAAGCGCTTATCAATTTCGTCACTGTCTGCATCCGTCAGATTCCGGCCACCGGACCTCGTCTATCGTTGTTTCTTATTGTTGTCGTTCATTCATAGGTTACAATTTTGGAAATCAAATTGAATATTTTGCGAATATTGATTGCTTAATTGAAACCTGCAAATCGAAGTAATACATCAATTGAAGCTAATTGATATTTCCAATTGAAGAAAATTATCGTGGATATTTGAGGAAGATGAAGAAGCATATTCAATAATTACTCTACCTACAATATAATTACTCTATTTGAAACACGTAGTGTAATTTGAGGAGGAAGAAGCAGATACTACAATTACTCTATTTACAAAATAATTATTCTAGTTGAAACTAGTATAATTTGAGGAGGAAGAAGCATATACTATAATTACTCTACTTACAAAATAATTACTCTAATTGAAATAAGTAGTATAATTTGGTGTAATAGTATAGAGTAATTATATGTGTTAGTAGTGTAATTACATTTATAAGTAGTGTAATTATTCGTACACTATTTTATTTTTTGTCGCATAATTACTGTACTTGAGAACTGTAATTACACTATGTTATTTGTATGTTTAGTATGTTAATTTTATTTGTACAATAACCTTCCCCTATATATATATATATATATATATATATATATATATATATAATAGCACATACGCGCTACAATAGTGCAAAACTTTTATTCATAACAAGCATCTAGCATGCATGCATTATAGGTCAAGAAGTTTACTTATCTAAATATGGTCATACATCACATGAGGTGTGACTACCCCGTATGAAAATGAATCATTTATAGCATACACAATTGCATAATTGCGGACAAGCCAAAAAGGAATTGCCACATCATCATGGTCAAACACACAATTGCAGACATAGAATGTAATACTTTATCATATTCATATTGTAAAACATATATACGTTTACAAACACATACAAACCATTAATATGCAGACCACCCCAAAATAGGTTAAAAGGGGATCCAGAATCCGGCCACATGGTCGCTTGAACTTGCAATCATTTAGATTCTGAGTGCTCCTTTCTTGTATCACAACACTTGGATTGCTAAACAACGTTCACATGTGAAATGGGTAAAGTTTCGTCTAATACAATCAACATTAATCATCATAGACTTCCGCCCTTACCACTAGGCGAAACTCATAGCCTTTCGCATAAGGTTTTGGATGAACCCTTATTATTATCATTCGCCTATGGTATTAAACGAATCTTAGATGACATCCTACCCACCTATTAGGCGAAACATGACATACATTCATTTTCATCATGCATTTGCTTGAACCCAACTTTCGTCTAGTTAGTCTAGGCGAAAGTTGTAGACTTTCACCCAAGTCTAAGATTCCACATAGACCAATGTTCATCTAGGTGAGCTTTCACCTAACCATGCCTTCACTTAAACTGTTTGGGTGAAGATTAAACCCTTTATCCTAGGCGAAGATTAAACATTTTCTCCTAGACCGTTCTTTCGCCCAAACTAACCCTCGCTTTACTAGGTTTCGCTTTAACAAGGCTAGGCAATACATACCTGCCTGAAAACCCTAATAATGGCGGCTTTCCTTCAAATCAACTCGAATTCCTATCTTTCTCGATCCAAACACAATGAAACCTTAATCAAACATCATTTCAAACATATCTATCCATATTTTGTGATTTGCAACCGATGAATCTTCCTGAAAAACGATTCTCTACAATTTGCAATCATGTTTGGGGCCAAAAACCATGATTTGGGATTCCTTTCTCTATTTCTCTGTCTAGAACTTTCTCACTTTCTCTGTCTAAGTTACTTGGAGAAGAAGGTGAATATACTTGTAGGACAACTCTATGTTTTGGGGTAAATACCATATACCCCATCTAACTTTCTTACTTATGCGAAACTCATAAAATAAATACTGTATTTATTTTTCATAAAATCATACAAACAAAAACTTTTAGATACTTAAATGAAAATCTTTATAAGATTCCTAGCAATCTCTATAACTTAGAAGAAAAAAAGAAAAAAACAAATAAAAAACTCATGATTAACTATGTGATTGTATGAGCTAGGCAAACCCCCAACATTCAAGTAGTTAAGGTGTTATTTCTTTACCCTTTTGTCATTATCAATCAAACTCACAAGACTTGGAGCCCTCAAAAATAGTTCCAAATTAATTCAAAACCAAAAGCAATCTAATATCTACCTAAACATATAATTTATACTATTTTTAAATGGGCGTATGCGTAGATTTTGAACAATAAATAATACTCTTTCTTTGTCAATGAATCATCTACAACTCATGAGCTTTCTTCTTCTTAATCCTAGATTGCATATTAGGGTTCTTGGAAGAAACCAGAGCATTTGTATTAAAATGAGAAAAAAAATAATCAAAGTACGTTTAAGTTTGTTTGTCTTTTCGTATACAAATGAGAAAAACCGATCCACGTGTAACTGTTTTGTTTGAAACGTCAGAATTATATAAAGATAACGACTAGCAAAAAGCTAGCTTCAAAGAATTGTAAGTGCAAAAGAGAATTAGTAAGCACTCTACCCGGTTAATGTTTAATTACTTGTGGTTCATACTAACAAACTACAAAAAAGAATAATTAACAATTGAGTCGAAAATTGTTTTCTTCGTAATCGTCTTGACTTGAAAACTGTACTGTTTTCGAATCATCATAGGACCAACCAAATAGATATAGATTCCACCAAGCACTTATTTGTTTAATTCAAATGCCAGTTTTATTAATAAGATTATGTTTAGAACATTTAATAATGAATATTTAATTATAGCATTTTTGAAACTTGTCTATAAATTAGTTGTCATAATAATACCCATGAAAAAAAGCCTAAATATTTATTTATCATTTATCTAATAATAAGCTAACATTAAATGAAAATATCATCACATGATCATATGTATCCATCTGTTTGTTATTCTTTTGATTAACATCATTGTTCTTTTCTATCCATACAATCTAATAGACACCAGATGGTACATTGAATCCTAACTAAAGCTTAATCAAACCTAACCGAATAAGGAAAAAACCCATGATAGAAGTCTCCAACAACTACATGCTTAAAATCAAAGCTTTATTAGGAAGAAGAGATTGTCACTTCATGAAGCTTGTTGATTGAGTAAGACCAACTTTGATAAATTTAACACTAATCTTGTGTCATGGTGGCCCAACCTCTTTAGGATTTATGTGCTACAGTTGATGAATAAACACAAACCAATGGATCCACATGTATGTATAATAATCTAAAAGTTGAATAAAGGTGATAATTAGGTTTAAATAAATGTTATGGAGAATCCTAATGTATGTCTTCAAATCTACAACCATGATTTCAGGTCCCCTAGGAGCCATGTTAGAGGACTCAAGTTTTCACCATTTAGCTAATTACTTGGTCCCACAAGCTGTCCCATCTCTCAACAACTTATGGAAATTTAAACAAAAATATTAGTCATTGTACTTTTAGTAAGGTTGTTATATATATATATATATAAACGAATTTTATAGGGACACCACCTCATTTGCTAAAACACCGGCCTATACGTCGCGTATAGACCTATACGCGGCGTATGAATTGATGTTTCTAGAAAACACCACGAACACGTCGCCAACGTCGGCGTCGTCCTCTCCCCAGCGCCTCGGCCCCGAACCGTCCGCGGCATCCACGTCGTCGCCCCGTCCGCGTCTCACGCCAGACGTGCTCGTCTCGTGGTCAAAACTAGGAGGGGGTGGTGGTTGCACGCTGTAGGGCTGTCCAGACAACTCCGCTACCCGACTGCTAACAAGCCAGTCGATCTGGCGCGACATCTGCCTCATCCCCAACTCAAGGGCCTGCAACCTGGCGTCGGTTGTGGGACCCAAACGCACCGCGATATGTGCGTGGAACGTGCCGCATGGGGCCCTAACAACAAAACAACAGAAATACTTTTAATACGTCTGGACGAATTAAAAGAAACGATAAAACGATAATATATTAAAACGTACCCGAGATGCGCTTGGATCCTCAAGTCCGTCACCACCGTCGTCCGAATCCCCGCCCCCCCCCCCCTTCGACAGGCTCATGGACAAGCTCCACCTCTGGTGCCGCGACCGGGGGAGGCTCGACTAAAGGCACCGGGACGTAAGGCACACGTGCCCTCCGCCCGGCCACCAGTCGCTCCTGCGGGCCTTTGGTCCCGGGGAACGAACGCACAATGTGCATGCAGACGCAACGGAAGCGGTCTAGCTCGCTCGGAGGGGTCGGAGCGATATGCAGGCTGTCCACCAAGGCTCCATGGCCTAAAGATATCGCAAGCTGGGTGACGTACCCGTCACCCATCAAGGACCCTCGTCATTGCCTGAACAGGTAGGCGACAAAATAGTCTGCAAACCCCCTAGCGAGGTTGCAGGTCGCGCAGGCTGCAGTGCTCCGCGCCCTGGTTGCGACCCGCGATGGACATCGCAATCAGCCAATAAAGGTACCTGTGTAATATAAGATAATATAATTTATTAACAATAATAATGATAATAATAATAATATAATGTTATATTGTATTATAATATAATATATTTGGAATATATTATATTATATTATATTATATTATATTATATTATATTATATTACTTTATACTAAACAATACAATACATTTTAAGAACGTACCTGTGCAGCGGGTCCCTAATAGCCGAGACCTTGGACTTGGTGTCCAAGGACCTATCCCCGAAATCGTGATCGCTGATGGCCCGCCACCATACCTGCAGGTTGTCCTCCGGCATCTGGTGGATGCTCTCCGTGTATATAGGGCTGCGTACCTCCTGCGCGGTGTATAAGCCCAGAGCAACCGCGAACTCCTCTATCGAGAGATGGACGTCCTGCTCGAACATGCGGAAGTAAACCTCCGACTGTGTCGTATCGGCGCCTGGCACCCTCATCTAAATCTTTGGCGTACCAACGCGCAGGGCCAGCAATAATATAATATAATATAATATAATATAATATAATATAACAACGTAGAGTAAACTTACGTAACACGTATCGTGCTGTAAACCTCCAGTGTCAGCTCCCGGTGGGCTGATAGTGGCATACTGAAGCATCTGCTCCAGGGCGTATCCTGTCTGATGTACTCAGCCGCCCGCTGGTGAGCGTCACAGGACTCCAAAAACGACCAGGATATAATCGTGCTGGGAAACGGGTGCATCTGTTTTAGGCGAACGTATCGTGGGTGGGCGTCAGAACCTTCAATGAAGTGCACACGAGGGTAGGTGACCAACACGTTGTCACCCACTGGGGGTCCGCGGCCCCGGCGCCGCCCCATCCGCTGCTCGTACTCTTGCTCGAGCTCCTCCTCAATCTCGTCGTCCCCAAACTATAATAATAACAAATAATAATAATAATAATAATAATAATAATAATAATAATAATTATAACAATAACAATAATAACAATAATAATAATAACAACAACAACAATAATAATAATAAGAACAATAATAATATTAATAATAATAATAACAAATAATAATAATTATAACAATAACAATAACAACAATAATAATAATAAATAATAACAATACTAATAATTAAATATATATATCAAATGCGATGTATAGGGCTATACGTCGCCGCTGATAGGCCCAGCAAACCGACGGCCGGACTCCGGCCATATTACGGCCGGACTCCGGCCGACGGTTTTATCCATCCACACAACAGCATCATCATCATCATCACATCATTAACAATACATTATCATCAACATCTTAACATAATCATCATCATCATCAACATAATATTAAAAATATTATCTCCATGTCGTGTCGGTGTCGGGTCAAATCTCCTCGGCTCGTGCCGTATTCCGGTCGATGTCGGTCCAATACAGACTCGTGCGTGGATGCTCGGATGCTCGTTTGTTCGGGCGGGAGTTTGAAATTTGAAAAAAAGTGGCAGTTGGGCAGCTGGCTGCTGATATAAGGGGCACAAATACGTCGCGTATAGGCCTATACGCGGCGTATTCTACCTATTTTTTTATTTAATTATCATTATTTATTATTTTAATTATTATTATTTTTATTATTTTTGTTTTATATTATTTAGTTATTAATATTAATATTAATTTTTTATTTAATTATTATTTATTATTTATTTATTTATTTATTTATTATTATAGACTTTTCATCCATTGATACATTGTCTTCTATAAGGTGTCTAGATCTACGTTAGAGGGTTCCCTTCGCTAGCCCGTGCGTATCTGTTCGTACTCCTCCATACGTTGTCCGTACAGTGTTTTCCATTCGAGGGCCGTCGGTACGGCGCTTCTTTCCCAATTAAGGTTCGGCGTAGGCATTGGGAAATCTCCTACCAGTTTGATATATATCCAGTGATCACCTCCCCAGTTAGCGATACCTATAACCACTGGATCCGGAATCAAGTCATGACCGATTCTCAATTGGAAGTAAGATTTGGTCTGATTGCTAGCTAGGTTAACTAACACACACCCGTATGTCTGAGCAGCCACGTGCCCGTGACCGGGTACGCCGAACCAACGACTTGGCGGCGCCGATTTGACCCGTGTTGGAGTACGGAATGCTGGAATGAACCCAGTCGTACAATCTTTCATCCTCTTTGCTGAACATTTCCCTCCACCACCCTTCGTTCCTTTCCAGCTAGTTCTGCATTGCCCGCCTAATATCCAGCCTGTGTTTCTCATGTATCCCCAAACCCACGGCGATTGATTGGAAACTACAGTTACCGTAAGGGCGTACGTTTTTGATGTCTGCTACGAACAGCTAGGCCCAGCCAGGAATGCCGCTCCTAAACATTTATATCGCCGGTACTTAGGCTGGCGAAACCATTAAAGGAAACCCTAGGTGAGCTCCCGTAGGTTTCGATGTCTTAGGTCGTCCCCGACGAATATTAAACTGCGACGCTGACTGGGACAACGAACGAGGCAGCGAGGATGGGGTGGGGGTTTCGTTTCTGGGCACCTGTGGCGAGAATGGAGTGTAGGAGCTGTGTCTGGGGAGATCTGGAGCGGGGGTGTAGGAGCTGTGTCTTGGGGGATCTGGTTTTTTGGGACGCCCCCGAGGATCCTCTCTTTTTTCGGGTGACTTCTTTTTAGATCTCCCTGGAATAGCAGATATGAGCTTCGTGAAAAAACTTTTCTTCTGGTTAGGGTCATCTATGGATGACAGTGTATCGTTGATTTCACGCATACCTGCTTCGTAGTCTGGCTCTTCGCCAGGCGGATAGGCTGGATCAAAATTAAGCCTCCTCCAGAATAGGTCAACATCTTTTATTGGGATACACGTGTCGTTAACTATGTATCCCTCAATCTGAAAAGCACATGGCAGCCCCGAAGACGAATACAAATGGTGGTCGCATGAAGCCCCGCCGTCACGCAACTTGTGTATCAACTCATACTAGTTCACAAGTAGACCCAGAGCGTGAGTCGACACCCTGTTAATTAACTTCTTCAACCAGACGTGCTATCGATGTCCTTCCATGACCTTGGAACGGGAGTCATGAAAAGATTTACCGATCTCTTTCATCTGCGAGTCGACCATTTTAAGGATGTGCCTAGCAATTGTGTCGAGCGATTTGTTGCTTCCACTGAGGTACCTTTTTCAGATTTGCGTGATGGCTCTTAACTCGGTTCGTCGTAGTTTCGCCGTAGTTTCGGCGTTCGTCGATACAGCATGTTACAAACTTGTGTCTGTGTGGATCCAGCCAGCTGGTGCGAATGTATTGCCAGACCTCTGAAAGATAAAGGGAAACATTATTAAGACGTATGTTTAGGCTATTAAAAACTGTCATCCGGTTCGAAGGACTCACCTGCTCTATCGTCCTGTATCAAATGACGCTCCATGTTGATGCGACGGTTGTCATACTCCTGTATCGTCGGGGACTGATACAGGACCTTCCACCAGTACGCAAAGTCCGTCCCCATATCCGTCCTATATAGGCCCTTACATTTTCTACTTATATTCTTGGATATATGCCACCTGCATAATTTTTGGTGGCATTAGGGAAGGCCGCGTCGCAGGCGTTCATGAGGGCCTGGTCCGCGTCAGTCAGGATCACGCGTGGCTTCATGCAGTCATCGAGCATTTGTTTAAGTTTCTCCAGAGCCCAGGTGAAGTTCCTCTACCATTCCCTGATAACAAATGCGGTGGCGATACAAAACGACTTTGATGTCGACATCACACCGATAAACCGAACCAATGACCAATCGTACATGCTGGTGTTGTACGTCGTGTCAATCATCAACACCTCGGGGAACGCACGCCACATCTTATGTGACTTATTATGACAGAAGAAAATTTCCGCCGTCCTGTCGTCGTTATCACTCTCCCGGGTATAGAACGTGAAACCGTTGCCTGCGAGAAAGTTTTCCAGCGCCTGCATTGGATGAAATAAAACTTTAGTAAATATTCCAAGCACGGCAAGTACACATTAAAACTACAAATGTTTTGAACTACCTTCGTAAGGGTGTCGCCTAGTAGCCCATCCCCCCTAATCTTGGCGGTGTGGTTGTATATATCTTTTATTACAGGTTGCACACCGGGAAACTTTTCGCGGATGGCTGCTTCGATTTGTTGCGGCTTAACGCCGGTCCTGTGTAAACTCTCAACCATATCCAGCTGTTCGCTGTTCATTTTTCAAAAAGACGCACACCCCTCCTCGAATTCAACGGGATCGTGGCTGTGAGTCTCGTTTACCACTTGAAACCTCCAACAGGCACCCCTCAAGTCGTACCTGCCCAGGATCTTAAACGGACAACATTTTTTATATTGCCGGTACGTCTTATCGTCGCCTTTATTTTGGGTTCGTCCCCACGATTGCACGCAAGGTCCACAACGTTTTTCCTTGACCGCTTGACCACAACAACAAACCCATGCTCCCGTCCTCTAATTTTTACCCATTTCTCCAGCTCCTCGCGGCTCTCAAAAATCTGAAACAGTTTTACGCTATTTATTAGGCCGTTTATTAAATAACATACAAATAAATAATATTAACCTAAACAAAACACACGGTGTTTTACAGCATATATTTTATACGAAACCTTCATTTCGCGTATGTAGTCGTCATCGTACTCGTCTTCGTTATTTGGGTTTGGCCCGGCAAGAACGTTTCGCCGTGGTGCGATGAAGACTCGGTTCCATAAAAAGGATCATTTGCTACCGGTGGCTGGTACGATGACGAAGCCTGACCTCCATAATCCGACCAGGCAACAGGTGACGGGTACGCCGGCTGAATACCGTAATCCGACACGAAGTACTCCTACAATACATAAATTAGAAATTCAAACAACCGTGCTAGTGATAATAATAAATAATAATAACAGCTATAACGAAACCTGGTTCAAGTTTGGAAAGCCCGGCGAGCCAGTGTTACCATCAAAATGTTCGGGCTGACAATAAGGTTGTTGGGGCTGGGTATCATACCCGACATACTCCTGACAAAACGTAATGTAGCATGTGTTAGTAAAAAAAAACTACCAAATTCATACTAAATAAATATATAACGAAACCTGGTTCAAGTCGGGAAACCACGACGTGCCAGGCTGATCGTTAGCGGCGTAACCCAGCTCCTCCTCCGGAAATAAATGGTTAAACCAAGACATTCTAGGTATATATAGTGCAAATGTTGTGTTGTTTTTTGGTTGAACGTCAAGAGATAACGCATGCAATTATAATAGAGAAAGGAAAGGAGGGGAAGAGAGGGGAGCCGGGCTCCAATAATTCAGCAAAAGCAATACGCCGCGTATAGATCTATACGCGGCGTATAAGGTACGAGTTGACAACCTAGCCCGGCTTTTGCAGGGCAGGTAGTAATCAAACTAATACGCCGTGTATAGGTCTAGATGCGGCGTATAAGGGAGCTTTTCTAGAAAAACCCACCAGCTTGTCTTGTTATGTTTTTTGTTTTCTTTTTCTTTTTACTTTTCTTTTCTTTTTCTTTTGTTATTTATAATAATTATTATTAATATTATTTTAATTATGAATAATATATTATTATTCACAATTAGGCAAAGCGTGTTCGGTAGCAGGCCTTATATGGGAAAATTGACATTGCAAAACGACCCTTCAATTTATTGGCTGCTATCGTTATGGACATCTTGAATCAGTTACGGTGATTACCTTGGGAAAAACTAACAATGTCAAACGAACCCTTTCTTGGATGCTCTCGTTATCAGCATCTCAAATCCGCCTCTTCGATATCTTCAAACTCCAACGGTCTTGACCTTCGGCCACCACCGGCAACCGTAGTTGTGTTCACTCGAACACATATCAGTCGTCACTAAGCTTAAGCTTAGGCTTGTTATTAGTTTTATTTTTAGTTGTGGGTATTCTAAGTTAGTCATCTTGCGTATATTAAAGAATTATCGGCGTATATATATACGTATACATATATAGTAGATGTGTGTTATAAGAATTCATTGCGCCTACATAACCAGCACCAGATTGAGACGCTAGTTTGATGAGTTTGAATATCTCGGATCCGCGGTATCCGTTAACGGCAGCGAGAACGTGAGCCCATACTTTGGACAGATAGGTGGAAATTAGGTCATTGCTCCAGCTCAATGAGCACCAGACTGAGATATTAGCCGGGACTTACCTGAACCGGTTGACACGTATGCTGACGTTGATTTAGGCTCCGTGTTGGCGCTAATATTAACACGTTTGCATAATACACAATGAAAGCATAAACTCAAACAACAATCCATACAATAGCAATTCTCTTCAACGACCAGTCAAACAAGAAGAAGAGAAAAATAACAAAGACAATTGCTATTGTTTGAGTTTGTGCTTTCATTGTGTATTATGCAAACGTGTCAACGAATGCTGTAAACAAACGTGTTAATTGTGACATCTGCCCTGATCCGACCCGACCCAGGTACCCGTTTCTCTGACCCGATCTCTTTCTTTTATGATTTAATATTTATTTATTTATTTATACTTATATTTTACTTTTAATAATAATATATATATATTTTCCTTCCCGCCTCTTTCTCTCTCTTTCTTTCCGCCGTCCCGTCCCTCTCCTTCTCTCTTTCCGCCTTCTTTTCCCTCTTGTCGCCGTCCCGCCCTTACGCCTTGTTTCCCTCTTTTTCTTCTAACTCGTTGCTTGTCCTTTGTTCCTTTCCGCCTAAGGTTGTCTGCGCAGCTCCACGCGCCAGACTCCCTTACAAGGAATCTTGCGTGAAGACCACCTGTTTCAGCGATACGCGAGACGAACTCTTCTCGCAGCGCGCGAAGAACGGTAGTTCTTCCCGCGACGCGCTAAGAATTTTAGTTCTTCTCGCAGCACGCTAAGAATCGTAGTTCATCCCTCGACGCGCGAAGAATTATAGTTCTTCCCGCGGCGCGCTAGGAATTTTAGTTCCTCCCGCGGCGCGCTAAGAAATGTGATTCTTCCCGCGGCGCGCTTAGAAATGTAGTTCTTTCCGCGACGCGTTAAGGTTGGTTCTGTCTGCCTTCGCGCTCGCGCTCTCTTGACCTTTTGTGTCAGCTTTCTCGCGATAAACCCTTTGAGTTTTCTTCTGTTTAATCCAGCCGTTTGCTTTTGTGATATCTTATCTTTTGAGCCGTTGACCTAATCTGCTTTATGTCTGAAAGGTTACTTTCGGCGCAGCATGCGCACCAACCCCATTGGTTGGCAGATAAAGTGACTGACATTATCTTTTGAAGATCTGCTTTTTCCATGCTTGACCAGTACCTTTATCTGACCCGCCCATGCCTTTTTACTGTTCCCTGTCAGCCTTTTTCTCTTTTTCCCTGCTGCCATATCTTTTGATATCTTTACTTTTCAGAACTTTTTACTGTTGATATCTTTTCTTTTACTTTTGGAGATCTTTTCTAGGGTTTGTGTCCCCTAGGGTTTGCCTATATATAGTACTATTTTCTTAACACTTCACACACTACACTTACTCTCTCCTGTTTTCCTTGCTCTCTGCCGCCTCCCTCCTCTCTTGCCTCCGTCTTCCTCCCTGTTCTGCCCTGTTTTCCGGTAATATATTATATAACTTACTTATTAATTATGCTAACTTATAATCAAGACTTAAAACCAATCATTAAAACAATAATCTTATTTATAGGTTAACTTGTGCTTGTTTAAAGTTGGTTCTTGCTTTATCTTACACCGCATCGTTTATCAAGTGAGTAATCTCGTACCTAATCCCTTTTGCTTTTAATGTTTTGGGATGTTCATGTGTTCATACAAACTTAGAGTCTTAAACTTGTTTATGAACTTTAGTCGCGCAGTATCCCATGTGTTGAGGACGTAGACTTGGCTGTTTATTTGTATGTGTGGATCATTAACCGTCTTGTCGGTCTATTCCGCAGTTTTCATGGTACCATTAGATGAACACGGGAGAACTATCGTTTATGATTTTCTCTTTTGTTACACTTGCACAGTTAGTCTTGTTTGTGAGCTCAATTGTGAGCACTAGCAGTCTTGTCTCTTAGAGTTGGTCCCGATCTGATTACACCCTTGTTGAAACCCAGACATACACATGTTGCGCGCAGATTTATTGTTATCTATGTATTGTATTAAACTTGATTTCTCACCAACACGCAAGTGTTTGACGTTTATTTTAACACATGTTCAGGTTTGCAGTAGCTGTTTTGGAGCTCGTGGACACGTAGGAAGTTTTCTTTATTTTTGACCTAGATTAAAATGTATCAAGACAAGTTATTGCTGTTCGAATATTTTGATTTATAATATATTGATTTATGTTGATTTATGTTATCTTATGTCTACTTTGCGCGTGCGCGAATGAATGTATTTATTAAATATTGACACCCAATAGTGTCACGAGTAATGAAACAATATGTGGCGCCCCGATGTATAATCCGCCTTTGGTCGGGGTGTTACAGATTGGTATCAGAGCTCGTTGACTTTAGGATAGGTGGTTAGACGTAACGGCCTAGAATACCTAAGAGTCCCTTCTCGCACATGAGAGAAATCTCATGTTTGCGCGCTTATTGTTAATTACTCGTTATTTATGAATATGCTCGCGCTTGCGCAGTATATGATTTTATGTTTTATTTCGCGATATTTCGATTTTTGTTGAATTTCGATTTTTATTGATTTTACTTACATATTCGTTTGTTGGATTTGAAAATCCGAAAAGTCATGGTGATACATGAATAGTTGATTTTCAATTTTCATTTACGATTATGTTCTGAGGTTGGAGACTTGAAAAGTCATGGTGATACATGAATTGTCAACCTCCAATACTCATTTTCTTGTATATTTTATATTGAAGATTGAAAAGTCATGGTGATACATGAATCGTCAATCTCCAATACTCGTTTGCTCGTATATTTTAAATTGGGAATTCGGAAAGTCATGGTGATACATGAATTGTCGATTCTTGATCCGAATTTGTTACCTTTATTAAGTCTGCATTAAAGTCATTTATTTTACTTTAACTTTTGACAGTAACTGACTCCGTGAAACCAAGCTTTATAAGATTAAAACTTTGCGCTAAAACCAAGATATTAACTAAAATTAAAACTTTTATAGAATGCCTCCGCTATCTCGCCGATTTCAGAGAAGAGAAGCCTCGCGCATGCGTAGACAGCAACGTTCCCAGGAAATGGCCGCCGCGATAGCCCAAGCCTTGAGCCAAAACAATACCTCCAGTTATAACATTAAGTCCTTTAACGCGGGTAACCCTCCAAAGTTCACAGGTCTTGAAGGAGCCACCGTGATGCTCCAATGGCTCGAAAAGATTGAAAACACTTTCCTCCACACCCAATGCCCCTTAGACAGACGAACCCTGTATGCTTCCAGTGTCCTGGAATCTAGAGCGCTTACATGGTGGAATGGAGTAGCTCATGCGCGTGGCGCAGAGGCTGCTTCTAGCATGACATGGGAGGAGTTCAAGGAAATTCTGACGCGAGAATTCTGCCCTCCCAACGAAATTAAGCGCCTAGAGGAGGAATTTTGGAATCTTAAGCAATACAGCGGTGAAGCGCGCGAGTACGCGACGCGCTTCCATGAACTAAGCCTGCTTGTCCCTCACCTTGTTACCCCTTCCCGCCGAGCCATAGAGAAATTCCTTGGGGGTCTCCCCATGGAAATTCAAGATTCTGTATGGGCCAGAAACCCAGTAACCCTCTCTGACGCCATCGAGTTGGCCGCTGTGCTCAGCGACAACCATGTCAGAGCAGGAACCCTGTTCCTGCGGGGAACAGAAAAGACCAAACCCACTAAGACTGTCACTGAACCAACAGAAACCAAACCTGAACCCTCGAACCGTAACAACCTCAAGCGCAGGCGCAAGGCCTATGCGCTTACCAACCAGCCCATTGTCCAGCAACCCATCTACCAACCCCCAGTTTACGCGCCTAACCCTCTGTCAGCTTACCCAACACCTCCTGTAGTCCACAACTATGCCTTAACCAATCCAGCACTCCCTGCCCCGCCAACTAAGAAACCTTACACAGGAAACCATCCCTTTTGCCCAACCTGTAGATTTCACCACCCAACCCAAACCCCGTGTCGACTTTGTAACCGATGTGGCCGTACTGGTCACACTGCTGAGAACTGTAGAGTCCTTCTCGCCAATCCAATTGCGCCAACACCACCAGTCTACCCGCAACACCCTCAACCAACCTACCAAAACCCACGACCCAGATCGTGCTTTAACTGCGGTGATCCCAGTCATTTCCGGAACGCGTGCCCAAGACTACAAGTTCAGATTACGCAAGCGAATCCAGTGAACCAGATTTCAAACCAAGTAACGCGTGGACGAGCTTTTAACATAACCGCGCACCAAGCGCAAGCGAATAATGACGTAGTTAATGGTACATTTTTGCTTAACGGATTTTATGCTTCTGTACTTTTTGATACTGGCGCCGATCGAAGTTTTATCTCTCGCGCCTTCGAGCAGAAGCTTGCGCGACCGCGCAACGATTTAAAAGAAGATTTTTCAGTTGAATTGGCTAATGGTGAAACTGTTTTAATAAACTCAGTGATTAAAGATTGCACGCTTAACCTTAACGAAAACGATTTCCTGATCGACCTCATCCCCATGCCTCTTGGAAGCTTTGATGTTATCATCGGTATGGACTGGCTCTCGAAGAATCGCGCCGAAGTTATTTGCGCCAAGAAATTGATTCGCATACCTCGAGAAAATGGTGATCTTCATATCTACGGCGAAAAACCCTCCAGTGGTCTTAAACTTATGTCTTGCGCCGAAGCCCGAAGACTCATGCGGAAGAAGTGTATTGCATTTCTAGCCCATGTGGTTAAACCTGCTGAAGAAAAGAAGCTTCGCGATATCCCTGTTGTGCGTGATTTCCCTGAAGTTTTTCCTGATGATCTTCCTGGTATCCCTCCCGCTCGTGAAGTCGAGTTCCGTATTGATCTTGTCCCTGGTGCTTCCCCCGTAGCTAAATCTCCTTACCGTCTTGCACCCGCTGAGATGCAAGAATTGGCCAGCCAACTTCAAGAGTTGACTGCTAAAGGATTTATCCGCCCTAGCTCTTCGCCCTGGGGTGCTCCGGTGTTGTTCGTTAAAAAGAAAGACGGATCGTTTCGCATGTGTATTGATTACCGCGAGTTGAACAAACTCACCATTAAAAACCGGTATCCCTTACCGCGTATTGACGACCTCTTTGATCAACTCCAAGGTGCCTCTTGTTTCTCGAAGATTGATCTCCGCTCTGGCTATCACCAGTTGCGCATCCGCGATGAAGATGTTCCGAAGACTGCCTTTCGAACTCGTTATGGCCATTTTGAATTCTTGGTCATGTCCTTCGGTTTGACCAACGCACCCGCCGTTTTCATGGATCTAATGAATCGGGTGTGTAGGCCTTTCTTGGACCGTTTTGTGATTGTGTTTATCGATGATGTTCTGGTGTATTCTAAGACCAAGGCCGAGCATGAGCAACATCTTCGGTTGGTGTTGCAAAAGCTTAGAGCTGAGCAACTCTATGCTAAGCTTTCCAAGTGTGAATTTTGGTCGGATGAAGTACAGTTTCTTGGTCATGTTGTAAACAAGATGGGTATTCATGTCGACCCATCCAAAATTGAAGCAATCAAGAACTGGATTACGCCATCCTCTCCTTCTGAGATCCGTTCCTTTCTGGGCTTAGCTGGTTACTACCGGCGATTTATTTCGAACTTCTCAAAGATCGCTTTGCCTTTAACAACTCTAACGCACAAAGGTAAACCGTATATTTGGGGCTCGAAGCAAGAAGAAGCCTTTCTAACGCTCAAGCGTCTGTTGTGTGAAGCTCCTGTTCTTGCGTTACCTGAGGGTAATGATGATTTTGTCGTGTACTGCGATGCCTCCAACCAAGGTCTCGGTTGTGTTCTTATGCAACGAGGCAAGGTTATCGCTTACGCATCAAGGCAACTCAAGGTTTCATGAAAAGAATTATACAACTCACGATCTCGAACTTGGTGCAGTGGTATTTGCCTTGAAGATCTGGAGACACTACCTTTATGGTACTAAGTGTATCCTCTACACTGACCATAAAAGCCTTCAGCATATCTTTGATCAGAAGGAACTTAACATGAGGCAACGCCGATGGAACGAACTCATCAGCGATTACGATTGTGAGATCCGGTATCATCCTGGTAAGGCTAATGTGGTAGCCGACGCGCTCAGCCGAAAACCCTGCCAGCTTAACTGTATTTTGCCGCGCACCCAGCTTCACTTCGCGCCGATCCAAAGCAACCTTGAATCGCGCATTCGTGACGCGCAGCGCGCATCCATCAGTAATGGTAACCTTCGCGCCGAGTTAGCGTGTGGCGCGGAAGCGCACTTTGTCCCTAATCTGAGTGGAATTCTCTGCTATCTCAATCGCATCTGGATTCCCTTTGATGAGAATCTTCGCGCTGATGTCCTGTGTGAAGCGCACAAATCTCGGTATTCTATTCATCCTGGCGCTGATAAGATGTACAAGGACTTGCGCATAACTTATTGGTGGCCCGGTATGAAGAAGGATATTGCTGTGTTCGTAGCTAAATGTCTGACTTGTTCTAAAGTGAAAGCTGAACACCAACGCCCATCTGGTTTGCTCGAACAACCAGAAATTCCTACGTGGAAATGGGAAGGTATAGCGATGGACTTTATTACCAAGTTACCTTTGACAGCAAGCAAACATGATAGCATTTGGGTAATAGTGGATCGTTTGACTAAGTCTGCTCACTTTCTGCCCATTCGTGAAAACTACCGTGTTGAGCAACTCGCGCAGCTTTATGTCAAGGAAATTGTCTGCCGCCATGGTACTCCTTTGAGCATCATATCCGATCGCGATGGCCGTTTTATATCTCGCTTTTGGAAATCTCTCCAATCTGCGCTAGGAACTCGCTTGGACATGAGTACGGCATATCAACATCAGACTGACGGTCAGTCTGAGCGAACTATTCAAACTCTTGAGGATATGCTCCGATCTTGTGTTCTTGATTTTGGAGGTAATTGGGATTCGCACCTGCCTTTGATCGAGTTCTCTTATAATAACAGCTATCATTCCAGTATCGGTATGGCCCCATTTGAAGCACTTTACGGTCGTAAGTGCCGCTCCCCGATTTGTTGGAGCGAAGTGGGAGAAACTCAAATCACAGGACCCGAACTTGTTCAAGAGACAACAGATAAAATCGCCAAGATCCGTGATCATCTGCTGACTGCCAGAAGCCGACAGAAGAGTTACGCAGATCGTAGGCGGAAGCCTCTCGAATTTCAAGTTGGTGATCTTGTTCTCCTCAAAGTGTCGCCTTGGAAAGGTGTTGTCCGCTTTGGGAAGAAGGGTAAGCTTGCTCCTCGTTATGTTGGTCCATTCAAGATTCTCGCGCGTGTGGGAAAAGTTGCCTACAGACTTGACCTGCCGCCCGCGCTCAGTAATGTGCATCCAACGTTCCATGTATCCAATCTCAAGAAGTGTTTAGCTGACGAGAACCTTCACATTCCACTTGATGAAGTTCAAGTTGATGAAACTATGCATTTCGTTGAGAAGCCTGTTGAAATTATGGATCGCGAGGTTAAGCAAACCAAGCGCAGTCGTATCCCTATTGTTAAAGTTCGCTGGGAGTCCAAGCGCGGAGCCGAGTTTACATGGGAAAGGGAAGATCAAATGAAGATCAAGTACCCGCACCTGTTCTCTGCGCAACCTACTTCGAGATAAATTTCGGGACGAAATTTCTTAAAGTAGGGGAGACTGTGACATCTGCCCTGATCCGACCCGACCCAGGTACCCGTTTCTCTGACCCGATCTCTTTCTTTTATGATTTAATATTTATTTATTTATTTATACTTATATTTTACTTTTAATAATAATATATATATATTTTCCTTCCCGCCTCTTTCTCTCTCTTTCTTTCCGCCGTCCCGTCCCTCTCCTTCTCTCTTTCCGCCTTCTTTTCCCTCTTGTCGCCGTCCCGCCCTTACGCCTTGTTTCCCTCTTTTTCTTCTAACTCGTTGCTTGTCCTTTGTTCCTTTCCGCCTAAGGTTGTCTGCGCAGCTCCACGCGCCAGACTCCCTTACAAGGAATCCTGCGTGAAGACCACCTGTTTCAGCGATACGCGAGACGAACTCTTCTCGCAGCGCGCTAAGAATTATAATTCTTCTCGCAGCGCGCGAAGAACGGTAGTTCTTCCCGCGACGCGCTAAGAATTTTAGTTCTTCTCGCAGCACGCTAAGAATCGTAGTTCATCCCTCGACGCGCGAAGAATTATAGTTCTTCCCGCGGCGCGCTAGGAATTTTAGTTCCTCCCGCGGCGCGCTAAGAAATGTGATTCTTCCCGCGGCGCGCTTAGAAATGTAGTTCTTTCCGCGACGCGTTAAGGTTGGTTCTGTCTGCCTTCGCGCTCGCGCTCTCTTGACCTTTTGTGTCAGCTTTCTCGCGATAAACCCTTTGAGTTTTCTTCTGTTTAATCCAGCCGTTTGCTTTTGTGATATCTTATCTTTTGAGCCGTTGACCTAATCTGCTTTATGTCTGAAAGGTTACTTTCGGCGCAGCATGCGCACCAACCCCATTGGTTGGCAGATAAAGTGACTGACATTATCTTTTGAAGATCTGCTTTTTCCATGCTTGACCAGTACCTTTATCTGACCCGCCCATGCCTTTTTATTGTTCCCTGTCAGCCTTTTTCTCTTTTTCCCTGCTGCCATATCTTTTGATATCTTTACTTTTCAGAACTTTTTACTGTTGATATCTTTTCTTTTACTTTTGGAGATCTTTTCTAGGGTTTGTGTCCCCTAGGGTTTGCCTATATATAGTACTATTTTCTTAACACTTCACACACTACACTTACTCTCTCCTGTTTTCCTTGCTCTCTGCCGCCTCCCTCCTCTCTTGCCTCCGTCTTCCTCCCTGTTCTGCCCTGTTTTCCGGTAATATATTATATAACTTACTTATTAATTATGCTAACTTATAATCAAGACTTAAAACCAATCATTAAAACAATAATCTTATTTATAGGTTAACTTGTGCTTGTTTAAAGTTGGTTCTTGCTTTATCTTACACCGCATCGTTTATCAAGTGAGTAATCTCGTACCTAATCCCTTTTGCTTTTAATGTTTTGGGATGTTCATGTGTTCATACAAACTTAGAGTCTTAAACTTGTTTATGAACTTTAGTCGCGCAGTATCCCATGTGTTGAGGACGTAGACTTGGCTGTTTATTTGTATGTGTGGATCATTAACCGTCTTGTCGGTCTATTCCGCAGTTTTCATGGTACCATTAGATGAACACGGGAGAACTATCGTTTATGATTTTCTCTTTTGTTACACTTGCACAGTTAGTCTTGTTTGTGAGCTCAATTGTGAGCACTGGCAGTCTTGTCTCTTAGAGTTGGTCCCGATCTGATTACACCCTTGTTGAAACCCAGACATACACATGTTGCGCGCAGATTTATTGTTATCTATGTATTGTATTAAACTTGATTTCTCACCAACACGCAAGTGTTTGACGTTTATTTTAACACATGTTCAGGTTTGCAGTAGCTGTTTTGGAGCTCGTGGACACGTAGGAAGTTTTCTTTATTTTTGACCTAGATTAAAATGTATCAAGACAAGTTATTGCTGTTCGAATATTTTGATTTATAATATATTGATTTATGTTGATTTATGTTATCTTATGTCTACTTTGCGCGTGCGCGAATGAATGTATTTATTAAATATTGACACCCAATAGTGTCACGAGTAATGAAACAATATGTGGCGCCCCGATGTATAATCCGCCTTTGGTCGGGGTGTTACATTAATATCCGGTCAACACCGAACCTAAATCTACGTCTGCATACGTGTCAACCAGTTTAGCTAAGTGCGAACTAATATCTTAATCTAGTGCTCGTTATGTTGGAGCAATGACCAAATTTCCACTTATCTCTCCAAAGTAGGGGCTCCCGTTCTCGCTGCCGTTAGCGGATACCGCGGATCCGAAAGATTCAAACTCATCAAACTAGTCTCTCGATCTGGTGCTGGTTATGTCGGAGCAATGAATTCTTATACCGCACGTCTACTATATATATATACGTATATATATAAGCCGATAATTCTTTAATATACGCAACATGAACAACTTAGAATACCCCCAACATAAAATAAAACTAATAACAAGCCTAAGCTTAAGCTTAGTGACGACTGATATGTGTTCGAGTGAACACAACTACGGTTGTCAGTGGTGACCGGCGGTCAAGACCATTGGAGTTCGAAGAAATCGAAGAGCCAGATTTGAGATGTCGATAACGAAAGCAGCCAAGAAATTGAAAGCTCGTTTGGAAATGCCAGTTTTCCCAAGTAAGCCACTGTAACTGATTGAAGATGTCCATAACGAAACCAGCCAATAATTTAAAAGTTCGTTTTGCACTCTCAATTTTCCCAAATTAGTCCTGCTATTGAACGCCCTTTATCGAATTTCCAATAATAATATGTTATTGATAATTAAATAATATTAATATTAATAATAATCATAAATAACGTTAATAATAACAAAAGAAAAGAAAAGAAATAAAAAAAAGGAAAAAAAAACCATAATAAGACAACACTGGTGAGTTTTTTTAGAAAAACTCACTAACATAACCAGCACCCGTTTGATATAATACAATATAACATAACATAATTTAATAATAAAATAATATTATTATATTATATTATATTACATTATATTACATTACATTACATTATATTATATTATATTATATTATATTATATTATATTATATTATATTATACGAACGTACCTCCGAACGCCTTGCGTCGCCGCTTAACCCCGGCATCTGAATCTCTGGCGTACATCACGTACCTAATAATAATAATATTTTAGTACTAATAATAATATAAAAATTAATGCTTTAATACTAATAACTATATGTTTAGAATAAAAATAATAATAATATAATAATTGATATTATAATAGTATTTTAATATTATTATTTTATTAATATTTTAATAATAATAATAATAATAATAATAATAATAATTAATATTTAAATAGTATTTTAAAATTATTATTTTAGTAATAATAATAATAGTATTTTAATAGATACAATATTTTAATCATAATATTAATCTTTTAATAGTAATAATATAATAAAAATTTTAACAATAACGGTAATAGTACGGGATATCTATTTTAAGTTTGGGAGGCTCGGTGAACTAGGGTTACCGTAAAACGGTTGGTGCCTAGACAAATTTAAAAGTAAACCATTCATCAAATCTCTATCCTAATATCTACAACTATGTCCTAACATGTATTAAATAAAGATAAAACGAAACCTGGTTTAACTCCGACTGACTGTTAGCACCGTCCGGCATCTCCTCGTCCGACTCCGGAAACATATATGGTTGTTGGTGTTGGTGAATGAAGAGGGTGAGGGTGAGGGTTAGGAAAAAAAAGAGGAAAAGAAATGGTGGAGAGGGAGGGGAGGGAGCCGGGCTCCAATAATGTACAAAACCCAATATGCCGCGTATAGGCTTATACACGGCGTATGAGGGTACGATCCAACAACCCTATGACAGAGCCAGGCTAGGACGTCAAATCGTATCCTAATACGCCGCGTATAGGCCTATACGAGGCGTATTCATGGGTGTGGTGGGTGTCCCTAGCAGGACCCTATATAAAACACGTGATATTCATTTGAAGTTAGTAAGTTGTGAGGTATGATGCTTGATGTGGTAAATGAAATAATAGGTAAATGTTGCAAGTGACACAACGATGTAGTACATCGAGGAAAAACCCTTGTTCCTTAGAGGATTTTCGGCAAAATACCTCGAGAGGGAAAACCATCTCATGCCTCAATTATACCAATAAAAACCGGTGATTACAATGTTGGAAGTTGCTATAATCACTGCTATGAGTACAAGTTTGTGTGTGCGGGTGCATGTAATATGTCTTATGCGATCATGCTACCTCTATTTATGGCTACAATGGCTTTTAACTAGTAATGACAAGCAATAATAAGCATTAATTATCCTAGCGAGCATCTTGAGACTGTTACGGATTGCATATCCACATCATAAAACTGATTGTAAATGCCTCCAACGTCTCTTATATTTAATGGTTAACCGAGTCTTCCTTTGGGAGTTAATAAATAGCCATTTCCTGCAAGACCAAGTCAAGGATGAAAGTATCTTCTTATACTATTAAAACAATAAGCTTTGCCCCTATCCTATTGGCCAATTACTATAACTTCCAAAAATACTAATCATTCTCAAATTTTCTTACTAATATAATAATTTAATAAAAAAAATAATCTTCTTATTATTATTATACTATTAATTAAAGCATTTTAAGCAATAAGCTTTTGCCCCTATCCTATTGGTCAATTACTATAGCTTTCAAAAATACTAATCATTCTCAAATTTTCTTACTAATATAATAATTCACTAAAAAAATTAATTTTATATCCATGTAGTCACCCATTTTGTTTTTGTTTTAACCCGATTACCCGTTTTGTTATACAAAATTATCCTTTTTATTATACAAAATACTAAAACATTCCTTTCATTTAACAAAACCCTATTTTCTATTATTAGAGAACCGTGATTTTCTTCCCAATCCAAAAACCCTACCGTCGCCACTTCTCCATTTTCAATTCCTGCTTCAGAAAATCATGTTTGTAAGTTCTAATTCGTCGTTTTTTTATATCCGATATTTCATTCTATTGTTCGATTTTTAATTGATTTGATGTTTGTCTAATTCATATATTATTGTTATTGAACTAAATATTTAATAGTTAGGTTCTGCAAATTGTGGTTTCGTTACTTGCAGTATTGTCTACCAAAAAGTTAGGCACAAAATTTAGTTGGATTGTATTAACAAAATTTTTAAATAATAAAAACTTTTGCCAATAACATGTTATGTTTGTTTAATTCATATATCATTGTTTATGAACTAAATATTCAAATAATTACTAACTGCAAGTTGTAGTATCGTTAGTTACGTAACACAGGAACCGTCTACCAAAAATTAAGTCACAAAATTTGGTTTGAAACATATTAACAAAATTTTTCCCCCTTTCGTAATAGACATATTCAATCTTCTGTTATGTTTTATAAACTGTTTTCAATAACAACTTATGTTTATTTAATTCATATCTTATTATAAATGAATTAAATATTCAAATAATTAGTAAGCATAAAATAGTGGTTTCGTTAGTTACTTGACTATTGTCTACCAAAAATTAAGGCACATAATTTGGTTGGAATTATATTAAAAACATTTTCTCCTTTGTTAAAAGATATATAGAACATTCCATTATAACATCAACATTTATTAATTTCCTTATATAATCCGATTACAAGAAACTAATATCACAGTTTCCTAACTTCATTATAGCAGGTTTATACTATTTAAGTTTACAGTTTTTATTCATTTATAAAAAGTACACATTATTGGTGGGTTACACACTTTTAGAGTAGTGATTTTCTAAGATTCTTTGTTGTTTGAAGTACTCCGATAGTCTTCGTATCCAGTAGACTAAGGTATGTTATTAATGTTTTCCGAGTAATATTTCTAATCTCCATCTTTTTAAAATCCTTATGAACATTCAATTGAAATAACCTATAATTGTGACTAAACTTAATACTCTCTATTTTTCCGGATTTTCTTATTGTTATGTCCTGTGTATTAACTTCCTTCAATATATCAACAACACATACTTTAATGTTGTATATGGTTGTTTTGTTTTTATGTTTTTCCTCATTTTCGTATGATAACCTAATTATATTCTATTACAGATGTCTTCACAATCAAAGAAGCGTAATTTTGTTCAATCAACATCTTTTAATAAGAGGGGTGTTTCAAACAGTTAATTATTTTGGTTTTTTTTTATTTACACTTTCAATGTTATATAATAATAACACATTCTAAACATGCAGTTTCAACCCTAAGAGAACCACTAACTAGCATTTCAAACGGTAACACTTTATTTATAACGTGTTAATACTAAAACTATATGTTAACTATTTTTTTTATGTTATTTGCTTTAACTTAAACCTTACATCAAAACCTAGAATATACTATAAATGTGAATGTAAAGTAAAATCTCAATTGATTTTTTATTAAGTGTCAAATTATCAAACTGTAACAACAAACATTAGTAAACAAATAATTCAACTAACATAGTTGATTGTATACTTACAAAGCAGTACTCACCAGAAACATTTTAGTGGTTATTCTATATTAATGAACTTCTATCTCAAATTTGACAACGGAAAAAAGTTGTTTATTTATATTCACGCAAACACTTATTTATGTATTTAGTAATACTGGTTAAACAATTTAACAATTTGCTACGGATGTTCGGTACATTTTGCATCTGTAGATCAGTTCATCTTATGATGTGTTTTCATTGTTTTATTTTTTTACAGATAAATATGCTGTTAATTATCCAATGCTAATCGATTACATGGTGGAAAAGAAAATAAAGGGCAAAATAATTTACAAGGTTCCGTCTCAACAACTTCAAGTAACACAGGTGAGTTGTCTGATTACATTTACTTTTTGGACATAATACATGTAATAACAATTGATTTCCTTTAATATACTTGATTACTTTTGAAATCGATTTTTTTTAATTCATTAGTTGTGACAATAAATACCAAACAAGCGATCACAGTTGATAATCAAAGACATAGAAGGATGGTTTTAGATCAAAGTCGAAATAAAAAAAGTTAGAAAACACCAACATTCACTCAAACGATAATGTTTATGCTTTATTATATACATAAAAACTGTTTTTGAGGATACAAACCTGTTACAATGCATTTCAAATTATAACAGTCTTATACATTTTTAATACATTTTTTGGAATACGGATGTATGTGATATTAAAATATCGTATTTGGATTCCACAATTGCCAAACTCACATTTTCGATTAACAATTATGTATAGCTATACTTAATAATTGCATTGATGAGTCATATAGTTTAAAAGTTAGTATATTACTTCTAATTTTTTCCTCAACTAATACTTTTGTTTTGCAGCTACTTATGTTAGGAGGATTAATACTAGCATTCCAACTAAATTGCAAGTAATTAATTTGGGTAAGCGTTTTATTGAAGTAAAATTCAAGGTCAGTCTTAAATTGAAAAGAAACTTCTGTTTAAACCGAAAAGAAAGCAGCTTTTAGTTGCAGTTTATTTTGCAATGACCATTAACAAAAGTTAAGGTTAATCTCTAGCAAAAGTTGACATATGCCTGAGATACCCGGTGTTTACACATGATCAACTTTATGTAGCTTTACCAAGAGTGAAGAGTAAAGAAGGTGTCAAAATGATTTATATTAGACAATAAATGCAAAGTTACAAATAAAACAACTAGCATGATTTATAAGGAAGTATTTAGTAATTTATGAATTTTATGTTTTCAACTTTTAATTAAGTTTCAAACATTGTACTTTGAATGCTATTTTCGTCTTAATTTTGTGTTTTGACCAATCATTTTTTTTCCATACCAGTATTATTTATAGCTAAATATCATGTTGTCGTCCCAAAAGACATATTACAAGTTATGTTGTCTTTTTAAATTATGTGTTTTTTAGACAATTTATATAGTTCCACCCGTGTCGTACACGGGTCAATAACCTAGTAATATCAATAAATATCGATACTTAATGATTATACTGTCTTCTGTTTGTGATACTGATGCACTGCAAGGATTTTTACGAGGATTTTGTCTGTTAGGATCCTTGGATTTTTACCCACAACAATTTCCACATGTTTAATGGGATTTTATGGCTTAAAAATATATAAAATTAGTTATGCATTCATTTTTTATCTTTAAATTAAAGAAATAAGTGTCTTTTAAGTGAAAACTCAGATAAAAGTTTGCATCTTTTATTTAGTTTGTTAATTTTTGCCAATTTGATTTTGTAGAATGTGAAGGATACTTCCTCAACAAAAACATGTTTGAATTTCACCTATTTATGAAATAAAGTTTGAATCTTAAAACCCAAAATGTGTACCATGCATGAGTTGGATCAATGACTTTCAAGCAACATGATCATTTCTTGATCTCAAATCATAGCTTTTGTTACTACTTTTACAGCTTAATAGTACACGTTCACATAGAAAACATCCACTACATCCATTTTAGATTCATGTTGCAAACCACCAACTTTGTTCAAACAAAAAGTGTGTTAATGTTACTGTTTACACCAAATATATTACGCATGTTATATATATACACACACACAATTGGTTGATGGTGGGTGTGGGTAAGTTGGTAATTATCATATACAGCATAAAGATTTACGCTATAATATATTAAATAATTAAATGAAATTCTAGGAGAATGGAAATTTGATTTGTGTTCTTCAAAGATTTACAAGTACATACATGAATCTCAAACTTAACTTCATACAGCATTACAACAGTAGGAGTAGAACTTTAAGTATATATGACGCGGAGGGGTGTGCAAATTCGGTTCGCTTTAGTTCGGTTATGAGGGCTTAAGCGAGCTTCGGTTATAGAAGATTGCTTAATCATAATTATATAACCATAATTGAATGATTGATTAACCATATTTCGGTTATGGGCCAGTGTGGTTATGTTTGGTTAATTCTCCAAGCCAGTTTATCTTTCTTCTAGTTGAAAATGGTTCCAAGCTTAATTATGAAGTTTCAAAGTTGCTATATGTTGGTTCGAAACTTTGTTATGGTGTTTTAAACTATGTTATAGAGGATTACAACATAAATATAAATGTTCGGAGTTTGAAATGGATGTATAAAAGATGGAAATATAGGTATAAACATTGGAAAAACGCAAACATGCAAGGTTCAGTTCGGTTTCGCTTAACAAAGGCCCGTTAACCGTAACCATAGCCATAACCCAATGGTCGATTAATCATATTCATTTAAACAATAAGATTGGTTTTGTTCGGTTATGGTTAATTTTTTTGGTTAACAGTTCATTTTTTGCTCACCCCTAATGACATGCATCTTAACCGGTTAAATCGAAACATATACGTTAATTCAGAGATGAATTATCATTGTTTATCATCGTTATTACTTTTTTTAAATAGTGACTCACATAGTCATACACCCCTCTATTTTTTACTCCTAAACTATACCAAAAGAATAATCTAACATATGTCAAGATTTGAATCATAGTCTACAAAAGTCTAGAGAAATATCATTGTTTATTATTGGTTACAAAATTATGTTATACAAATAAATTTATGAATTTTGATTGAGTAAACTGTGGTTTTTGTTCATGTGGTTGTTTAAATCTGCGGTTTTAGTCCAATAGTTTAAAATTTGCGATTTTCATCCCTGTGGTTTCATTCGTTTGCAATTAAACCCGAATTCATTAACCCCGTTAAGTCTGATTATTAAACCTATCAGCATGCCCCTTAAGTGGGGGGCAGTTTTAGTTCTAATTAGGACAAAACCGCCCTCATGTGAAGGGTACTCTCATAGGTTTAACAACCAAACTTAATAGGATTAGTGAATTCAGGTTTAGTTACAAGTTAAATGAAACCAAATGAACGAAAATTGTAAATTTTGAAACTATCAGACTAAAATCGCAGGTTTAAACAAATTATAGGGACAAAACGGCAGTTCACTTATTTTGATTTGTAAAAGAAGTTTGAAAAAGGAAACAAGGAAGAGGGAACAAAGGTGGGTCATGTTTGGAGTTGCAGTGAAGTCTTTGGAAGTAGTTTTGATTGATGCATAGAAAATTATAAATAAAAAGTGTGTGATGTTGGAGAGATTTGGGCGGATTTTGAGAAACCTTATTAAATTCCCTCCTACATCTCAACGTCAATCACGCAAACCAAAACTTACATATTATTTTGTGGTGGGCCCAACACCACCTGAACAAAACCAAACCAAATACTAGGTATCTCTTTCCATACTTGGTATACCCACACATGCTTCTAATGTCTTTTAAGGCATAATTTGGATTTTTAAATTTTTAATTCATAAAATATATGTATTTCTTTAAATTGAACACCGACCCAAATAATTAATGAAGTTAAACTACAGTTAGAGCAATAGGATCATGAATCATGTTATAGAACTTTTGGTGAAAATAGTGTTTGGCACAAATTAAAAGTTAAATCATAAGTCGTCTTTGATGGGTAGATTTTAATTCGAAAATTCGAGTCACATTTTGGAAAACTAACATTGATTGCATGATTGATTGTATGATTATGAAATTAACTTTATAAATGAACGTGTAAGTTACTTATATCATATATTTAAGTGTTATAAAAATGAATTAAATCGAAGTTCATTAAATTATGAATCTATATTGTTTCCGTGTGTGTGAATTGTCTTAGAGATTCAAAACCTATTTTTTGCTCTTAAAAAGATATTACAGGGATAGTGTCATGTACAAATTTTATATTTTTCAATGTCCAATAACTAAGTTGGTCCCAAGGTAAGGAATAACCAGTACACTCGTAAAATAGAGTAAAACTATTTAAATCTATAAATTGTGGGAAAACCTTTTGTAGTCCATTTATCTATATTCAGCTATAACAAGTATAAATCACCTAGTTCTTGAATCAACATTTTATCAGTTTAATATAACTCGACTGTTGAAACATATGTTAAGGAAACTAAAAAGAACCTTGGGGAAGAGAAGGAGGGTCGTGCACGTCTTTAGTTTATTTAAGTTTATAATTAGCCTACTTTAGACCGTGTTTTCAATTGTCAAGTCAGTTTAAGTCGGGTCCAAATCATCTGTTCTAAACACTTGTCTCTTTTTAAGCTACTTCCGACCGTGTTTTCAAATGTTAAATCCGTCTGGATCGGGTCGAAATCATCTAGAGTAAGTGTATATAATTATTTGGGTAGAACAATATATTAAAAGATGAAAAGGGCTGCTAGGGGTGGAAGTGGTAAACATGTAGATACGAAGATTGATATGATGGTGAAATATGGGGTCCATTTAAGACTTATTAGTTTCGACCGACGATCTTTGTTAACTCTTTCTTACTTACATCTCTTGTTTTTTTTTCTCATTAGTTGTTATTTTATTTATTATTTGTTTTGAACATAAATAAACAACTTTCCATAAGATTCTGATCTAAATTAGATAGGTATTGTCTTGTTCAAATTTTATAATCAATGAGATGTTTACATTTTCTTTTAACAATTCATATATTAAAGAATTCTTTTCTTATTAAATAAGTAAAACACCAATTATTGTTAATAATCCATGTGACAGAAAGATATATAGTAACTCTACCACATACTTGTTGGATTTGAAAATTTTAAAACCCTACATTCTAACATATTAATTGGGACTCAAGTAAATAAACTAAATATGTGGCAAAAGAGAGATATTTGGTCCATGGGTCAAAGTAATAATTTCATATAGTTGCAAACACTAAGGTAGCGTTTGGTATGCAGGGGCGGACCCACATAGGTCCGATCGGGGTCCCGGGACACCGATGTTTTTTAAAAATTACTTAGAGACGGTATATTAAATTTTGTAAGGACCCCATAAAAATTAATACTTGGAACCCATACTATTAAGATTGAACTGGTACAGTGGAAAGTCCCTTGTTTTACTTGTGAGAGGTTGTAGGTTCAAGCCCCACCATACTCCTTTTTTGTTGTTTTTTTTAATATCCTAGTCTTAGTTATTCAATTAGGGTATTTGTGCTTTTTGTTAGTTTCTCTCATATAGTCATTATCACCATGCAACATATATAATGTTAACATGGATTTTGCATATTCTTTTATTATTTACCTTGTGTATGTATATTATAATTAATTATTTATTTGTGTTAGAGTTATTTTTTCATGTTTTGGTCAATTATGTAAGACCATATATATAGATTATGTTCTTGTTTTTCGGGTATGAATTAAAAGTGTATGTTTCATCTAGTTTGTAATTTAGATTCTTTCTACTTACTCGTTTCCAATGACACCATAGTTCCGTGTTTTATTGTGTTCCTCGCCTCGACCCGACCCGAATAACGACCGACCCGAAAAATTTTGTAAACCGGAAAAATTGGGACCCCATTGACAAAAAATCATGGGTCCGCCACTGTTGGTATGTATGAATGACAGTAGGAATGAAATGATTCATTACATGAGAATGAAAAATGTGGTGTCTGGTTGCTCAATGGAATGGAATCATCCATTACATATAAAATCCCATTCCATCAAAACAATTCCTTCCCACCACTTCCTTTTTTTCATTCCATGCCTCCTTCACCCTACTTTCTCAACAACACCACCACCACTACCATCGGCACCACCACCAACTCCGCCGACACCACCACCGCCGCCACCGCCACCACTATTTTCGTTGCCGAAGCTACCCCCATCCCCATTGTAGTTTTTTTTGGGTTAAAAAGTATTTTGAGATATGAGTGATTTTATTATTTCTATTTCATTTCTACAATTTTTTTGATACCAAACAATAAAAATTAATAATTGATTTCATTCCTATAGGTTAACCAAACAAGACAAAGGAATGGTAATGATCAATTTCATTCCTTTGTCCATTCCATTCATTCTCCCATTCTTCTTCCTTCATTCCATTACCTCCAACCAAACATACCCTAAGTATGTTTACGGTGCCTTTAGGTCGGCTTTGATGATATTTTTTAGAGTGAAGCTGTAACAATGATTTTCGAGTAACGAAACCAAACCAAACCGGCTTAGTTGGTTGGATCGGCCGAATTAGTCAAACTAGCCAAAACAAATGAGTTTCTGAGTGTTTTGACGGTTTGGACCGGTCAATTATTTAAACAATCATATCATCATATATTTAATAGTTTTGTAAAAATGTTATTTTAAAATTTACTAAACAGTTTACATTTAAGTAAGAGTTTAAAAGAGTGAAAAGAAAAACATTAAGAGCATGAAATCTCTTAATATACTTAGATTAATAATCTATGCATAATCATGCATACCGGTGTGCTTGTGTGTGCTATGATCAAATTGAAGTAAAATGCATGTTTTTATGTTTAGTGTAGGAGATGTAAATGCATACATGTGTGGTGAATTAATGGAAAGATGGAAGTGAGAGTGTGCTAATAAACAACAAAATAGTTTAAACTGAAGTCCACCGTATTTACAGTGCTCCATCGTATTTTATGGTGCAACTTGATCTCAATCGCACAAATCCACCTTAAATAGAGTAAGTAGGCAGTGAATTTGGATGTTGGGTCAATCGTAACTTTTAGGTGGTGCCACTTGGTTTTTAGCGACTCTACTATGGTTTTGGACGAATTCAATTGCATTTTGAGCGCAATTTAACCGAGGTCAGGGTTCATGTATCATTTAGTTCAATTTGAGTCTCTAGTTTGTGTTGGACATGATTGCATTGTTTTTGTTAAGGGCCATCGGCAATTGTGATTCATGTGTTCTATGCAAGTCTCTGCTTGCTTAAAGATATGTTGTCTAAAATCACTTCATGTATCTTTATTTTTTAGTGTCTAATCATTAAATGTTCAGATATATGATAGAAGATTATGTTAATATGTTGGTATTTGATTGATCACCTTGTGTCATTTATATTGGCGCTGATTCATTATAAGTTAGATATGTAGCTTGTTTGTCTTTCATTACGCATTCTAGACTTGTTTAATCGAAGTTATGTTTATGTAACTTCCATATTAATTGATCTAGAAACTTGTATTACTAATTGTGCTATCAAATCTAAACTTGTTTGTGCTCATTGTTTATATCAATTGTCTTCTTATTTTTCATTTTAAGTGTTAATCATATCAATCATAACACCGAATCCAGTAGTAAGCTTTTGATTATGTTTTGCAATCAATTAAGTCTACACACCAACCAATAACTCTTTGTAGTTCGTCACCATATTTACACTATCTTATTTAAGTTGATTAGGACATGGAATTTTGATCGACACTTCAATATCAGTCACATACATACATACATACACCCATGCATGCATACAGACGTACAGACATACATACATGTTCCATACATACATATACAAATACATACATGCATATAATTATATGTGAATACACAGATATATTACATATGCATACATACATTATTGATTTTTTATTTATTTATTTTTTTGTTTTAAGATTTGTTTTGCTTTCTAAAGCTGGAGTTTATATAGGTTGCAAAGTCAGCAGCAAAAGTAACAACAATAATTTAATATAGTGCATACTAACTCATGAAAATTTATAGTTTTTCATAGCTGACAACTTTTGAAAAGTAGTAGTAACATGGTGAATTGAATAGCATAAAACTTGTACAGTTTAAATCAATCAATCATTTGATATATAGTTCAACAACCCTACAACAATCACATGCATCACATTCTTTAACCCTTCCTTTATTTCACCCCCCTTCAAATCTGGACGCCACAACTCCCATCAACCAGCATCAATAGCATTCTTTACTCATATTCACACAATCCATTATTTTTTTAATTTGCTTATATAAACAAAACTAAAAGGCACATAATATCATCTACAAATTAATATGATTATATATTTGCATGATTCAACTTATAATAAGTATTTTATCCATTCTTCTTATTATGGTATCCAACTAGATAATGTCATATGTCCACTACCTTAACTAAACTAACAAATTATATTTCCCTTGCCCCCACCAATTCTGTTATAATCTTTTTACTTTCATATCACTTCTGGCATGATTGATTGGATTTAAATTGATGTTTATATAAATATATAATAAAGATTTTATTAATAACCAATATATATAATGGATTTTCAATACGAAACCAATTTTAATTTCGTAAATGTAAAACGCCCATCACAAAAATCGGTTACATAAATGTTAATCTCACGTTTTCTCTGACTCATTATATTTAACATCTATCAGGTACATACTATATACAAAGGCATAATGCAGTAATTGCTCTTAGTGGTGTGCAAATTATGGTTCAGTTTTTCACGTTAACCATAACCATGACAGAATAGCTTCGATTGTGGGAAGCATGGTTATGGTTCGGTTTATGGTTAATTTCGATTAATTAAACAAGCCAAGTTCGAACTAAAACTTAAACTAAAGAACATAGCAAAAGAATCAATGACATCAAACAAGAATTGCATGAAGGTTAATATATACATATACACATATTTTCAAGGTTTTTCATTACAACCTTGATGCATATAATCAATCCACACATATGTATTATATTCATATCGGCGTAAGTATATCTTAATTCTTTTCATTTCGGTTAACTTTCAATTATTGGACGCCCTTAACCATAACCAATTAATCTTTGATTAATCTTTGCTACCGGTTAAATTAGTTCAATTATCAAATTATCAGTTAATTTCGATTAACGGTTGAGCTTTACCCGCCTCCCCTAAATTGGATTTTAATAATCCCAACTTTCTGTTATTGGTCGATAATAATCCCAACTTAGTTTATTCCCACAAGGGGTCCCAAATTTAAAAAAAAATTGGCTCTCAATAGTCCACCGTTAAAAAAATCTAACGGCGCTAAGTTTTTTCCGAATTTCAAATTGCTTTTTTAGGGCTTTTGATCGAAAGAAAGATACGAGTCGATTGATGTAAAACTTAGCTCGAAAAGATACTCCAAATAACTTAATTTTTGTTAATTTGAAGTTCATACACCCAATTTGAAGCACTAATTAAGTCATTTGAAGCATCATTTCGAACTAAGTTTTACGTTAATCAACTCGTATCCTCCTTCCGATCAAAAGCTCCTAAAAAATCAGCTTGAAATTCGAAAAAAAATTAACACCGTTAGGTTTTCTTTTAATGAAGAACCATTGAGAGCCAACTTTTTTAGATTTGGAACCCCTGATAGAAATAAATTAAGTTAGAATTATTATCGGGCAATAACAGATAGTTATGATTATTAAAATCTAATTTTATTTTTTATATATATATATGAACACATTGAGGAAGTGGATTTCCAATAGACAAGTGTATCTAATGTGGGTCCATGTTATGTCTTTAGTTTCTTTTCCTAAATTTACACACTTTTTCTTCTGTTCTTTGGTATGTCCGCAACTATCTCTCTCTCTCTTCTAAAAAAAACATTATAAATACCACCATCCATGCAAGATCTCCCCTAGTACACACAACTCATGTTCTTTCTCTCCTTAAACATCAATCTGTCTTTCTAGTTTCTATCTATATATACACACTTATAGATCATTCACATATTATTATTATTATTCATTTACATAATATGTATAATAATATGGCGGAAATTGATCACTATCAAGCCAAGAACACAAACAACAACACAACAAAAAATTTAAAGATCTTTGGTTTCAAAGTATACGAGGATGATCAAGATCAAGAAGTTGACTCCACCAAAACACCTTCCGAGTCACCCGACTCTAGCGGTTGTTTCCCAACCGCCGACAGTAGAAAATACGAGTGTCAATACTGTTGCAGGGAGTTCGCAAACTCCCAAGCTTTAGGTGGTCATCAAAACGCGCATAAAAAGGAGCGTCAACAACTAAAGCGCGCACAAATGCAAGCAACTCGAAACGCTGCCATTTCGTATATCCGAAACCCTATAGTCTCCGCCTTCGCCCCGCCGCCTCACCTCCTTACGCACACCGGCCCGATGGTAATCCCGTCGTCGGCCGTGGCCTCCCCGACGTGGGCTTACGTTCCACGCGCGGCTCCTGGGTTCCACGCGCCGCATGGATGTGTTTTGCCGTCGGGTTCATCGTCACCGTCGGTTCGGAGAGGACCAGGGTCGTTATCCTACACCAGCAGTGTAGGGGATCAGTCTTCGTTGACCAATAATATAAGGCCATATCATGAAGATGTGCCTTCATTGAGTAGGTTTTCTAGGGGTGATGGTGGGCCCACCTTTGATGATACATTTGGGCTTGATTTGCATTTGAGCCTTTAGCCTAGCCATGGGTTAATAAGGACTAGTGAACTGGTTAATAACTGGTTTCGGTTCAGTTTGATTTACTGTTTCGGTTTCGATTCAGATAACTGGTTATGATTTGCACCTCCAGCTCAGCCAGCTTGGTTCCAGTGTTTAAGATTTTAGTTTAGTATCCGAAAGACAACTGATCACGTCTTTTTGGCTTCACTGTAAACTCGGCTTGGAGAAGCCGTTGTCGAATTTTCACCCACTTGGATCTTGTAAATTATGATTTATTTATTTATTTACTTGAAATTAGATCTCTCTTTTATTAATCTAGAGTTCACTTTTTTCTTTTTACGTGTTAAAAATCTATTAATGTAATTCCAAATGTTTATACGGTTAATCATGTATAATTTAAATTAATATTCTATACTAAATAATAAACGATAATAATGGGGTACATTATTAGCTTTGTAGACCGTTTAAAATTTGGTTTTTTCTCTCTCTCCTATTAAATATTGAATGTCACGTGCTGTCTATCATTAAATAAATTTCTTTAACCTACTAAATAATATGATCACACACTACGTCATATTCTTTAATTTTTTATTAAATGTTTTAGAAAATATATAATGTGTATTTTAAATAAATATTTTCTAAAAAACATTTATTTAGTATGTGCAATACACATATTTCTAACCTTGGTGGCTTGGTATAATAAAGCACATAATTTTGTGAGGCAAAAGTTGAGATCATCTAAGAAAAAAGGATAAGTCAAATGTGGATCCAACAAAGCTTTATATAAAAAATGTGGTTTTTAATGATGCTCTTTTGTAAAATATGAAAACCTGTAAAATCCTGTTAGTGCCGGGCAGTTCGCTTTTATGATGATTAAATATAAAAACAGTTAAAGTTGAATTCGAAAAATAAGAATTTGTTAGAAGCGTTTAAAGTTTAAACGCGTAAAATCCTATCACGCCTTTGAATGTTCAAATGGTTATGAATTTATATCTTTCATACGACTTTAAGACAATAAAACACCTATCTATAATCTATATAAAAGAGTAACACTTTTTGCTAATATGTCGCGTTCACGTTGTTTCTCAACCTTTTAACTTGTTTTCGTTATACGGGTATTAAAATAAGGGGAAGAAAAAGGTATAAAGTATAAACCACCTACATTTTAAATATACTTACATAGAATTCGGTATTTTTTCTCTTTTTTTATGACGCGAATTTAAACAATTTATATAATGACACATATGATGATATCTCATTAGTTGCTCAACAATCTATAAAGAAATAATTTAACATAACTTATGATTTGAATAAAATTTAAGTATTTCACTATTTCTTAACTAATATCCTTCTACACAAATAAATAATTTATTTAACTTTTGGTAGATATATTTGAAAAGGTCAATATCATAGTTTTCGTTGGACAAAAGAAGTTCTAGTGTTGTACTTTCAACTCTTAGAAACGTATGGATAAAAATCTCTATCAACAAGACCGCTCATCCTCGTGCTTATGTTATTCTGAAACATGATATGTCGTGTTTCATTTGTTTAATAACAATACAGATCATCCGTGAAAAAGACTATTCATTTGAAGATTGATGTGCCCGACCCATCAAACAAAATCAAATAATCAGAGATTTATGAGGAAAAATTATATAGCACATCACATATGTTTCCTTTGGTAGGTTGTAGTCGGTATAAACGTTAAGTCTAATTAACCACGCAAGAAAAAGACACTTCTTGATGAAAATACCAGGTGTTTAACAATTAAAAACGCGTATAAATAAATACAGGAGTCTTTTAATCAAATTAACAAAACCTGAAGCGGATATTATTCACCTTTAATCGTTTTAGAATTAATAATGTGAATGGTTTAACCTAGGATCCAACTATGGCTGCCATAAATCAAGTGTTGTCACCCAAAAGATATATGGTTTTCATCATTTCATATATATTTTCAAATGTTGACATCTTTACATTTGCTTTAGATAAAAGACTTTTTGACTTTTTCTCATGCATGTTTATACTCCACTACTTTCCTTCCTACACAAGAAACCCTTGAGAACATATCAAAAATCTAGTTCCATAAACTAATAAATATCTTAATATTCCACTTGTGTTTGTATACTAAAAACAATACAGAAGCTTAAAATAGAGTTGCACCTCAACATATGATGTGTTGTGTGGGGCCTACGGTTAACCATCGATTGGTACACGTGGGCGCGAAATGGTGTCATTGCTAACATCCATCAAAGCAAATAAGCAATCCCTTTTGAAGTCAACTTACTTCTAGTGTGATCAACTAATTCAAAATCTTTGTTCTTTCTAGCTAATGCTCGTTCGCCTATACGTTGTTGTATATCTTCTTTGGTTAGTTTGGCTCGCTTTGATGCTTTCTCTTTAGTTGTTTTAAAACTTGTATAGTATAACATGCACCAAGTTTCAAAATTTATAACTTTTGCTAAAGAGGAAATTTATGGAGATAACCATGGTATAAGTTGAGCACGAAAGCAGCTGGAGCACATCCAAGATGTCTCTCACTTCTTTCTCTAACTCGCTAAGAGACTCGATGTTTGATAACCTCTGTGGTTTTTGAAGCTTTTTGTGCAAATCAGAAAAAGTAATTAGAATATATCGCATGACGGGAAGTTGGTTTATTTAATAAACGAATAAACATATGAGCATATGTCTTGTTTGTTTATTTATGTTTGTGAACGTTTGTTTATGTTCGTTAGGTTACATTCATTTATGTTCATTCATTCAAGTTTGTCTAAGATTGACTGCTTATATATTTATTTAAATGCTTTAGGTCCTTAATATAATTTGGTATAATTTTATGAAATTAAAATATTACACAAAATACAATATGAGGGCAATATATAGATGTTCACGTCTCTTTGTAATTGGTGTTTCCTCAGCTATGTTCGTTAATATTCATCCAGCTATGTTTGGTTATGTTCATTATTTATTTTCATTCATGTTCGTTTATGCTCGCGAACCATTCGTTTATACTATTAATGTGCAAACATAAATGACTATAAACATGCTCATTTTCTTATCTGGCACGAACAAGAAAATTCCGCTGTTTTTGTTTGATCGTTTGTCCGGTTAAAGTAAAATGAGTCGTTTTATGAAATTAAAATATTACACATTACAATTTAAGGTATATATAGATGTTCACGTCTACTTTTAATTGGTGTTTCCTCAGCTATGTTCGTTAATACTCATCCAGCTATGTTTGGTTATATTCTTTCTTTATTTTCATCCGTGTTCATTTATGCTTGCGAACCATTTGTTTATACTATTAACTCACAAACATAACGAGCATAAACATGCTTATTTTCTTAATGGACACAAACACGACCAAACCCCCTTTGTGCTCGTTTTTGTTCATTGACTCGTTTGTGAACGAGTCAAATGAAAACAAAAACAAAAACTTAAAAAGAAAATGAGTCAAACGGGCGGGCCGAACACCTTCTTGGTAAAAGTGGTTATTGAGCTCAAATTGTATTGCTAATGATATAAAAATGTCCTAAAATCATTTATTCAACAAATACGATTATTATGTTTAAATGGCTTTTGCAATCATATTTAACAGACCAACTATTCATCATAAAAAATAAGGTGAGCCCACACCAAAAGATAGCATTATGACCCGATACCAGCCCGGCCCATTTCACCACCTTTAAAGTTGACTTTTGGGTCAACTCAATATACTGATTACTGACCTCAAAGCATGCTAAGAATTTTGTTTATCAATAATAAAGCATTTTGAAGAGCAGCATTTAATATAATAGGTGTATGTAAATCATCACACATTTTTTCTTCAAAATGGTTTCTAAGACTCTTGATACATTTTTGCAGGGCCGTCTCCGAAAATCGCTACAAATTTTTGGGCCAAGCAAATATAAATTCGGGTCTTAAGTAAAATATAAATTCGAAAGCTCATATATAAAAAATAAATGATACGATGATAATTTGGATATAAAGATGATAACTTGGGCCTAATACAATTTTTTTAAATATATCAATATATAAAAAACGAGTCAATAGGTTTACTAGCAATTTTTTAAGATATAAATATATAATTTTAAAAAAAAAATCGGGCCTTCGGGATGATGGGGCCTAATCGGTCGACCTCCCTGCCTCCCCATCCCAGACGGCCCTGCATTTTTGTGCATCACCAGTAGCCGAATATTTATTTCCACTTATTTTAATTTCCTCTTGAAATTGAGATATAAAAACTGCCACAGTCTTCCAAGGTCTACCAGTCAAACAAAAAGTCAACACTTCAAAAGTATCTAAACAGTTAAAAACTTAAAATGCTATATTGTTGCTTACTTGTACCTGATATATGTAACAAAATAGCCTCTGATGAAATCTCAATCTGGCTATTAATTAATTAACGAGTGACGATAATGTGTGCCCATTAAAAATGCCTTAACGCAAGCGGGTGATAAGTTTTGTGACTTCACGGATAGTGAAAAACTTTCCAACTGATTTTGACATTTTTTTTTATTATTTACGGTTACAAAACCGTTATGCATCCGGTAACTTATATTGCTGTTTGGGCATGCAACACAACTTTGAGCTATTTCATTTTCATGATGTGGAAATATTAAGTCCATCCCGCCACCATGTATATCAAATGTTTTGGTTAAATAAGCGCGCTCATTGCACTGAATTCAATGTGCCACGAGTGGGCCCAGTTGATCTCCCCTAGCTTCGCAGCCTGAAAAATATATTTTAAAATATTTCATAATAAATGAACCGAACATTCAGTGAACCGTTCGTGGGTGTTCGGCACGAAGTTTGTTTATTTAACAAGCGAATGAGCAAGAACAAAATTTTTCTATTCATTTAGTTAAGCAAAAGAAGATGAGCATATGTCTCATTCATTCATTTATGTTCGTCAATGTTTGTTTACATCCGTTCATTTACGTGCGTTTATCTTTTGTAGTTTTGTTAGTTTACATGAATTTAAGTTAATTTATTTACAGAGTTTTCTAAAGCATTACAATTTAGTCTACTTTTAATAAAATTCTAGGCCTGACATATTTATGTTCATGTTTAGTTTTAATTGGTGTTGACTTAGTCATGCCCGTTAATCTATATTCAGCTATGGTCATTCATTTACGTTCGTGAACTGTTTAGTAACACCATTAGCAAACGACCATAAAGGTATACAACCACACTCGTTTTCTAAATGCACGAACATGAACAAAAAACTCCGTTCGTTTGATGTTGATTGTTTGTCCGTTAAAAAAACAAAACAACAACAACTCAGGGAAAAATCATCCGGATTTCGTTCTTTTGAATCGATAACAATCCTCCCACTGGCTCCATTATCTTCAAACTTTTGTCCCGATAACCGCCCATAATTGGGAAAATAAGTGTGAATTATGCATTATACTATCATCAATCTTTTTTAAATACAATATATATATATATATTAACATTATTTTAGACTTGTTTTATCATATTTATAAAAAAAAAATTTGATTACATATATAAATCACAAGTTACACATGTGTAAATTTATGTGATAAAAATTTACATAAGTGTAAAAAAAACATAGATATGCGTAAAAAAAACTAATTTTTATAATTGTAATCGTAAATATAGATGTCAAAAGTGATAAAACTACACTTAAATAATATTAACATACAAAATTTTTTATAAAAAACATTAATTATTAAGAGTTCCTTCAAGTTCTTAAATAATTTAAGAGTTCTCAAATGATACTAATCCTCTCTCTCTCTCTATATATATATATATATATAAGTATAAAATGAAAACCCACTTGAGTTGTGAAAACTTTAGAAACTCATTCTCAACCACATGTTTTTAATTAATGTTTAAATCTTGTGGTCCACAATTAAAGTGAATAAAAAATATAAATATAAATATAACTTTTTCTCTCTCTTGAAAGCATATATAAAAATTAGTAAAAAATGTTAAAAAATAGCAAAACATTTTCTTTCGATGTTTCGATGTTTTGTTTTAAATGTTACAACATATATTACATGTAACAAAAAAAAAACGATGTTACATAGGGTTTTTGCGGGTTTTCACAACTAAAATGGGTTTTCATTTTAACCTTACCCTATATTATATATATATATATATGGCACCTTTTGTATCATATTCTTTATTTGATCCATATGATCTGAAACCCGTGGCTGTTCGTTAACTCGTTTGAAGGCGAATCTTGTGGTTGCTCGTTTAATAATCTGCATGCGAATAACTTACAATCATATTAAAAGTGAAGCAAGTCTACCTAAAGCATATTGCATATTCATAGCATTTGGTGCAGCACTGTTCTTTTGTTTTGATGGTTGATATTATAGTAAAATCAGTATTGATTTCATAAGCTTTGAGCATCTTACCTTGCCATCTACATCAGTGAAGTTTCGCGCGTATTTAACTTAATAGCCCAAATGTTTCAAATACCTTAAAGATGTATATTACGAATTGGTTAGTTAAGAGTATAGAAACTAAATAGCAAGAATTAGGGGTGTGCACGGTATGGTTTGATTCGTCTGTTTGCCTAAAACCGAACAAAAAACCGGTACTTCGGTTTTTGTAATTTTGAAAACCGTTCGTTATTGGTTTTCCGATACAAAAAATTTGGGCCGAAAAAAAAAGTTGGCCCAAAACTATAAAGTTGGGCTTAGAACGTTTTGTTAGTTAATAACTAATTGATTATTATACATTTATGCTAAAATATTCGAATAACATATATATTAATTTTTTTTATATACTTAAAATTAAAAAATAAAAATCTATATATTTGGTTCAGTTTTTATCATTTTTTGAGCTGAGCTTTTATGAGCTTGAGCCCTCAAATATAACTTGTTTAGTCGGGCCTTGTGTATTTTAAGTTTTACATCTTTTGGACTTGTATTCATTAATCTCATATGTAATTTCTCTCATATGTTATCGGGTAATCGGGTATTTTGGAAATCGCAAACCCTTAAAAATTACAAAACTAATCCCAAACTCCAATGGGACGGGGCTTAGCCATCTCAACTTATGTCAGGGTCAGGGGTGGCTCGTGGGACAGCGAAAACAAATTAAGGCTTTAGGCCCACACTTACTTAAGGCTCCTAAGTCCAAAAAAACATTATCTATAGATATTTATATTTTTTAATGGGTATAGTAAACTCAAAGTAATGTATTGGTGTTGTGGTAGGTTTGGTTGTTACTAAAGTATTGGCCATGAGTTCAAAACTTTTAATATGCAAAATTTTTTTCTTAACAATTGTCATGAAAAGGCCCCAAAAACTTGTTTCGATTTAGGCCTCCACATTCGTTAAGCCTGCCCTGGTTAGGGTTTAGATATTGTTACGGGGCAAAGGGCAAAATGGTCTTATGCCCACCAGGTAGCAATGTTCATTCATGATTCTGCTGTTTTTCGGATAGGGATTTACTGATGCTAATGATTAATATGCATTGATTTAGGCATAATATAATGTATGCATACATATAATGTAGTAACTAGTAACTGATAAACGAACTGGTGTTTGTAATATGTGGTGCGTATGCTTCTTTGTGGAACGATAGTGTATTCACTAGTGAATACGCTTAATGCATCACTGGTGAATGAGCTATTGTGGAACCATCATATACGCATTACGAGTATATCCTTCATTAAAGTGGTTTCGTTGGCGAATACTATGAACTTAGTTATCCTAGTGATACATATATTCAACTGTAAATACACTATTTATGAAGCTAACATAAACCAGATTGTATTCTCTAGTAATTACACATCAACTTTTAATAGTAGTCGTTGCCTCGTTGGTTATTTGTGAAGGTATTAGGTAGGGCTAGCCCGCGGGCCAGTGAAACCAAGCAAGGGCTTTAGGCCGTACTTAATTAAGGCCTCCAAATAAAATATATTGTATATAGATATATGTTAATGAACCTCCATAAAACAAAAATATGTAATGTATTGGTTTGGTGGTAAACCTGTTCGAGGCTAGTAATAAGTGATTTTTTTTTGGCTTTTATTCAAAAGTGTTATAAAAGGGTCACAAAATCTCATTTCAAATCGTTGAGCCGGCCCTGGTATTATGAAGCATGGTTGGGCATGAGGATGCGCCTTGTGGGCGACCGCACAGGGTTTGACAAATTTTCCTTTTTTACTTGTTTTAGACACACATACACCCAGACTTGCATATAAATACCATATGTCCTTAAAAATTAAAATACCTTCTCTGTTTTAGGGTATGGAGTGTTAAATAATATCAAAACTTTAAACAACTTCTCAAATTATAGAAATGGGTTTGACATAGGAATGAGAGATGAATACTCTTAATCCCCATGAGGCATGACCACAAGTTGAATACAAAATATTAATGTAGGCCTACAATTGAGCTTTGTGACATGCCAATGAAACTAGCATGGGCCTTAATAATCTATTAGTATATATAAGAGTAATGCTCATAAGTCATAAGGTCTTGGGCCAAATTTAAGGGCCCGTTGCAAAATAAAAACACATTATGTCAAGAGCAGTGTTTTTGAGACCCGGATTTGGTCCACTTACCGGTCTGGTTCTATATAGTTCGTTCGCTTCTTAAACAACTGTCCGGTTCGAAGCGCTTCATCGGTCCGGCCAGAGACCGGACCGGTTGAACCGGTTACTGTGGGAAAAAGTATTGTTTTTTAAAATCTAAGTTTTTTCAGCCTTCACTGTTATTTTTTAGCCACTAGTAGTTTGGCCGATCCGACCGGTTGCCGGTCCGGTTCGCTGTCTGATCCTCTTATGGACTGGTCAAGAGTCAAATTAAGTCACTAAGATAGATTTTCAAGCCCATGAAAGTTTTCTTTAGCAATCCTTATTCCTTATTAGTTATGTTCAAATTTCTTTTAGAATCAATGGTTAATAATCCTAAATTTTGCTTATAAAAGTACGAAACTAAGATAGGAAGAAAATACATTTGGGTATGTTTACATGTTAGTGTTCATGTCAAATATTAATTTACCCGTATATCCACGAAATACGCGAAAATATGTTTAGAAAGTTAAAACATGATGAACTTTGTATATGTAATTTTGTTTATACATGAAACTTTTGCCATGTAGATTTTCATGTATCTATTTTTCTGTAATTCCACTTTATATTTATGCATTTGATTGATTTATGTAGAACGACAAGTTTCTAGCTTTTCATATCTCAGGCTCGGTTTGTTTGCACCCCTAGACGGAGTGTTGTTCCCAAGCACAGATTCGGGAAGGATTCCAATCAGTACGGAAATCCAGAGTGTGGTGTTTCCGCCCATCTTTCACCTTCTTTCCCATCCTCCAACCCGTCAGGACCCATTTCCTCTTTGTTCTTTCATGGATTCGGGGTGGTGAACTTGCTCGGGACACTTTATCATCAATACCGACCACTACAAGGTGGTGTTCCCGCTGGTGCCAATCGGCACATGCACTTGTCTAGAGCCGACTCCGTCCACACTAATGGGTTTTAGAATAAATAAATTTAGCTAGTTCTTTATGTTCTAATATAATTTGGGGGTATCATTAAATCCATTTACATTGAAGATAATCCAACTCTTATGTACTACATTATTCAATGTAACACGTACAAGTGTATTATGCGTTAAGTGATATTTTCTGGGTAAACGTAAAAGTAAAAGTACAAAAAAGGGAATTCACCTTCATCATCCAAAGTAATAGAGACATGCAATTATTAAAGCAAGGACCACATTTCAAAAGGTAAACAAGGGTAATCAAAATTCAACATAAAACAAGGGTAACCTGTTCTTTTGTTCTTGAAATCTTTGACATGGGATGCATTTATTTCAACCATTTCTCTACTACTTAATTATATAGCTAGCTACAAGCCTACAACCATGTTTTTATATAACAATTTATATTTACTATTTAGATATTCAGAATTATTTTATTAACTTCTTATTTCAGTTTCATGTTTATTTAGTAAAACTGATGTGTAGTCTTATGTACATGTGTTTACATAAAAATAGCATGTAAATGTTATTGTTGAATCATCAATAACAATTACAATTAAAAACAAGTATTCAGCCCTTCTACTATGATTACAAAATTGTATTTAGAACACTTACCATAAAAAAATTAAAAAACAAACAAAGTTAGAATTGCTTTTGTTAAAGGAAAAACATCTATAGCAACGACAAAAAGATTGGGTTGTAGCCAAAACATGTCTTGTAGTCACGACGTGTCGCCTCTATAGGTGTCTTGGCTAAACCATGGAACGATGAATTGGTTATGTCGTCGCTATAAATGTTGTCATTGTATATTAACTATACAGACAGCATGTGGTGGCTATAAAGACATTAAAAAGTAGTAGCGCTGCTTCATTTTTTTACAAGGAAATAAAGAAAATATAAGCATGCATGCTGTCTCTATAGGCCGACCTAAATCTTGACTGGTTATTTAAGAATTCCTTGCCAAAGCTAATGTTGCAAAGAGTATAAAACAAATTTATTTCCTATATAGCCATGGCATGTCGTCTCTAAAGAAAGACTAAACCTAAAAATCCGATAAGTTCGATTGAGACAACATGTAGTCTACGCTGGGTAAGATATTGGGATGACGTGTTGTCTATTGATGCCATGGCTATAGACCAAAATCCTCCTTAAGGTGCTCAGATATTTGATATAACATTTAGTATAACCATAATATCATGCTTATTTATTAATAACAATTGCAAGGGAGATAAATATTGCATATAAGTTGATACAACATACATATACAAGAAAAGAACATATCACAAGATAAAATAATTTATTTGTTCTTGCTTTTCTGTTTACTCTTACAAAACAATGAACCATACCCAAACATATTCATATTATAAGCCGGTGGAATGTTCAAAACAGGATTGGTTTGAACTCCACCACCCGAATCCTTCTTCGGTAATGACCATCGACGTGAATCATGACCATTATTTGTTGTAGAAACCGGTGGATCAGTATGAGCAGAATTAAAACAACTTGATGACATTGATGACTCTTTTCGTGAACTAGACTTTTTTATAACCTTAGTTGTATCCTCATTTCCCTTTGGATTTAATGTCGGATTACTATGTAAGAGTCGTTTCAACGACAAAGATCTGAGCAACCTTTTTGGTCCGGTACCATTCCCAGAGTTTAAACTCGTGGTTCGTGTATACTTCCAAAATGACCTAGACACTGATCTGTCTTGTTTTTCGTCGTTTTCAGATAAAAGTTCTTTGAGACGTTTTCTATGGACATCCATGAGTTCATTTTCCGACACTAGCGCTTCCGGTTTCTTGATTTGGGTAGGGAGGAGTACACCATCTAAGAATAGCTCGTCAGCGGATGTTATTGGTGGCAGATTAAGATTTGGAGGGATATAAAAATCAAAGGTGGCGGTAGTGGTGGCGACGATGGAACTAATGTCGGTTGTTTCGGTCCTTTCGGATGATTGGTTGTTTAGATCATGGGAGAAAGAGATTCTTGGACTTATGAAGGGTTCTGAGGAAGAACAAACATCAACAGACATAATTAAAATGTGAAGGTTTGATGATAATAATAAAGAGGGAATGTGGGAATTTATAGCTAAAGATTTGTTTGTGTGGAGTTGAAGTCAAAATGATTGGGTAAAACTTTCTATGAAGGTTAGAAGCATGTGGAGAAAGAATATTGCATTGCCTTTTTAAACTTTAAACCGTTAATTATTAGGAATATATAGTGCAAGTGTGAAAGATGCATATTAACAGTAACCATCATGAATATTGACAAAGTGCCTTGAGACATAATTATATATCATTGCCAATAAACCCTAAAATTTCACTCTTTGAACAAGTAATGGTAAATTTTGAAAGAGTAGGATATGGACAAATCTTTGCATAGTATTTTTGGCTTCTTCTTTTTTTTTTGCGGGGGGGGGGGGGGGGGGAGGTTGTTGCGGCGTAGCTTGTTGCTTATTTACCTTCCACTTCATTGTAATCGTTTTGGATGATGAGTTAATTTGAAATTTATGAATCGGATTCGAAAAATCTTTGCTATATCTCGTAGAGAGTAGAGTGGCCTCACTAAACTCCGTACATTTTTAACATGTATGGTATGAAAAATATATAATTGTATGTAATTATTTCATATGCTAAAAGACTGTCAATCCAAAGGTGCAAGGTCTGCCATGCGGTATTGGGAAGAGGAAGCCTTAGTGGAAAACTTCCTTGAGGAGCACATCACCCCCATAGTATCAGGAATGGAAGGGGAGAGATGTACTCTGACTTCATTTACTCGAGTAAGCTTCATTTTCAGGAAGGGGAGAGTGTGCAATTTAACGGCTATATTTAAAAAGTCTATTTTGTAGTATAGATATATACTTAACCTATTCAACTCATTTTACACACATCTCACGACCATTTCTCTCTTCAAACACAACTTTAAAAAAAAATTAAGAAAATGAAAATAAAAACCACCATCAAACGGTCCAAGTTGCAAAAATAATAAGGTAAATATATACCATGACACAAAATAGCGTATACGGATATACTGTTAGCAAAATTACCCTAACAATACAAAAATAACTACATATTCTAGGAGCTATAACACATCAAATGTAAGTTTTGAAAGTGTATTAATAACATTTTCTTTTGCGTTTGCAGAGAGCTTGGTTTCCACCCGTGTACAATTATATCAACATATTATGTGAGAGGCCGGGGAGAAAGTTTTTAGTCGATGTTTTTGTTTGTGAGAGAGGCAATCCGAGAAAAACCTATTGACGAAGCTTTCAAACGTAAGTTTTAAAAGTATGTTACAATGAAAATAAACTTTCGAAGATGAGTAAACTAGTTTTCGTCCCTGTAGTTTGTCCAAATATGTGGTTTTAGTCCGATAGTTTCAAATTTGTGATTTTTGTCCCTGTGGTTTCATTTCACTTGCAAATTAACCCGAATTCACTAATCTCGTTAAATCTGGTCGTTAAACCCATCAGCATATCCTTCGCGTGAAGGGCAATTTTATCATTTTTCTTCCCAAATAAACCCTAGTCCTAATTCGCAAGCCCCCTCATGTGAGGGGCTGTGGTGTATTTGGCAGGGGGGAGGATAAAACTGCCCCTCACGTGAAGGAAACGCTAATGGGTTTAACGACCAGAATTAACAGGATTAGTGAATTCGGGTTTAATTGCAAGTGCAATGAAACCATGAACGAAAATCACAAATTTGAAACTGTTGAACTAAAGTCGTATATTTGGACAAACCACAGGGATGAAAATCACAGTTCACTCTTCGAAGATTTTAATCAATGACAAGTTTATTAAAAATAATAATATTAATAATAATTAGAAAATAAATTAGAAGATAGTTTTCACTTTCTTATTTATTAGTTTGCTTTTGGAAACTTGTGATGAGGTAACACTTAAGTACATAACTTGATCTAAAGGGGACGTGCACAACTTATTGGATACCTTACTTTTGATTATTTGGGAGACAAACTTAAGGTAAAAGAATCGGAAAGGTGCAATAGAGAATGACATTGCTACCTACTTTCATATAGCAGTTTCTAGACAAGGAAGCCAAAAAAGTGAATACGAAAAAGAGTATAACACCATTTGTCTCTAAATGTTTTGGATTATATATTACTTGCATCTTTTATATACTCTGTGGCGGATCTAGAACTAAATTCTAGGGGTATTCTAAAAATTTTTGTTTTTATCACGCATTCAAAAAAAAAAAACAGACGATAACAAATAAAGTTAACACACCTACCTAATAGATGATCTCTCCTCTTCGGCATTAGAAAAACATCTTTCAACAGTTGCAGTTGCAACCGGTAAAACCAGAGCTAGCTTCAATATCTGATAAACCAAAGGAAAAGAAAGATCTTTTCCGGTTTCCACCATTAAACGAGCAAGATCATGTATTCCATCCAATTTTGTAAATCTTTCATCTTCCTTTACAGAGTGATAAAAGACAATATAAAGTTCACTCAAAAAACACCCTCTTTCTTTTGTAGTAAAATCGTTCTCATACATCTCAGAAAATGCAATTATCAAATGGATCCGAATGAAGATCATTCAAATAGATTGTATGTGGAATTGAAGGACTTGAAGTCGAAGGAATATTTGGACCAATATTATCATCATCTTGTTCTTGCACATTATTACCAATATTTGGACTTTCATCAATGTCGTCAAACTCTTGAAATTTTCTTTTAAAAAATTTGCCAATAAGAACTTGTTTTGAATGTGGCTTCATGTTCTAAGTTGTAAATACCATAATTGCCTAATTATATAAGAAAGTAAGAGTTACAATTTTAATTATAAACAAAGAAAAAATAACAACTAAAATTAACAACCAAAGTACCAAACCCTAACCTAAAGTTCAATTTCATCCATTTTAAATATAAAAAAATAAACAATAACAATTAACAATACCTTTGAATCTTTGAATATTTGAGTAAAACAATAGTGAATAGGAGGTAGATGACGAATTTGGCCGGAGAAACAGCCGACAGACGGCAGTGATGGTCCGGCGACCTGTTGGAGTGGCGGCTATTGGATGTGGTGGGAGCAGAGGGGAGAGTGGCTGTTGTCTGGAGGTGTAATATTATGTTTTTTGGGTTTATTTTATTTAAGTTGAGTGGGCTTTTTACTAACGTATGGGCTTTTAAATAATGTGTGGACTTCTTAAAATTTTTTAGGGGTAACCTAGTTTTTGTTTAGGGGTAACCCGATATATAAAACGACCAAAATAAAAAAAAATTACACTACGGAATGGAAGTTGAGGGGTAACCCGGGTTACCCCTGCCCAAGCCTTATGTCCGCCACCGTATATACTTGCATTTTTTTATAATGTACTATTTATAACTTATTAAAATGAAATAGTAAGAGGTTATCAATTGGGCCAAACTATTCTACAAATGGAGACAAAAATGAGAAGTATAAGGATATGTAGTCACGTAAAAAAACCTCTAAAAAAATTAACAAAAATTAATAAAAAAAACCATAACTCAAAAATTAATAAAAAACGAAAAAAGTAAAAACACAAAAATGTTTCCACCGTCTTCTCGTTCTGAAAAAAAATGTTGAGTGAAAAACATCATTGTGCATTTTCATTTATCATTGTGTTTTATGTATATTTTCGTCATTGATTGTGTCTTTTTTCCTTGACATTGTGTTTTTTTTCTTGTTATTGTTTTATATTACTCAAAATTGTGTTATATTTTGTTCGGCATTGTGTTATATTTTACGATCTATTGTGTCTTTTTTAGTTATAATTGTGTCTTTTTTTAATTTTCGTCATTTTGTCTTTGATCTCGGCATTATGTCTTTTCGTCAGTTTTTTTTTTGGAATGGGAATGATGAGGGAAACATTTTAGTTTTTTTATTTTTTTCGTTTTTCATTTATATTTTGAGTTATGATTTTTTTAATTTATTTTTAAGGGTTTTTTTGTATGGTCACAAATCCTTCTCACACTTCTAATTTTTGTCTCCTTTTGTATTTTAACTTTACCCACTATCAATTTGTCAATGACTATTTTTGTGGGGTTACCCGATGTTACCAAAAAAAAATGCTAACGAGATTTAGTTCGAATATGATTTCAACCGGGTTGGTTTTACCGTTGTGGGCCGGAACATATGATGGTGGCTTAGGCTAATAGTAGCCGTGCTTTATTCGTTGTTTCTTTTAAAAAAAAAATAGGTTATAAAATTATTTGTCCAGTTTCTTTATGTTCTCTCCAAGTGAAGTGTATTTAAAACTGGGCTTTTATCAGACCTTTGTATAACCAGCCTTTGTTGGGTATTCAAGTTTGTTTAGACTTTAGAGACCACCAGGCTTGAATGGGCCATGAGCCCATGAATATGCAATCTTGGGTTAATTCTTAGACGTTTAACTTTGTTGTTTAATAATTTGCATATAATAATCATAAAAACATCTTTATAATTAAGATATATTTTAAGAAAAATTAATATAAAGTAACGATTTTGAAAAAGAAAAGGTTTAAACCATTAAAACTCGACAGTATTGGTAGGTTTGACCAAGCCAGTTTTCTTTTGTAACTTAACGAAAGCCAAGGATTTGTGGTAAAAAATACTTGCTTCAAACCATTAGACTATATCGTTTTGACTGGTATTCATGCACAATCCAATTGGTTTGATTTGCCATCTTTTGTAACTGTCGTTAGCAAATCAACCTCCTATTTATGTTATAACTTATGAGAGCTGGTTGTTGTCAACTCGAAGAGATGGCGTGGCAACCGCAAATCGAATTTTTGACCCAAATAGTTCAGGCCTGGGAAACAAAAGTCCAAAGCGAGTTATGGGCCTATGGCTAAACATGATAAGGATGGAACTAATTTTTAACCGGTTGATGTTGGGTTTGACCGGGTTTGTTTCAATATATAGGTTAACCCGATTTTAACTCAGCAGGTCGGTGTTTGAACTAGTTATTTTTTTCTCTTTTTTTCCTAATCTAGTTGAGTGATTGACTTAGTAGGCCCGACCAGCCCACCTGGCCCGGCCCAATACCAAGCCTAGTAAAAAAATGTTACATTGCATACATTTTTATTAATATAACCTAGAGATGCACAAGCTGGTTTAAAACTTAAAACCGGTTTGGGTTAAAACTGGTTCGGTTTAGTCAACAAAAGTCAAAACCGGTTTATAATCAGTTTCGGTTTGGGTTGAAACCGGTTTCTACCATGGTACGATCGGTTTCGGTTCGGGTTTTGATCGATTTTGGTTCGGTTTTGACCGGTTTTGGCCAGTTACGGTTCGGTTAACCGGTTTGGAACCAGTTTTGGTGAAGAAAATTACAAACCGGTTCCGAATCTACGGTTTCAATCTGTTCCAAACCGGTTTCTACATAATCGGTTTCAAACCGGTTCGGTTTCGGTTCAGTTTTTAGATCGATTCGGTTAATCGGTTTATTTGTCCACCTCTAATATAACCTACTAATAATTAGAGGTGTACCAAAAAACCGATTTCATCCAAACCGGTTCCCAAACAGACCCTAATCGTCAGTTCAGGACCGATTCCCCTTAAACCAAACCGGTTTTAAAACCGAACCAGTTTGAGGAAAATCAGTTTAAAACCAATTAAACCGGTTAAACCCCAGACCGAACCGATGTGACCAGTCCAGCCTATCTTGCTTCTAAACCTGTTTATAAACCGAACCGGTTTGAGACAAACCGGTTTTGACCAGCCGTTGACCAAACCGGTTTGGTTTATAAACCGGTTCAGTTTGGGTTTAAAATCGGTTTTGCATACGTCTACTAATAATCATATAACTTTAAAGAAATAAATAATAGTATAAAGAACTTTAAGTAAAATTAAGATGGTAGTTATATACATTGTTTACTAATGGGTTGGTGTTCTATTTTTAAACACTTTAGATTGGGAGGACTTGAGAGGTCTTGGGTTCAGATTTCATAAACGACAAAAGTTAAAAAGAAATTCATTGTTTAAAAAAATAAATTATACACATATTTTTTCTTCTTGAATGAAACACTAGCGTCATTAGATTGTGACTCTTGTGATCCTTCACACGTCTACCATATGTATCAAATAACTGAAAAAAGAAGCACAAAAATGATAAAGCTTCCAAATTGCCTCAAATGTGACCTTCTATATCAAGAAAAATGTGAGTTGTCTAGTCCTTATTTGTGTTTCAACACGTCCACTCTTTATCTTTCTTTTACCGCTTTTCGACTATCAAGTATAAAAGGCTTTTGAAATTTGAAAGAAGAATCAATTTCGATTTATATTTCTAAATTCTAATTTTTGAAAATTTTTTTGGAGTAACCAGGATATGTTAATGTGTGTTCTAACAGAGGGTACCGAGTGATTAGAAGCACATCAACATTTAAAAAAAAATCAGTTGTTTTAATAGATCGATATAATACTCAAGTTATAGATGTATATACACGCTACATATACATGTAATTAAATAAATAAAAGATAGGAATAGTCTTTGTGATAAAACTGAAAAGTTGGGTAATAAGTCAAAATAAATCTTATGATATTTATATAAAATTGATTATGGTTAAAACATGATTTTTTTTCCATTATATCATTATTAATTCACATTCAAACAAATAGTTTAAAAAAAGTGCAATAAAATAGATTCACCCATTATATTGCTTTCAATGGTGGCAACAAAGATGGTGTCCACGGCGAATATAATAGACAATGATGGTGGTCATGACGATAAATTTGTTGTTATTGGCTAAGTTGGTGAAAGTTAAGTGTCTCTTTAGTATGGGACAATAAAATGAATAATGGAATGGTATGGACGTGGTAATGGAATGGACAAATAAATGAAATAAATCATTACATTTCATTGTCATGTTTGGTTATCATGTAGGAATGAAATGATAATTATAGAAATTAATATATAATATGAATATTCATAATAACTAGTTTTTAAAACCCGCGTGTTATAACGAGATTATTTAATCGAATAAAAATAATCGTAAAAACGTTGAATTACGCATGCGCGTTTTAAAATGTTAACTCACTAAATTTAAATATAATAATAATTCTAATATAATAATAGTTATATTATAATATACAAAACAATAATAATAATAATATATACTATAATAATATGGACAATATAACAATAATTATAATATAATAATAATTAGAAGGAGTTTCAATTTTTAAGAAATAACCCATTTTATTATCACATAACAACCAAACATGTTTTAATTCAATTCATTGGAATAATTCATTCAATTCCACCATTTATTTTCTCATACCAAACACTATCTTACATCGATGGTGGAGGTTGTGGCATTGCTAATCGTGACGGTGGTGAACCGGTGGTAATTAGTGGTTCTATATTCAGAAACATTTTGCTTTCTCATTTTACAATATGGTGGTAAAAGTGTTGTGTGTCCACATTCAAACTGATGGATGTGGTGAATAGGACCACAATATGGCTTTTGATAAAGTATGGGGAATTTTGAGGATGCATTCCTATTGTTATGTACATATTAGGATTGTATTTTCTACAAGGGAATGGAGGCCTAATTAACAGTCATTACCTATAACTATCAAGCTTTCTTCACATTAGATTTTTGAATCACAACGTTAATGAATATATCTTTAGTAAGATGTAAATAACAAGTTAACCATTCATTGCATGGTTTTTTGTCACGCCAAATTTAATGTTTACAACACCTTAGCTACACCTTAATTATTAATTTTGTTTTGAATAAGATTCTAATTTCAATAACTAATCGCTTGGCGAGTCACGCTAGTTTATTTAATCTTCTGATCATTGTTAAATTCTATAAGCATTACTTGATGTTGTGTGTATACACAACTAGTTAAGCATGCCCCTTTGTTTCACATCTCAAGCAATTATTCTTAATTAATACACATTTTTTAGACATTTTGTATAGTAACATTCATATTCGAATTTTAAGTTGTAACATACATAATATCCTCTTGTTAAGAGTTCTCATACGCTTTTTCTTATTTTTACAGACTTTATGTAGCCCATTACTAAATTCTTTGATATCAACCTATTCTAATAAAGTAAAATAAATGTGGACACTTGTCATGTTTTGGTTAATTCTTATAATTTTTTCCCTCTAAAACTAATATATCCTAATATATGTAATAAATTAATAATTATTCACTTTCTTTTTACACTATATTTATATAATATCTATATATTTTTATAAATATAATTATTAACATATTATTTTACTATATATTCAAAATACTTGGTGAATTCCAAAAATCAACAGCAAATCATATTTCTTAAATGAAAATTGTTTCGGGTTTTTTGTGGAACTTAAATTTAATTTTATGGGTCAAAAGTTGGTAAATAGATTGTTTGGTACAAGTTAACTACATTTTGATCAAAATTTGTTATGGTCAAAAATGAAAATTTTGAGTATTTTTAAAAATTTGAGAATGCAAAATAGATTTATCGTCAAATTTGTTATGGGTTCAAAGTGTTGACTTTAAAATGTTAAAAGTATGAAAGTTAAAATTTTAAACATGATTCGGGTTTTAAATTTATTTTTAAAGGCATTTTTTGAAATAATCAAAAGGTTCGGGATTTGACAAACTGACTATTTTTCCCTCAACTATTAAAATTTAAGAAAACATTGCGAGCACTTTCGACATGCCACCCCCATGCCTATCAATGCTTAACTTCTATTAAATTTGAAATATTTATGTCAACATTAATTTTTCTTTCATTGGTGATCAGAACATCATATGGGACGCATGACATGCAAAACTATGCTCAAATGAAATAAAATATTCACAAAATTGAATGGGTTAACATGTTGTTTTTTATTTTGTCACTATGACAAAGTCGAGAAGCCCTCTGAAACTTATCAAAATATTTTTCATGGTGTAACTCAGAAAAACATAGTTCTTGAAGAACATCCATTGTTACAATTTAATGTTCTGCTTTCCTTTGATGGGTGGTAAATTGATAAATGTATCAATAAGGTAACGCTCCTTTTGTATTTAGGCTGAAGGGTTATCGTATGAGGAGTCTTATTTCCGAAATTAGTTCATAACCAAAATTCTTTCATACATATATGACACCGAAAATGAATTTTTCAATAAAAAGAAGCGTTCTCGGGTACGTTTTTGCACGGACATTTTTTTATTTAGTTCATCTAAAAAAATCATATTGTGATATAAATAAAATCAATTTATGTACACATTGTATAGATACAAACATAGATGTAATACATTTTTTTTCATATACGCTATGTAATTATTTGTTTTACTTATAATTTTATAATTTGAATTATCCCGTGTGTGACACAGGCTCTAAAACTAGTGTACATAATGTATTAATATATATCTCATTTTGCTCGATCATCATACTTGATGTACTTACAACGGTCATCAAAATTTACTAAGTTGAACAAAGCTCATGAAACACAACCATGTAGTTACTATTAGTTGAAATAATTAGTTTTAGTTCAATACCACTCATATGCTGCATGTTACCGACGGATATTTTTCGAGCGATAACCATCGATGCGCTTTATTTACAAATCACCAACAACTTTAAATAAGATTTTAAGGTTGTCCAAAGTAGTCTCTTCCGACGAATTAGCGACAAATTTTCAATAGTCCATTTATCTCCGGGTTTAAATGTTATCTACGGTTTCCAGAGTGAAAATCCGTTGTATTTATTATAAATTTAAAAAATAGTTTTTAATATTTAAAATTTCAAAAATTTAGTTTTGTTATAAGTTTTGAAAATTAAAAATCATGAAGTTTTGTTATCGTCTCGTGCCGTCAAAACTCAAACGACTGAAATTAATATTGAGCGGTAATCAAATCATACATCCTATCTTCAGAAGGTTACCGACAAAGATTCGTCAGTGATGAGCCCTCACCGGTCAACATTTGAAAAGGCTGGGCGGAAATTTTAATGAGAAATTTTAATGAAAGTCGTATCTGTATAAAAAGCCGACTGATTACCAACGGAAAGGTGTTTGACACATTGTAACCTCAAAAAACGATGTAATTACACAGTTCGTGGTTGTCAATAATCCATTGGTGATTGTTGGTTTGACCGCGTGCAAGGTTTCCATCAGTACTTAATTACAAACAAATTTACCGACTTATTTATCTAATTATTATTAATTTTCATTTTCTCATGATCAAAGGTACTTACCGATTGACAACATCATTATATTAACATCGATCCTTAGATGATACTTTGTGTATGGTAAGTGTACATTCATTTACTTTTGTCATTAGTGGCTAATAAACAAGACTAACACTTAAGATGAAGTAAACATTAAATTTGGTTTGACAAAAATACAGCATTAATTGATTGATAACTTATTATTTACATCTTACCAAATATGATCCCATTAGTGTTTTGCTACAAAAATCTAATATGTAGAAAACATGATAGTTATGGGTATTATAATAAAGACTAGTTAGGCCCCCACTCCCTTTCCAAATTTCAACCCTAACAATAGTAATACACCTTCAAAATTCCCCATACTTGATCAAAAGCCATCTTGTGGTCCTTTTCACTAAATCTATCAGTTTGAACTTGGACCCCAACACTTTTACCACCATATAGTTTAAAATGAGAAAACAAAAACTTTCCAAATATAGAAACCCTAACTCAAAAGTAGGAAAACCTAATTATTGTATCAAGGCCAACCAATCAACAACTTTATGTACCATGCATCTATCTTTTCCTATTTTCCTTTGTCCTATAGTTTGGCATGTCTTTATATTAAACCTTGTTTTAAAACAACTCATTCTCACATGGTTGATGAATTTACATTAGAGACTTTCAATATCAAGATCAACTCATATATACAATATGAACACTGAATCTAGTTCTAATCTTCATGGGTTTTTACCTATATCGGTTGACAATTTCTCCCATGGTACTGATACCATTCAGGAGAGTTTTCATTTCATTGGTGATCATCAGTCTTGTTCGGTTTATGATACTACGAACCATTTTCCTACAATGGTAGACATGTTTGGAGTTCCAAGCGATGGCATGGTACCACCGGTCGAAAGCTTCATGAATTCAGATCAACCGGTGTTTCGTCCTGAGTTTCTTGGAGAAACTAAGGTAATCTATATAGTCAGAGGCGGAACCAGGGGATGGTCAAGAGGGTCTGCTGACCCTCAAATCATCGGAACTTGTTCCTTTTCTTATATATAAAAACTATTTCTTATGAAAAATATGAGTTGGACCCTTTAGTTATAATCAAAAGATAATATAATCTTATGATGATGACCCTCCGATCGACTAAAAGTTCTGGTTCCTTCACTCTATATAGTGATGTTAAGTTTATCTTTCTTGGTACAAAAGTTGATCTTGATTTTTGTGGGATATTAATATTAACTTGGTACATCTAGGGCCATGGTGGTAGAAAGAGAAAGAGAAATGATGAATCCCATGTAGAGAAACCAAGAGAAGTTGTTCATGTGAGAGCAAAGAGAGGTGAAGCAACTGATAGTCACAGTTTGGCTGAAAGGGTTTGTTAATTTCATATCTTGCTTATATTTATTTTTTTCTGAAACTTTAAAATCTTTGAGCTAGTTTTATGCTTTGAATTCGATATTAATTTCATATCGTGCTTATCTCTCTTTTTTGTTAGACAAGAAGAGAAAAAATAAACGAAAAATTACGAAGCTTGCAAGATCTTGTTCCAGGATGCTACAAGGTATAAAGTTATGAGTTAATCTTATATAGGGTTTCTGACTTTCTGTTTTTTCTTAGCCTTAACTTTTGTTAATTATTCTTTATATATTGTTTCTGTTCTTGTTATCTTTAAACATATCAATCTACAAAGATATGATAGCATCTTTTAAATTTTTTAAGATTCATAATATATGATTGTTTTACACTTTTACTCCATTTAATATTGGTCTGGATTCTTGTTAATTGTAGACTATGGGAATGTCAGTGATGTTGGATGTAATAATCAACTATGTTCGATCGTTGCAAAATCAAATTGAGGTAATTTAATTCGTGCTGTTACTTATCAAATTAAACAATCAAAATTAAAGATTGAGAAAATATTTTGAAAGATTAATAAGTTATTTTTCTCTTGTTTTGTACTGTTTTTAGTTTCTGTCCATGAAGCTTTCTGCAGCCAGCATGTTCTACGATTTCAACCCCACTGAAATGGATGATATGGGCACTATGAAGGTAATATTTCATAACTTGGTTTATATTAATCATTTAGATGTAAACAAGCCCGAGCTCGAGCTCGAGCTCTTTCGCTATAGCACAAGCTCGGCTTGTATGTTGTTTTTTCAAGCTTGGACTCAACTCGTTTATTATTTACTAACTAATTTATATATGTTTTTAATTATTTTATATACTTTGAGAAATACCTTAAACAAGACAAAGCCCAGCTCGAACTTGACTATGTAGTGTAAGATTAATACATAGAATTCCAAAAAAGGTAAAACTTAAACATACACAAAGCTCGACGAGCTTAAACGAGCTTCTGATAAAAGGCTTGAGTTTGGGCTCGAATAACTAATTAACAAGCTTTAATTTGACTAGAAAAAGCTCGGCTCATTTTGAGCTTTTTATAAATGCAAGCTTTTGCCACTCATAAGTTGCTCACGAACGGCTCGGATTGCTTACACCTATGTATTATTAATTTTCATCATTGGTCCAAATTCTTGCCTTACAATTGGAGAATCATGGCTAAGTTATAACTATTTTCTTCTATATATATATATATTGTTTACAATATTTATAAACAATAAAAGCTAGTAAATTTGTAGCAAAAAAGGCTTTTTAAGAGCATAAAAAGGCCGCCACATCAGCCCCGTCCGGGCTTTGCCTCTCTCATTACTAAACACGGCTCAAAAAACACTCCCTCTTAAATAATCTCTTTTCGGACATTTTTAAGCAAACCGCCACGTTTATAATTAATCGGTCTTTTAACATTTGTAAATTAATATTACTATGCATGGGATGAAAACTGATGTTGCAGGGAACAAATGGACATGAAGCACAGATGATGGCTGGAGAAGGGTATGGAGACTACTTTCCTCGATTTCAATCAACTCCATGAAATAATAATTAACTTTATATATAACTTTACACTTAAATCATATATATGTTACAAGACTTTTCAAGGTATTTTGTTCATCTATTTAATGTTCTTGTTATTTGACTTTTAAACGATGTATTTAAGTGTGGTTTATAATGTGTTGCTTTTGGCAATATATATGTAATTTACAACTAAATAAAATAAATTTAATACAAGCATAAACAGAAAAGTAAAAAAGCATTTACTTATTATTCATGTTCTTTGTGTTAAGAAATCGAAAAACCATAAATTCGCTATTGCTCTACCGGAGAAAACGTATCTACTAATATCGTATTATAATTATAATTGTTACATTGCATATGATATAACTATATTCGCTTGAAATCCAACTTTGAACCGCAAACCAACATATCGAGAACCTCAGTCATGAAGCCAGATAACTTTTCCACGGGTGTGTAGGAAATTTACGGTACTGTATATGTTGTTTCTCGATTTCAGATTTTCTGGTCCAACCGGGGTTGGTCTTGACAAAAATAAAAATATAAATCAAAATCCATATATGATTAAATGCATTATTAGTGGTAATTAGAAAATGCATTTTTTAAACCAAATGACATTTCTTTCTTTGCTCATAGGTTTGTAACCTTGAACCCTTGTAAGTGTTTGAGATTTAGCTGTTCTTGGTACAAAATTCTTGAACTATTTTAAGTTTATGTGATTTTTCTTCATACAATTTTTTTTAGATCATCTTAAAACAAATCACATTCGACCTCTATATATTTTGAACACTTTACCATGTTCTTAATACCGGCTCGCTATAATCACCTCTTAAGACTATAATGTATTATCCCATGATACTTCTTAGAACTCCTAACTTATCACTTTCCAAATTGTTCAGGATACTAAGTGAAAATTAATTGCTTTTCTTTCTTGTTATTCTCTTATTCTTTTACACACTTTTAACGAAAAATGTGAGTTTGTGAGAACAAGTGAGATTAGATTCTTTAAACTATTAAAAAAAATCCTGTCACAGGGTTAAATGACCTGTTTTCTTCACTTAAAATTATGTTAAGAGTGATCTATCTTTGTCCTCTTATGTCTTGTTGAGGCATAAATAAAAAAAATCCTGACCAGAAAACTTTAGTTAATACGTCATGTCAACGTGGCAACAATCCATTAACTAGCTAACCAACCATTTATTATATATGCTATGGGGGTCTAGCTAGAGAATAAATAGAAAGGAGAAAAAAAACAAAACGGAAAAAACTTTGAGTGGTGCATTTGGAGGTGGTCCCTGCTTTATTTGTGATTCAGGGCGTGAACGTGCTTAAAAAAAAAAAGGTAGTGTTTGGGGTGTTAACATGCCGATGTGGCATGAAAACACCAACGCACAATCAAAGCGTGTTCCAATTATTAGGTTATTAGTTTTAGTGTCCGTGTCATACACGTGATAATTCAAATTATAAAATTACAAGTAAAACAAATAATTACACAACGTATATGAAAAAAGATGTATTACATCTATACTTGTATCTATACTATGTGTATATAAATTGATTTTATTTATATCACAAAATTATTTTTTTAAATAAACTTAATAAAAAAAATGTTCGTGCAAAAATGTACCCGAGAATGCTTCTTTCTATTGAAAAATTCATTATCGATGTCATATATGTATAATTGAAAGAATTTTGGTTATGAACCAATTTCGGAAATAAGACCACTCATACGATAGTAGTTTTATTCACTCAGCCTAAATACAAAATGAACGTTACCTTTATTGATATATTTCTCAATTTACCACCCATCAAAGGAAAGTAGAATATTAAATTATAACGATGAATGTCATTCAAGAACTATGTTTTTTTGAGCTACACCATGAAAAATTTTGACTTAAATGTAGTTAACTTGTAGCAAACAATCTATTTACCAACTTTTGATCCATAAAATCAAATTTAAGTTTCACAACAAACCCGAAACAATTTTCATTTGAGAAACATAATTTGTTGTTGATTTTTGGAATTCACCAAGTATTTTGAAATATAAAGTAAAATAATATGTTAATATTTATATTTATAAAAATATATAGATATTATATAAATATAGTGTAAAAGGAAAGTGAATAATAATTGATCTATTACATATATATTAGTTTTGGAGGGAAAAAATTGTGAGAATTAACCAAAGGATGACAAGTGTCCACATTTATTTTACTTTATTAGAATAGGTAGATAGTGTATGCTCGCAATTTTCCTAATTCAAGCATATATCAGCAGGCTCCGATCATATTCTTCTTCGTTTTCCCCTGATTTGGCCTAAGGCCCGACCCAAAACTGAAATGTAAGACATCGTGACCGATGTTCTATTCCGTTCCGCATTTTTGGGGTTTTCAGTCTGGCCCAAAATATGTTCACCCGTGTAGAAAGAAGACTTGAAAATTGAAATCATACTCTTGTATCAAAGCATTCTCAACCTATTCTCAAAAAATAAGTGAGAGAAATTTGTAAATTATATGGTATAGTTATAAATGGTTATAAGTATAGGAGAGAGAAATGTCATACGGAAAAATTAAATTTGGGGTTTTACTGTTCACACCGTATAATCTATCTACCTATTCTAATAAAGTAAAATAATTGTGGACACTTGTCATCTTTTGGTTAATTCTTACAATTTTTTTCCATTCAAAACTAAGATCTTAATTGATCCTAACATATGTAATAGATTAATAATTATTCACTTTCCTTTTATACTCTATTTATATTATATCTATACATTTTTATAAAAATAAATATTAACATATTATTTTACTATATATTCCAAAAAACTTGGTGAAATCCAAAAATCAACAACAAACCATGTTTGTCAAAGATTGAAAAGAATATAATTTCAAATGTTATCATTAACATATTGTACTATATATATTATAGAAGATTGTAAAGAAAAACAAAACTCGAATTTAATTTCATTTTACAAAATAATTTTTTTAATCATTAAATTATAAATATATGCTAAAACGTCGATCCATTTTTTAAAAACCAACCATTTTATCTATTATTATTATTATTGTAATTTGTCATATAAATTTATAAATTATAAATCTATGATTTAAATCTATCCATTTATTTTTCGGTTAATTTAGTAAACTATATATATGTTAAAATGTAATAATAGTATATACCAATCACTTCCAGACATAATAAAGTTTATCATATTTAATTTCTTATTTTTTTTATCAAGGGTTATTTCGGGTTTTTTATGGAACTTAAATTTGATTTTTATGAGTTAAAAGTTGGTAAATAGATTGTTTGGTACAAGTTAACTACATTTAGATCACAATCTGTTACGTGTTTTTAAATTTGAGTGTTTTTAAAAGTTTGTTTCTAAATGAAAATCTGTTCACAGTGTTGACTTGAAAATGAAAATTAGAGTGTTTTTAAAAGTTTGAGAATGCAAATAGGTTTATCATCAAATTTGTTACGTGTTCACAGTATTGACTTGAAAATGTCAAACGGATGAAAATTAGAATTTTAAACATGAGTCGGGTTTCAAAATTATTTTCAAGGGCATTTTTGAAAAATCAAAAAGTTTGGGATTTGGAAAATTGACAATTTTCCCCTCGACTATTAAAATTTAAGAAAAGATTGCGAACACATTTGACATGCCACCCCCAGACCTATCAATGCTTCTAACTTTTATCATATTTGAAGTATTTGTGTAAGCATTAACTTTTCCTTCAATGGTGATCAGAGGGTTGTATGAGAAGCATGTCATGCAAAACTATGCTCAAATGAAGCAAAATATTTATAAAATTGAATGAGTTAACATATTATTTTTTATATCGTCATTATGACAAAGTCGATAAGCTCCCTGAAACTTGTCAAAATCTTTTTCATGGTGTAGCTCAGTTAAACATAGTTTTTGAAGAATATTAGTCGTTACAACTTAATGTTCTAATTTCCTTCCATAGGTGGTAAATTGATAAATATCAATAAAGATAACACTTATTCTGTAATTAGGCTAAGTGATTAGAACTACTATTGTATGAGAAGTCTTATTCACAAAACTGGTTGATAACCAAAATTCTTTCAATTATACATATATGACACTTAATAGATAGTTGGACTAGAATTAACGAACACTTAATACCAATATTATTCTTTATTAGTATTAGTGTCCAATAAAAATAGAAATGGGGGAGCCAAGCGGTAAGGCAACAGGTTTTGGTCCCGCTATTCGGAGGTTTGAATCCTTCCGTCTCAGAGTATATCCCCTGTACCCGAATACTTCTTTTTTGTTCAACAAGGTTCTGTTTCACGGTCTAATAACAGTATTCCTCTTTCTTTTTTTGTTCAACACGTAAAATTCAATGTTCTCATTTCCTTCGATAGGTAGTAAATTGATAAATATATCAATAAAGATAACACTTATTCTGTAATTAGGCTGAGCGGTTAGAACTACTATTGTATGAGAAGTTATATTCCCGAAACTGGTTGATAACCAAAATTCTTTCAATTATACATATATGACACTGAGAATGAAATTTTTGCATGTGCATTTTTTTTATTGTACACATTATATAATTATTTGTTTTACTTGCAATTTTATAATTTGGATAATCCCGTGTGTGACACGGGTTCTAAAGCTAGTATTTTAATATTTTCTGAAAGTTGTTGTAAATGAAGGAGAGAGAAATGATAAAGATAAAAATATAAAAGCGTATCTTTTAATTGAAAATAAAAATCTGTAATTATTTTTATTATAATAATCTAACTATTATATTAAAGCAATATATATTCACATGGCATTTAACTAAGTTATCCATATATGATCCCAACTCAACAATTTCCAAAATTATAATTTACACACAAGTTTCCATTTCTACAATCTCCACTTTATGAATGATAAAATGAAAATATGTTATTAAAATGCTTGTAGCTTACCAACTCAACTATGAAGAATTTATATTAACCTTATCTTTTTTGTAACATTCGTATTACAAGATTACTAAATAAAAGAAAATTATTGTTTCGTGTGAGTCGCTCATTTAAATGTGTGTGTGTTTATATTTGGATAAGGATTAGGATTGGTGAAGGAAGTGGGTGGTGGGGTCCATAGCTCTCTGTATAAGGCCATCCCCCCATCCCTTCATCATTTCTTCCCACAACACACACACACACTCCCTAGAACACACACATACTCTCTCTCAAGACCCGAATCCGATTCCGGGCTAAAGTAAGGAAGATCTTGGTGATCAAGTGTCTTCAAACAACAAGAATCACGTCCAGATCCTCGACTTGTCCAGATCCGAACCAAACCCGAAGCCAAATGTGAGTTTTAGCCAACAAGGTTAAGTTTTGTGGTTGAGTTTGACGTGCAAATCGATATCTTAGTAGATCGGGTTGTAGGATGTAAGAAAAACATAAACTTGGTGAGTCTTAGCCTCACGAGTATGAAATAGGACAAAAAGGTGATGTTCGGACCTCATAAAACACGGGTATACAAAGTTGGTACGACCCAAAACCCATAAAAAGGGTAAAACCGGGTCCTAAGGAGGAAATAAGGAGAAAAATGGCTTTAAAATGGTAAAAACGAAGAAAAGGAAAATTTTCGCACAGCCATTCGAAGCGAAAAAGGTTGTTTCGCATCGCACTGCCATGCGAAGCGAAAAAGGTTGTTTCGCATCGCATGACCATGCGAAGCGAAAAAGTTCCATACCCTAATAATATATGCGAAGAACGAAAGGGTTACATACCCTGATAATATATGCGAAGAACGAAAGGGTTGCATACCCTGATAATATATGCGAAGAACGAAAGGGTTGCATACCCTAATAATATATGCGAAGAACGAAAGGGTTGCATACCCTAATAATATATGCGAAGAACGAAAGGGTTACATACCCTAATAATATATGCGAAAAATTAAAGGGTTGCAAACCCTATAATATCTGCGAATGTTATAGGGCGAAAGGCTCTTTAAAACATAGAACAGATATATAAAAATAGTGAAGGTAAGTAAAGGTATGAATGAACGGAAGTATGGAAGTAAGTACGAATGTAATATGTGTCTTTAGATATATATATATATATATATATATATATATATATATATATATAAATGTGTAAGAATGAGAATGAAATGTATGTTACCTGCTTAACTAGAACTCACTCAGCGTAGCTGACTTTTAGTATGCACGCAGGTAAATAGATTGAAGGAGCTGGCTTAAGGATGACACGTGACAGGGACTGGAAGACTGGCATCTCAGGATAGGAGTGTTATGAATTTATATGATATGTATTAATACAAGTTAAAGTTTGTAAGACAATATTTGATGTTTTGTGATGTAATGCATGAAGTTTTAAGTATTCCGCAAAAAAATTTTAAGTAACTCTGATTTTGGAACTATATTTACGAGTAAATCCAACGCCAAAGTAGGGTTCTGGGAACGGGGCCTTACATTTTTCTTAATTGGTACATATTAACAAGATATGTCATTATGTATATTATTAAAGTTAACTTTTTTGTTTTATTTTTTAACCACCCGTGTATTACAATTTACACGGGTTCTATCCTAATATGATATAGGACTGTTCAAAAAGCTCGAGGCTCGGGCTCGTGGCTCGCTCGATAAAAGCTCGAATAAAACTAGCTATAAAAAGTTGATTTAAAACATCCTAAGCTGATTTGGATCATTTTTGTAACTGAGTCAAAATCAGCCCAAACTCGGCTCGAGTCATGGTTCGGCTCCTTAGCTCGATCTTAAGCTCATTTAACTTCAAAATCGAGCTAGAGCCTAGCTAAGTTGCCTAGTTTAATTTCGAGCCCGAGCTCGAAACCACTCGGGCTCGACTCGTGAACAGCGCTAGTATGATATATATATATATATATATATATATGAATATATATTGCCGGATGGCAACTAAATGTGTTAGAGCATTCTCATCCAACCCCTCATATTATGTGAGGGGTGTTTTTATAATTTAGAGAGTGATTCAGGGTGTTGTGAGTGAAGAGTTTTTATATTTTAGAAAAAGTAGTGATTTTTCTGTATATTTGAAAAGTTACTGTTCATCCCCTATAATTTTTTAATATATTTTAAAAGTGGTTGTGAGTGAAGGAAAGAGAACAGATAATAATAAAAGGTATAAAAAGTATTATTTAATTGAAATGAAGAGAGAAAGTAAACTAAGTTTAAATGTAATTTTTAATTTGGAAATAGAGGATGAGACGAGAATCTCTTAAACGTGACAACAAAAGCACTTTAATGAAGTTTAACGCCTAAATAACCAACCAAACCTGCACAGAAAGTGATCAAATTTTAAGTTCGATAACAACGATGTCGCATACATTATTCTCCGCAGGTCACGTGACCTTTCCGACGTCACGTGCCGATAATATTCACTTGCTTCCAAGAACAAACCACCGGCGGCAGCTGTGTATCAGAAGCAGTAATAATTTATCATTTTATCTCAAATCCGGCAAAGGGTAATTTAGTAATTTACTATCCTTTAATCCTATTATTCGCAATTTTGCATTCAGTTCGAAGATAATTTGTTCGATAATTACTAATTGCATTTTGAAATTGAAATTATTATAGGGCGTATGGGGTTGTAATTGATGTAATTTGACTTTTTAGTCAAACAAAGTAGTGAGTTTGACTTTGGGTAGGTCAAACTCTGGGCAATTTACTATTTTTTCAGGGGTCGGTTTGGTTTCGGTTTTGTGCTAAAACAGAAATGTCTGTTTTTAGTATTTGAAAACCGTTTGGTTTTGGATTTTTGGGTTTGGTTCGGTTTTGGGCTAAAATCGAACCAAAAACAGAAATGTTTGTTTTTAGTGTTTGAAGACCGTTTGGTTTTGGATTTTTGGGTTTGGTTCGGTTTTGGGCTAAAACCGAACCAAAAAACAGAAATGTCTGATTTTAGTGTTTGAAAACCGTTTGGTTTTGGAATTTTGTGTTTGGTTCGGTTTTGGGCTAAAACCGAACCAAAATCCGTAATGTCTGGTTTTGAGTATTTGAAAACCGTTTGGTTTCGGGTTTTTGGTTTGGGTTCGGTTCGGTTCGGTTTTGGGCTATAACCAAGCGAAAAACCGAAATGTCAGTTTTTAAGTTTTTTTAAACCGTTCTGTTGCGGATTTTTTTTATTTCGGTTTTTGTTTGAGTTTGGTTCGCCTTTTTGTTTTGGACTAAAACTGAATCAAAAACCGAAATGTTGATTTTTTAGTTTTTGAAAACCGTTCGGTTTCGAATTTTTTGGGTTTTGGTTTGGGTTCGATTATGGTGTTTTCGGGTTTGCCATTTGGGCATCAAATTTGTGGCAAAAAAATAATGAATTGGTGCCTAAATGTTTCTTTTAGTTAATAAATAATTGATTATTACACAATTGGCTTAAAATTTTTGGGTTAAAGTGTTAAAAATTACTTTAATTTAATATTCAAAATAAACATCTATAAGTTCAGTTCGCTTTTAGTTAAACGCAAAACCAAACCGAAAGTTCGTCTTTTACGAAGCATAAAACCAAACCGTCGGTTTTTGTTCTGCTTTGGAATTTTCGGTTTCATGCACACCTTTGATTTTCCAGAAAAATTTTACTTATAGATTGTAAAAGAAACACATACCAAATCTGGAGTCGAAACGTACTCACTTTGACCATCAAAAAGTCAAAATTTAACTCATTTAGGCGATAAATATTAAATACACTTTTTTGGTCTTAATTCTTAGCAGAATGAGTGGATTTCACGAGGTTGAATCCAGCGTTCGGGATTACGAATTGGATCAGTATGGAGTTGTGAACAATGCAGTCTTTGCAAACTACTGTCAACACGGTGAGCGTTTGATGTAACATAATTAATAATTACGCGTTTACATGTTATTAGGCATTATGTAAATTATTATTTCGACAGCGCGTCATCAACTTATGGAAAAGATTGGAATCAATATCGATACGATTGCTCGGTCTGGTAATGCAGTTGCATTATCAGAATTGTCACTCAAATACCTTGCACCACTACGGGTACGCGTTTAACTTTTAGGAAAATATAAAATATTTTGCAGTTTGTGTTCTAGGGGTGTGCAGTTGCGCAAGGTTCGGTTTGGGTCAGTTTTGTGCTCAAACCGAACCAGAAACCAAAAGTTCGGTTTTTGAATTTTTGAAAACCGTTTGGTTCGAGTTTTTACGGTTTTTCCATTTAAACTTGAATTTTTGGGTCGAAAATTCTTTTTTGCCCAATATTTTCCTAAAAGTTAATTATTAATTTTGTTAATAATAATTAGGCTAAAATCATTTTGTTAATTATTAATTAATTAACAAAATCATTTTGTTAGGCTAAAATCATTTTGTTAATTATTAATTAATTGATTACTATATAGTTAGGCTAAAATATTTGAGACTTTGAGTTACATATTTATTAAAAGTATATAAATTACTTAAAATTAAAAAAAAAATGTGAAAATCTAAAAATTCAATTTTTTTCGGTTTTCATTACATGCAAAACCAAAACTGAACCGAAATTCCAGTTTTTACGAAAACACATAACCAAACCATCGGTTTTTGTTTCGGTTCGATTTTTCGTTTTTTTGGGTCTCATGCATACCCCTAGACTGTTTTTTGATGGTATTCTTGTAAAAACAGATTGGAGATAGATTTATTGTGAGAGTGAGGGTATCCGATACATCGGCTGCTCGTGCATACTTCGAACACTTCATTGTCAAGATCCCAAATGAAGAGGTTACATGCTTTTGCTTATTAAAACAGTAAAAGACAGAAATACCCTTCACGGGTTTCTGTTAATCTGTCATCTTTTTATTTTCTAAAATGTGTTTTTGTTCTGCTGCAGCCTATATTGGAGGCGCGTGCGACAGTAGTTTGGCTTGATAAAAGTTATCGCCCGATGCGTATTCCAGCGGATGTGAGGTCCAAAATTGTGCAGTTTATTCATCATGACGCGTAGAGGTGCACAAACCGGTTTTTTTTTAAAAACCGGTTCGGTTATTAACCGGACCGGTTTTTTTTGGCCCGGAAAAAAACCGGTTCGGTTAATAACCGGACCGGTTAATAACCGGTTTTTTGCTGTCAAAACCCTAACCGGTCTAACCGGTTAGGACCGGTTTAGAAACCGGTTAGAACCGGTTAATAAACCGGTTTTTTTTTTTTTTTTAAATTTCGCGGTTTCAAATACGAATATTTGTTTTTTATATTTTGTACTTAATGAAGACCATTATTTTTTCACAGTATAAACAAACCGGTAACTACAAGGCAAAACGGTAACTACAAGGCAAAACGGACTGACCGAAGCCATTCTTTGCTTTCGTTGTTAGGGTTCTTTGCTTGGAAGATGAGTATGAGACTCATACTATGAGTGTGTGTTGGTGAATGTGTTTTCAACAAACCAAAGATTAAAAACACATAACTTTCATTTATAGTTTTTACATTAAAAATACAAACATTAAATCGTTATCGCATATTCGTAACTCAAAAATACAAACATTAAATCATTAACACTGAAGAAATCTCTGCCAAGAACTGTTGTTCATGATTTAACTCAAAAATACAAACATTAAATCGTGAACTAGCAGATGCTCCTGTTGTTCCCAATCGCAGTTTGTTCATGATTTGCCTCCATGTTTGCTGTTTCTTTAACTAAATTAGAAAAATCCAAATCAACAAGTAAATAAGAGCACATATTAGGAAAAAGAATGCTTAGACACGATTACATGAACAACTTGCTGTTTCTTACTCATGATTTGCCTCCATGTTTGCTGTTTCTTTAACTAATTTTCTTCGCTACCCGATCCCGAGCTATTTCTTAGGTAATCGTCGTACGCGGCTTCTTCATCGGTCATTGGTTGAGTGTGTCCTTCATTGACCTCGTCTTCATACAAGCCCGCTTCATACTCCATTTCCCCCCTCGAGTGAGCGTTGATGTTGTGCCCTATCTAAAGAGTCCAAGTAATCCTTGTAGCAAATCGACATCTCTATAGCTGGTGCAGTGAGTCGAGTCCTCCTAATCGATATAACCCTGCCAGAAACAGAAAAAGCAGACGCCGAAACTACCGTGGAAGCTTGGACCGTTAGTAAATCTTTGGCCATGGCGGCGAGGATCGGAAACTCATCCTCCTTACCTCTCCACCAAGCCAGCAAATCAAGACTTCTAAATTCATCCGGAGTCATGTGTTTCACAAAGTTGGTACCACCATACCTTCCAAGTTCACTGCTTGGGGTGTTTACCTTTTGACGTTTACCGGCGTCTTCCCAAATCATGTAGTACATCCCCATTTCAAGGTCGGTTTGGGATTGGGATTGGGCAACAGCTCTTAACGAGTCATGAGTTTGGGAAGACGACCCGTATTTTGTAAGGTAGACATCATACATGTTTGACAAGGTGGTGTTGAAAGCATTCTTTAAAGTTTGGCTATAATAGGGGTTTTGATCGTCGTTTAACCCTAGCTCATCACAAATTTTTTCTATTAAAGCTTCAACACCACCAACATTGATGCAAGGGTTTAACGCAGCAGCACATGTCAAAACAGCGGGTAGTTCTTGAAAATATTTTCTAAATTTTTCTTTCATTTTTACACCCATATCAAAATAAGGTGCACCCCTACAATGAAGTTCACTCAACTTTGTGCACATGACAACAATTTTTGGTAAAGCAATGGGGCTTGTTGGATAGTAAACCCCGGATAAACTAGTTGTGCAAGATTTAAAAATTTGAAGGACCTCCGTAACGATCTCAATCAATAACCAGTTTCTAGGATCGTACGGTGCACATTTACCCCTACTTGACAAAATTTGATGAAACGCAATTAATGATTCTTTTTGTTGGATGGCTTTCTCAAACATATTACAAGTCGAGTTCCATCTTGTTGGACAATCCCAATTTGGCCCCAACCATTGACAATTAGCTTCTACACAAAATTTTTTGTATCTTGTAAATGTTTTATTGTTGCTAAAAACATCTCGTAACATTCTTTTAAAATTGTTTCTTTGCGTTTCGATCACGTTTAACCCATCTTGCACGGCCAAGTTGATAATATGTGCAATGCATCGGCTATGAAAAAACGCTCCATCACAAATAGGTTTATACTTTAATTTTAAATGGCCAACCGAGGCCGTATTGTTGGACGCGTTATCAAACGAAATTGAAAAGATTTTATGTTCAATCTTGTATTGTCGGATGACTTTATCCAAGATTTGAAAAATATTTCTACCCGTGTGCGGGTAATCAAACAATTGAAACGCAACGGTTCGTTTCATCATTTGCCACGACTGGGGGTCAACCCAATGAGCCGTCACACAAATGTATGAGTCGGGCGAACCATGAGGTACCGACCACACATCCGTTGTTAAGTTTACACCAGTTTGTAAGTTTGAAAAGTATGAAATTAGTTCGGATTTAGCGTTTTTCCATGCTTTAAGACAATCTCTTCTAAGGGTCGAACGACTTACGTGTTGGTAGCGTGGTTGAACATAGTTTTGCATCATCTCCGTGAATTGAGGGTTGTCGAAGTGGTTGAAAGGAAGTGTTTGTTGAATCACACAGTTTGAAAACTGTTGACGTACCGCTTCAACGTCGTACGTAAACACCGCTCCTTGATTCGTCATCTCCGGCTGCGAACTACTTCCCGATTCGTCCTTCAAGGCCTTGCAAAAGGGCCTTTGTACATGCGCTTTTAAAGTGGAGTTTGCATCTTTGCCATAAAACTTCAAACAATGTTTGCATCGAGCTTTTTGGCTACCGTTAGACATTTCGCATAGGTCGAATTGTTGCCAAACATCATGGTTTCGTTTCGTGGGGATGACCCGAACGATCGTTTCTCCCGTGTTCGAGGCACCCATGTTGACGGATGAAGCAGCACTTTGGGAGGCCATGATAATCGACTACGAAATAAGAGTGGTATACTCGAGTATGAAATAAACGACTACGAAATAAGAGCGTATGGAGTGGTAATGTGGTATAATTGAGCGTGAGATAACAAAATAATCGCGTATGAAATAAACGTTTAGAGCGTTTGGAGTTGTATAATCGAGTGTGATCTAACCAATACCCAACCTAAATTATATATAGATGTTTGTGGGGGTAAAATGGTAAAAAAAAAACGGTCCAAAAACAAAAAAAACGGGCATATAGCCGTTATACAACGTTCAAAAACCGGTTTTTAACCGGTTAACCGGTTATGGAGAAACCGGTTAACCGGTTTTTCCACAACGGTCAAAAACCGGTTTTTTTATAAACCGGTTAACCGGTTTTTCCATAACCGGTTAATAAAAAAAACCGGTTTTTCCATTAACCGGTTCGTTAACCGGTTTTGGATCTAGAACTTGTAACCGAAAGACGAACCGGCGGTTTGTAAACCGGTCAAACCGGTTTTTAAAAAACCGGTTTTCGTAAAAACCGGTTTCCGGTTTAAACCGGTAAACCGGTTCCCCAACCGGTTTTTTTGACCATCTCTATCTCTAATGACGCGTCCAACTGATGCATCGCATTAAAAACATTTGATGAACATTTTTTAGGTATGTGACAGGAGAAATATTATTTTTCGATACGGTGTAACATTTTCTATTGATATAAGTAATGAAATATAATATTTTTTTTTTTTTATTGTTATATTTATATCATGTTATTTGTTCTTGGAAGGCTGGCTTGATGAATTTTAAAATTGTCTGAAACTTGTCAGATTTTAAATCTTGATGGTGATATCTTGAGCTTGGACGTTGTTCACAAGTCGATCCAGGGTGGTTTCGAGCTCGAGCTTGAAATTAAACGAGACAGCTTAGCTAGGCTCTAGCTCGATTTTGAAGTTAAATGAGCCTAAGATCTAGCCAACGAGCCGAGCCATGGCCCGAGCCCAGCTGAGATCGATTTTGGCTCGCTTACAAAAATGATCCAACTCAGCTAGGTTGTTTTTAATCAAGTTTTTTTTAACTAGTTTTATTCGAGCTTTTATCGAGCGAGTCATGAGCTTTTTGAACAGCCCTAAGCTCGGTTTCTATAACGCTAACACAACATGCTAACACAACATAACGTTTTACATTATTTTTAACTGGTTCTAAAATGTTTATAACTATGTGTTTATGAATAAGTAAAAATTAGTGATGAAGAATATGGATATTCATTAATCATGCATTTGTGTTAGAAACATGGACAATTTGGCATGAAACAGACAAATTCATGAATAAAACTAGAGATTGATAGGCTACCAAATTTAGTTTGGTCTCCAAAAATATAAACATGTTTGGTTCACACATTGTTTTAATATTAATAAAGAAATTTTAAACTTCAATAAATTAGGACAAATTAAAAAAGAAAATGACTAGAAACAAAGTTACAAATTAGGTATCATATACTATAGAACAATAAGGTTGGTATTTAGATATTATCTAAAAATGTATAAACAATTGCTCAAATTTAATCACAAAGGCAGATTACCCATTTGACATGTCCATTAGGGATGTGTATGGATCAGGTCGGGTCGGTTTAGTTTTGGAATAAAACTTAACCGAAAAATAAAATTTTGGTTTTTGAGTTTTTAAAAACCGTTCGGTTTCTGTCTTTTCGGTTTTCTTTGGGTTCGATTCATTTTCGGATTTTTCGGTTTTGTAATTCTGGGTTGAAATATTTGGGTTAAATTATATACTAAATTATTATAAATTACTTAAAGTTCAAAATAAAAATAAAAAAAATAAAATCTAAAAGTTCGGTTCGTTTTTCTGGTTTTATTACACGCAAAACCGAAAGTTCGGTTTTTTACAACAACACAAAACCAAGCCGTCGAATTTTATTTTGCTTCTGTTATATTGATGGGTTTTTCTTTGATTTCAGATCAGTTTTCTCAGTTTCATGCACGCCCCTAAATTGTCCAGTATTATCCGTTTTGCATGATGTATTGGATACTTTTCTAAAATAGGCATACAGACAACCTCATGTCACAAACAAACAAAAACATTTAACAATAACATGCCACTCCACCTGGTTACAAACTTACAATGTTAACCTCTTCACATCACTTATAAAATACAAAACCAACCTCTTCACATCACTTATAAAATACAAAACCAACCTCTTACATATGTAACATAAATAGAAATCTTAATTCTTGCAACTAATTGTGTTTGTGAAGATGGCATATGAAGAGGTCATGAAGAATAAGGTGATGGTGGCCATTGATGATAGTGAGTATAGTCAACATGCTCTCACTTGGGCCCTTAAGACTCTTGGTTCTACCTTGGTAGATTCGGAAGTTGTCATCTATACCGCCCGAACACCAGTTGATATCGGCTATTTGTATGCGTCTTCTTGGGGAAGTATATCTCTGTCTCTAATTGTTCCAGTAAAGTCACTCATCATATAGTATAACTATTTTAAAAGAAATTTTCGCTATCAAGTATATAAGTTTTTTTTTTTTTTGCTTGCTTAAATCTGATATAAACTAAAACTTTTAGTTGTTTCAAACATGACACAAATCTAACATGAATTTCATGAGTTTGGGTTTCATTTAAACGAGTGAGGGTCAGTCTCATGTCGAACCCATGAACCCGTTTATGTAAACACATGGCCAGTTATGAAGGGGGGCGAGGAGGTCCACCGTCCCAGGCCCAATCACCCCGGTAGGCCTGAATTTTTTAAAAAAAAATTATATATATATTTTTTTAGAAAAAAAAATGTATTGTTAATTTTTAAACCCAATTACTCGACTCATTTAAGCCCATTTTTATATAAAAAAATTGCATAACCCAAATCATAATAACCAAGTAAGTCTATTTAAAAATTTAATTGTCTAAACCCAATAAAAAACCCTATTACTTAAGGCCCATTTTTTTTCGCCTTCAGCCCAAAAGATGTTAACGATTCTCGAAGACGACCCTGTGTTATTGGGTTAACCTATCTAAGCAGTTGAGTTTTTAAAACAGTTAAAAATATGTGTTATTACTTATTAGGTATTTAACGACCAAATTTAAATATATTTAATAGATAAAAATGAGCATCTTGTTTATAGGTTAAAGCACAATTATTTAATAAACCCTACAAAATTTTTTTTTCTAAATTTGTGATTTAAGAATATTAATATGCAAAAAGACAAAGTAAATTTTCTGGTTAAATGGGTGTGTCCGTGTCAACACAGGAAAACTCGTGTTGCGTTTGTGTTTAGGGTCATGTGTCTGACACGCTTTTCGTGTTCGTGTCATGTTCAAGTTCTAGCGTCTAACATGATTTTCGTGTTCGTATCATGTTCAGCGGCTGAGCTGATAAAGGAACTTAAAGAAAATGAGAAAAAAGCAGCCATTGATTTGCTTAACAAAGCTAAAGCCACTTGTACCGAATACGGGGTTTTAACTTCCATCTCACTTTTAAATGTCTCAAAATTACTATTTACAAATACAGTAAATAATATTTCGTTACTTGCAGATCACCGCAGAAGGAGTCACAGAGGTCGGAGACCCAAAGGTAGCTATATGCAATGCAGCGGAAAAACTAAACATCTCGTGGTCGGGAGTCATGGCCGCGGGCCTGTGACAAGGTTAGGGTTTTTTTTTTTCTTTTGTATATGATAACTTTTTTGTTACCAATATTTTTTTATAATTTATAATTTTTTTAATTTTTTTTATTTGGCAGGGCTTTGTTAGGGAGTGTTAGTAACTACTGTGTTAATCATGCTAAGTGTCCGGTTCTTATAGTTAAGAAAGCCGATTGAATCAGTAACTGTGCGTGTTTGGATTTGGTTCCTATATGTGCATAAATAAGAACTTACTGAAATATAAAATATGCGCTTTCATGTTATGAGTTTTACATCTTCAAAAACCATCTCTTAGACACTTGCAAGACAATAAAACTAATGATAACTTCAATAAATGACAGGTCGGTCGAACGAATATGAATTATTTTTTTTTGTTACAGACTGTCAATATTCACAATTTAGTGAATTCTTGTGAAAAGTATTAGCGTCACTCACGTTATAAATAATCTCAAATATGTAATATTGGCAAAAAAACAGTCCCAACTTAGCACTTAGCTGGTGGCGGTTCCAACTAAAGGTGTATTTATTTACAGCAGTCCTCAACTTAGCACTTAGCTGGTGGCGGTTCCAACTAAAGGCTCCTCGCGCTGAGCTTTGCACATGAACTCAAAATGAGTCATGCGCACTAATCCACAGGGATGGACTTGAGATATATGAATCCCGTAAAATTGGAGGAGCGCACCTATAAACCTCGTCATCGGAAGACGAAGATTACAGCGGGTGAAAAAGTGAGAATATAAAGAGATATAGCCGGCGGGAGGATCCGCCGCCGTCTGCCCGGAGCAGACAACCATACTCAGGGAGAAAACCCTGTGAAGCAATGAGACTATCAAGCTCAGGCTGTTTCAACTTGCAGGGGATCTCGTCCCATCTTTTCGCCGTTTTATTCTTTCCCCCCTCCTCTGACGAAGCCTCGGCAACCCGAATACCCTTGTCGGTTTTCTTCAAAGTAGACATAACCACTTATTTTACACGGCCTTTACTAAGGGAAATTGTGGTGTCTGGGTTATCAGACATACAATTGCAAATCGAACAATATGGTTACTTTAAGCACGGAATTCAGGGACGAAGACGAAAGCTCTTAATTGGAATGTAAATGATAAGCAAAAGCTCTGAAAATGACAGTGGAGATGAAGAAAAAACTGTTCAAAAGGTTTGGTTTTATAGGCCCATGGGAGAGAAAGAGAAACAAGTAATAATCAGATCTACGCTCACGCGCCCCCACTCGCAGGCGTAGGCCAACATAAGCGCGACACGTGTTCCTGACACTGCATGAGGAGACGTGAAAGGCCACTGTAGCACCTCGAGCACACGAAAGGTCTGACACATAACGTCTCTATTTCTGATGCATGTCAACACCAACCAACCACGTGCATTGACGATTCGTTTTAACCAAAGGGATGGAATTTCGCGCAACGCGCGTACAAGAAAAGAAAAATAAAAAACAAGCCTTATTGAAAAAGCAAACTATTAAGTCTAATATCTATCTTACCTCGCTCGCGCGAGACAAGACACACATTAGACTGGGGGGGGGGGGCTTGAAGGGGTATGCACCCGCCTTAACATCGAGCGGGGCGGGTCAACCCACAAGATATAGACAAGAGGCTTGAAATCAGGATGTCATGAAGACACAAAGCCAAAACCTATGCGCAAGCGCATGAAACATCTGCGCGTGGCGCATATCACATACGCGCAAGCGTATGAAACATCTGTGAGAATAAAGAGAAGACCTTGCGCATCCCCGGGATAGGCGCATAAAGGCCGCGCGTAAGCGACACACAACAAATGAGACAATAGTCTAATCCAAATCAGGATAAGGACAACCATGATTGTACTCATCAGGCAACCTTCCAGAAGGTATCTTTTAAGGAATAAAGAATGTGCTGATGTTGACAGCTGCCAATGAAGGGTGGACAACTCAGCAAAGCCCATGTGCCACCACGTGATGGCACATGGGTCAGGTGAAATACCTTGGTCAGAGAATAATCAATGAAAAAGCACCAGGTGTCCTAAGTACACGTGGCGCGAAGCAATAGGAGGAGGCCAAAAAGGCCCTAATTGGGTCTGAGCCAAATCATTGGAAACCCTAATACTATAAATACCACACCACCTCAACAGTGCAAATAGAGACAAGAAAATATATTCTAAGTCCTTTACTCATTTTACATCCTGATTATCTTCTCCTACAATACCTGATTCTCACACCGGAGGGTTACCCCAAAGAGGACCCCTCTGTCCCTTTCTGAGGAGTAAGCTCACGGTGCTGTTCGTTTTGTAGGTGGAAGAACTCGTATCTCGGAAAACCATCGGTGATATAGCACACTCGTACCCGAGGAACGTTGATCGTATACAAGTAAGTCGATACACGCTTCTTCAATAACATTATTATTATTTTTTTCTCACCACCACCTATCAATATGGAAATTGCTGACCTCAATCTCATAGGTGATTTTGAAGCCGGAATGAAATGTCTACAAAACCCATCTCTAATATCTAAGCTTTCCTTAATTAATAAACTCCCACAATTGTATAGTTTTTGGACATGTGGTGCTTTAGTCATTGCTGTCTTTGCAACTTTCACATCCGTGTTTAATAACATTAAGTTGTTTATTATACAACACATACGTGTTAGATTCTTACTCTCCTGCCAAAATTCTCCACACCATATTTTCGATGATGACGATGATTGCGAATTTGACTTTTCTGACGATGACGGTACGATGTCCTCTATCGTGGAGTCCGATGATGATGGCACGGATTCCGAGGAAGATCGTGTGGATAATGAAGTGTTACGGGTAGAGGGTGGTTCGGGTTATTTCAATGTTAATGATAGCGAAGGGCAAAATGGTAATTATACACTCCGACGGCGTAATCGATTTTCGTGGTCGGATTTTTCCACGGGGAAAAGTGTTGTACAGTTGTGGGATAGTATCGGGTTAGGGTTAGATTTCGAAGACGATGAATCGGATCCCGAGGGTAAAATTGGGATTTGGGTCGGGATGTGAAATTGAGCTCCGGGAAACGGTGCCAAGTGGCGGTGGAGAATGTTGTTTTGACGGCGGAGATGAATGGGAATAACGGCGGAGTGGGTTTTGCCACGTATGATTCTAGGGTGGATGCTAGGTGTCCGGCTATTTATGCGGCGTGGCGGCCACGCCAGCGAAAGATTTGGTTAGATGACGGCAACATTGTTGGTAAGGAGTGAGTGTGTGGTTCACGTTATGATGAATGAAACGATGTCGTTTCTCATGTAACAAGTAACAACAACCATATCCAGTAGATGTCGTTCGACGTTATCTTTAATAATTCTTAATTTTTCATATTCCTATTTTTATTAGAAATAATTGGTTTTTCCATATGTTGTGGTTTATATTTGTTGAACATATTGCTTTGTAGTTGGTGTGCAAATATTAAAATATTATGATGCTAAAAAAGTAAAACCAATAGTCTAATAAATAATAGTATTGTAGATATGTATCAAACAAATAATCATATGATGAGCAAAGTTGTGGTTGTAAAAGTCCATACAATTGCAATTAGTAGTTTGGTACATACTTAATGGTGTAGGTCAAGGTTCTCAAACATGTTAGGTTGGTCTCTTTAATTTTGTGTTTGGTTGTTTATTAATCATACTTTTATTTTAAGCAAAAAATTATTTTGTATATAATTTTCTGTAATAATCAATATGCCTTGTCTGTTAGAAAAAAATAAATGGGTACACAAATAGTGACAAATCTGGTAAAGAATAGGGTCCATGCCAGCTTTTGTATGTGGTGAATGGCTGTCATAGTGTAACGTATAGGGATGTGTAAAAGATCTGAATTCGAAACTAAACCTGTGTTATCTAAATTCTGAATAAAAAATATCCGAAAATTAGATATATGAAAATCCGGATTCAGATTTGGATGGTGATTTGAATTCATATATGCATTTAACTATTTGAATTTTTAGATATCCGTTTTTAAACACCCTTAGTCATGTATTATGAACAAATTGATTTGAGCATAACATGTCTTCAATTAAAATCCAACTAGACCAATAACATGGAGGCGAATCAAGATGCAAATCTCTTTATGCAATCATCTTTCCATTAGAGTATGATGAGAAGTCTCCCGTTGGATCATAAACTCTCTATTTCAAGCATTGTAACCGTTTTTTGGTTACAATAATGTCATAGATTTACGCTCTTGACGTACCCAATAAATCACACGTTACGTGTGCAATTATTAGAAAATGTCCATTAAAGTGAGATATGTCTAGAGTTTACACAAATGCAAAATTGAAATGTGCATAGATTCTAAGAAATGTCATTTTAAGTATTTTAGAATTTGTATGTCAAATTAAATGTTACACTTTTAAAAGAAAAATGAAGTGAAAGTATAATACGTTATTATTAAGTTGAAGTAGTTTCAATGATGGACCCCATTTTCCATTTTAATAGTGATGGCTCTTGGCCTTTTCCATTTTTTATAGCGAATCGGACAGCCTTTTATTTAAATAACTAAAAGTGCAAGGCTTCGCATAAATTTTGTTGTTGCTTATATCTATCTAAAATAATTATAACTTATCTGTAAACTATAAACAAAATTCGTTTTTTTTCATTATACTTGATTATATTATTAATTTAGCTCGTGTAATACGTTGGTTACTAGCCTTGTTATTATATTTGTAAAACACACTAATAACAATTTGTAACACAACACACACACGCACAATATTTCCTACTTTTTCGGTGTAAGTTAGTGACTCGTTAAGGGCAGTGCTCTACCTCACATCTTCTCGACGTGTGACCTTTAACCATCAAACCCGATGGTTTATTCCTTGCTAGCATGAGACACTTTGTTCGATAACAACCAATCCTAAATGATACCCATAAAACCATGCACTTAAACCTTTTACTATTTTCATGGAAACAAAACTGATTTACATTCATGCATGATTACCATAACTCTAATCATATATCAGGTATATGATTACACATCAAATCATTCGCCATTACGTAACGTAAAGATCGTATCACCATCATTCTATCAACTCTATTTTATGGTATATTTTTCCAAATACTAATCTTGTATAAAAAGGATATTTGCATTAGAAACAGTTAATGAATTTGAAAATATCAAAAAAGTACTTAAAATGCTCTTAATGTTGATTTTTGTTAATATAGTCATAGCTAAATATTTATCCTTAGATAAAAAGGCAACAATGTATTTGCATAATAATAGATAAAATTGAAAAATAGATCATAAATGATCCATGAACCAGAGGTGCATAAAAGACCCGAACCCAAAACCGGACCTGAAAAAATATATGGAACCGGTTTTTTATACCCAAACCCGTACCCGACCTTACCTGTAGGGTACGGATATGGTATGCATTTCAGTACCAAAACCCGTACTCGGAATCGCGCCCGATTTATAGCCGGTAATACCCGAAAACTGGAACTAGTTCCATACCCGGAACCGGGTTTTTCCAACACCTGAAACCGGTTTTTCAAATACCCAATCTATACCGAAATTACCGAAAATATCCCTAAGTAAACGCTTAAAAAATCCAATTTATACCCGAAAAACCCCGGAAAAAGCCCCCAAAAAAGGTTTTTCAATACCTGGAATAGGGTATTCAAATACCCGGTTCTATACCCGACCCGAACCCGAACCCGAACCCGAACCCAATGTATAGGATATGGTTTTTAGAGACAATACCCGGACCCGAGCCCCACCCGGGTATTACTACCGATTTTTCAATACCTGGCCATACCCGAACCCGGGTATTTGAAAAACACGATTTATGCACCACTACCATGAACCCGTGACAATGTGACATGATAACTTATTAGCTTAAAAGTTTTTCGTTAGGCCCAAACATGAGAGTAGAGAAACCAGATAGCTGCATTTGGGCCCTTCTTTTACTTACAAAGAAGCCCATTTGAGATTTGATTAACCCTTTTGTCCCATTTATAGTTAAGTGGTCATATTAAAGAAATTTGATGATGGGCTGGAGAGGTGCACAAATCGGGTTTTTCAAATACTTGGGTTTGGTATGAAATCAGGTTCAGGTATGACCGGGTACTTGAAAATCGGGTTTTGGCAATACTCGGGTCGGGGTCGGGGCCGGGTTCGGGTATTCTCTCCAAAATCCATACCCTATGCATCGGGTTCGGGTATCGAACCGGGTATTCTAAAACTGGATATTTGAATATCCTATTTTCGGGTATTGAAAAAACACTAGTTTTGGTTTTTTGGGGCTTTTTTCGGGTTTTTTTTCGGTATAGATTGGATTTTTTTAAGGGGTTACAATATTTAGGGGTATTTTTAGGTATTTTTCGGGTAATTTCGGGTATAGATCGGGTATTTGAAAAACCCAGTTTCGGGTATCAGAAAAACCCGCTTCCGAGTATGGAACCGGTTCTGGTTTTCGGGTATTACTGGGTATAAATCGGGCACGGTTCCAGGTACGGGTTTTGGTATAGAAATGCATACCCTATCCGTGCCCTACGGGATGGTCGGGTACGGGTTCGGGTATTAAAAACCCGGGTATTAAAAAACCGGTTCCGGGTATTTTTTTCGGGTCCAGTTTCGAGTTCGGGTTTTTTGTGCACCTCTAATGGGCAGAATCAATTATTGCAAAAGAAAAAAAGTTCAATTTTTAAGATTTCATTTTTATTTTAATCTAGTGGTTTATAAATTAGGGTTAGGTTCAAATAAAAAGTTTGATTTTCTTAAGAAGGCTAGGAAGAAGGATATTTTAGTCTTAACACTTTAAAATCAAAACACACTTACTTTAATCTCAAAACCCACTTAAATTAATTTCAAAACTCACTTACATAAAACCCACTTACATCTTCACTCATCTTCTACAACCACCACCACTCCACCGCCCATCGCCACCACAACCGTCACCCACCGCCATCACCTCGCCGGAAAAGTCCGAAAAAACACAATGTAAAAAACATAATGGAAAAAAACACTATAAAAAAAATGATAAAAACAAAATAAAAAACACAATTGTATGGCACAATGTAAAAAACACAATGGAAAAAAACACAATAATAAATACAATTGTATAACACAATTTTGGTAAAACACAATACGTAAAAAACCCAACAATTTTTTTAAATTTTTATATAACAATATGGTACTCATATAAAAGATAAAAATACACTCGTTATTATGGTGAATTTGTTTTTCAATAAAAATGTCGTAAAAAAAGTTATGAACGTTTTAAAATGACGGGGGAATTTAGCATGTGCCTAGCATGTGGAGAGAGAAACTCAACAAATGTGTTATTCATTTTATGCCCTTCCCCTTATTTTCACACATTATTGCCACCTAAACTAATCTCAACATTTCATCTTAAAAATCAATGGACAAGATTACTCCCTATCTTTCCTACAAAAACTATACTTTCTATTATAACCTAACCCTATAAATTAAAATTTAAATGCATAGTACTTTCACGGTTTTACCAGTTGTTATATTTGACAGTGAAAAAAAGTTTAGTCTACATCAAAGTAAAACCCATTTATATTTACTTAAAACTATTTATGAAAATTTAACTGGTCAAATCATAAATTTCATTCAAAAATGCTGTTCGTCTAGTCAATGGGCTACCCTCTTAACTTTGCCCTAACTTGTATTAAAATTCTGTACTTGATAACTCAAACTTTTGAGTCTGAATGTAAGGGGGTGTTTGGGATTCCTTATTTTATCTCTTTATAACTTATTTAAAGCATAAGTTATAAGTTAAAAAATAGTATTTTATATCTTATACACTCACAAAATCTAACTTTCCTAAACACTGGGTTCTAAGCTATAAGGAGCTAAAATAAGGAAACCCAAACACCCTCTAAATATTTTTGTAACTGAATTAGTTATCAAACTAGTCACTTTATCAGTTTATTGGTCGGACTGGTTTAAATATATAAAGCCATTATATGTGAACTGGGTCAGGTTCATTGGTTCAACTATTCCTACAAGTGAACTGTTCAAATGGAGACGGTTCAAACAGACTATAGCCGATTTCTATACCTATTTAGAAACACCTTTTTAAATCCATCACCCCTAATTCCCTAAACAACTCAAGTTCCCAAATTGTCCGCATCCATTGCTTTGAATTGGAACTTGAAAGAACTACTTAAAGCCCAAAAAGTTAGATGTGGGAGACAAATTTAGATAAAATACAATAACATAAAATAAAATTGTAGGTGGTACAAGTGAGAAGAGTACAAGTTGTAAACACAAATGATTAGTTTGTAGTTGAGTTGAAAAACACAAGAGAGTGGAGGTTGAGTATAAACAAAATGCATTGGCATGCAGTTGACCACCCAAACAAATAGTTACCACCTTATTCTAAGTTACACAAAACAAATAAATGTGTTAAAATAATTAGGTGTTACTGTCGAGAACACTAGTCTCTAAGCATGTCCCTAGAGCATGCGTGCTCATATATAACCAATTTCCAAATCAATGATGCCAATATACATGATACACCACTCTACTTGAAGGAGCGAGTTGAGGTGCTCATTAGTAACTTGAGATTGGTAAGCTCAGGTTATGAAATAGAGCGTGACTAGGCTTGCAAGCCGTAACGAGTCTATAATTATTTTATGTAAATGTATTTATTACGAATTACAATAAATAGAGTTATTTAACTTTTTTTTAGCAACAAATGATACTCTTATTACACTTTATATCAATGAATATATTCTACGCACTTGTCTAGGTTTAAGAGGCAAAAGCCACTGTCATGTGTATAAATATGTAAAAATAGCTAAATAATGTTTTGTATAACTACGTAAAAATAATTATTTCATGTATAATATGTAAATGCAGACAAAATTGTTGTTTTGGTAGAATTCGATGGATATGGTTTGAATCAGTTTGTTCCGTTTTAACCGAACCGAATCAAATTGGATTTCAGATCGATTACGGTTCGATTATTACCTTTACAAATTCGGTTAAGTTTGATTTCGATTAGGGGTAAAAGAAATTCTCATAATCAAACAAATCAAATCAAACAAATTGAAGAAATCGTTAACCGAAACCCTGAGCACCCCTAATTCAAATCAGTTGGAGTAGGGTCGTGATTGGTTTCTAGTCGCAAGGTGTAAACTGGTCTACAAATTGTTAGTAAGGGTCGGTTTGGGTCTAACCTCTTATAGGGTGGTATCGGGTCAGGAAGAAATCTGTTTCCAAGGCGAAACATTTTTTTGGCGCATTTCTAGTACCCCCCCCCCCCCCCTCTTTCTATATTCGCTTGTTAGGTCGAAGTGGAAGGACTAAAATGCATTATAGGATGAAACATTTATGTCGAAATCCATAAGTATTAAATAAATGATCATCCATAATTTATAATTAGTGCGTAGACGTCGGTTTGATAACCTTAAACCAGTAATTATTAAAAAATAACCTTAATTTAGGTGAAATAAACTATGATCACTATCATCAATTTTCTAAATGCATAAATGCAGCCATAAATCGATAGCTAATTGGGATAAAATAGTTGTTGAAGGTTACGTATGACGTATGGGATGTTTTATATAGGTGTGGGCTGCACTAATATTAAAATAAATAAGAAAAGACACGTCATCATTTAAGAATATCGGTAACATATTTTAATAATTAATTGTAATTTTTGTACAATCCATCCTTGGAAATAAACAATTACATACTTCTTAAAAAGTTAAAAGTTTATAGCATATACACTTCAAAAAAGCACTGTAAGCTCGTTACGAGAAAAGGAATTTGAGGGGGGGGGGGGGTCATCTCGTAACCACACTCTGCCGTAGGAATCAGTATCAATGGAGATAGTAATCGTTTAAGATAACATGTTTATGATCCCTTACGGTTGGTCCTGCACTGGTATTTATAGCCGAAGGGGTCGAGAAGGGTTGGTCCAGCTGTCCTCCTTTATCAAACCTTCTATTCACATGGCTGATCACGTTAGAGGCTTTTGATTGGACGTAATAGCTGGCATACGAAGATACATGTCATATGACGGTACAACGCTGGCAGCCAGTGATTTATGGCCTTATAAGAATCTTGGGTTGTGATTTTTTTTTTGCGTCACCTGTTATGCGCTATCCCGTCTTTTGTATACAATGCGTTCTCCACTTAACTCTTTGAGTTATTGCATGCTAAGGACTTCTTTGCGAGAGAAGTTTGTCCCTCACCTCGCGAAAGATCCTCCGCGTTCCATGGTTAGTTAGCTTTGCTTTACGTTCAAAACTTATAATACTTTACGGATGGTTTATGAACTTACCTCCACAGTCCGCACACAATATCTTCTTCCATTTAAGTTACATCTGTTTGTTTATTTCACTTTACTTTTGTCATTTTCCTAACTTTATAGTAATCTTATAGTCAACATAACTGTAGTGTGTTTATTATTTAAAATAATATGAACTCTATAACAAAAATAAAGTAATTTTCTCTTTGAACAGATCCATTATTAGAAACCTTTCTACGATAATTATTATCGACTTCATACATAACTAACTATATGATGATTTAAGTATATTATCAAATAGGTGATATCAATCTAATATATTATTTAATAAAAAAGATTACATTAGTAATTTTTATAAACATGAATAACATAGGCGACATCTAATATATTATTTAATTTAATGAAAATGATTACATTAATTAGTTTATGCATTTAAATAGTAACGATTGCCACAACATACAACCTTCAAACTTATGAAAACAAGCATTAAAATATTTTTCTTATAAAAAGGCATTATAATGACCAATGAGTAATATATTTACTTCCTTCAGTAGTTGAGGGAATCCTCAACTTGTATCCTTTTGTTATTTTATCAATCACATTATTCAGTTTAGTAACTTATTATAATTTATATTAATTTGAAATCCACAATACTTGTGAGAAAAGTTACTAACTAAATAAAAAAAATAAAAATATAAGACATTATAATAAGCTGGAAAGTGTTGATTAAAATCAACGTCAAGATCTTTAGAACCCTAAGTGATTATATATATAAAGTAACCAACTAACTTAACCATATTGACAAACAAAATCCAAAAAAAAACAATAAAATATGGTTATTGGATCCTCAATGATTTTATATCTCTCGTAATTATTAGGTAGGTTTGGGAAAACCACAAAATATATATTAAAAAAAAATGGGGGTTCGGGTTGAATCTGGTTTGTAGTGGGAATGTTGTAGAAATCGCTAGTCGGACGGTGGAATAAGGACTAGCGATTAATCGGGATTAACTGGATCGGATTTTAATGTATAATTTTTAGTTTTATGTATACACACACATTTTTATATGTAATTTGCAGCTTTTATATATACGCATATGCATTTTGGCCGGAAATTGGCTGGAATCTCGTTGGAAACCGTTCATTTTGGCCAGAATCTCACTGGAAACCGCCGATTTTGGCTGGAATCTCGCAAAATTAAAAGGCCGATTAAGTCCGATTAATCCAGATTTTAGCTGGATTTGCCAATTGGCCGATTAACCCAAAATTAATCAATGGGATGGGGACTACAGGTTAATCAGGGATTAATCGACGCCTAGTCGAGATTTTTACAACACTGGTAATGGGGGAGGAAAGACTACTCAAGATTAATCTAAAAATAAATTTTTTAATAATTTATAAAAAAATCATATTAATTTTACGGGCACTTCTAAATTTATTATTTGATCACAATTCATTATCTTAGAAGGTTCTAAACTTCTAATCTGATTTAATATGTAACCTAACCGCTTATATTACTGTAATTTTAACAAACTTATGAAAATTATCCACAAGGTGATAATGGTTATATGTATAAACTATTAGCACAGTTGAATATTTGTTTCTTATTGCATCTTGGAATAACTAACCACAATTGTTTTGAGTTAAGGTTTCATGATATCAGTTGACAAATTGTTTAAATTACCTACCTTCCAACTGACATTCTTGTCTTGTTGGAGAATAATTTAAAACAAGATCATTAAGATTCCATAACTAAATGCTATTTTTTTTGTTTTTAAAACTTTATTTTAGTTGTACCATACTAATTTCATTATACTATGAAAACATATATTCCTGCTGTTTCCTTTTGTGTTCGAATAGAAACTATCTGTTAGTTGAAAAAACCAATTATGACCTAAAGTTGGTGACTTTAACATAAAGTTAATTCTTTTTAAATGTATTAACAAAGTTATTGTTTTTTCTTTTTGTAAAAATTTTGACATTCAAGTACTTTCTAAAAATTAAAACCTTTTTCGTTGTTAACTTACAATGGTATTTATAATAACTTATATAATATAATAGTTGTTAAAGATACCAGTTTCAGCATAAATAAAATGATCAATGAGGATCAAATATAAAACGGATTTGCAAAAGAGAAAAAAAAACATCGAAAAAAAGATGAACCGTTAATCAAGCTACTTTAACGGTTGAGATTGTGGCTTCGACTAATACGTAACTAATTTGAAATTTGTATATACGAGAAGTGGTGAGAAACAGAATTTTCTTGTATTGATTTTCTTAAGATAAAATTACAAAATTCATCATTTAGGTTCATACAAAATTGCAGTTTCACACCTTTTTAATCAAAAACCACTCTAATTTTTCCTTTAGGTTACAATTTTGTGGCACATTTCATCCTTAGGCTAACGATCGTTAGTTTTATGTGTGTCAACTTGTTGAATGTGAAATGCATGTATGGGTGGAACAATAACTTTACCACCCCACTAAGGCTAATGCCTGTTAGTTTTGGATGTGTTAACTCATTGAATGCGAATTACATGTATGGGCGGAAGAATAACTTTACTACCTCCTTTTACTTCAACATACCTAACGCCAGCAACCTACAACGGTTTGGAAACCTGATTTTTGGCATCCCGAAAGCTGAATAGCTGCCGAAACAGGTGTACTGGACGGTACCATTAAACCCGATGCCTCTGTCGAGAGATGCCCCCAATCCCCAGTATGCTAGTCATATAAGTTGAAAAAAACATTAATTTAGACATTAATTTTTGGACAATATAGTTCCAAGAAAAAGGGGCTATGCCTAGCTCTTTAAAGAGTGAGAAATTTTGGGTTGAAGAAAGTTGGTCAAAATAGGAAAGAGACTTTGATATGTTCCAAAATGCTAGAGAAGCTACCCGCATAAGTTTCCAACCCCACCAAAAATATGAAAAACGGCAGTTCTCTCTTTTTTTGGAGTTCATAATGAGACAATGACATTTTTAGAAGCATAGACAGTCTAGCTTGACATAAACTTGTATGGAAGAATATATCAAAATGCCTATATTAAATTAATTTTCATTTTACATTGTATTTCTAACAAAAATATATACACATGATAAAATCTTAGTATTCTCAATTTCTGAGTATGTCTTGTCATCCCTTATCTTGATTTTGCTTAACATCATAAGATATTATTGTTGGCAAGAGTTCACAAATTAGTTGTTTCTATCTATTATAATTGTTCCAAAACTTGTTGTTCCGGACACGTAAACTGGCCCGTGTCAGACCGTCCCAGGCTTATCACGTGAGAGGTAAATCGGCCTTCCTAAGCAACAAGGCGATTAACTCTAATAAAACGGTTTCGAACCCATGACCTCCATAGACCTATTCTATCTATTATAATGGTTAAAATAGAATTTATAAAAATATAAAATATTTTTGACATTAACATAAAAAACATGATATTACTCGTGTCTAACTAGTTTTACACTAAAACAAATGATAAAAATAAGATGATATATTTATCAATTTATGAATATATCAATATTAATACTTCTATTTTATTTATTAAATACTTTATCGAATATTAAAATTACATATCTGTCGATTTATAGGACTCGAATTCAAAATTCTACTTGGTAAAGTTTAGATCTTTAGTTGGTCTTGGTGGTGTTATTCCCCATTTTTGGTGTTTAGCTTGATTTAGTGATTGGCCAAGTTCTGCTCTTTTATTTTTGTTTCTTTTCTGTTTTATATTAGCTATTTAGCTCATTTCGGGCTAGGTTTGTGTTTTACAGTATTCGTTATACGAGTGGTGAAATGTGCATTTTGCGATACATAGAAGCTTACTTGGCAAAAGAGGCTTTTCATAATTAAACAAGTTAAGTGTGTTATGATGAAGTGAAATGTGATTGTGGGTGAAGTGAAATGAGATGGCGTCGTATAATTGACTCGAAAACAAATGGTGGGGGTTAAAAGAGGGGCAGCGCCAGCTATGGACTATGGTGGTCACGAAAATAAGGGCAACGTCACCTTTTCACACCAAGTGTGTTGTGGTGTTATCGCCACTCGCCAAATACCTCAATCGTGGCTGTTTCATATCCCCTTTCACATCCTCATAACACATGATCTTATAATATATTACCTGTCCTATACTTAATATCCAATATAAAAGTGAGATTTTGTATAAATTTTGTAACATTTTGTTCATTGGTCACAAATTTAATGAGAATGACCATAGGCTCACTTAAAACCCTGAAAGGTTTTAGCTAGCTATGCATCTAAAGGTAGCTTTCATCTCTGATAACATAAAGGTTGCATTGAATCCGAAAAATTGAAATTGTGGGGTTTAAAATCAATAGAAATTGAAAATAAAATAGGGTGTAAAATAATGCTTCTTAATCAAAAGTGTCGGATCTCCAAGCCTAGTTTTTTGATATATATATATTTACTACTTGGTTACTAAATGAGCCAACCACTTGTCATATATTGACAACTGTTTAAATGTGTTTCATAATGTATTGACTCAATCGTGTCTATCCTAATAAATTGTATTCATGAGTCATATGATTTATATAAAATTATAGAAACAGGCACTAGGTATTAAAAATTTATGTCAATGTACACTAAGTGTATAACATATTATAGTTATGTTAAAAGAGTTACATCATAAAAGAGACGACTTTCATAGGTAAATCGTTAAAGAAGCTTTATCGTATAAGTAGGAAAGGTAATAGCTATGTTGATGGATAATAACAACGTATATTTCGTGAAATTTCCTTCTATTTTTTATTTTTTTTAGATTTGTGGTATCAGTTGGTACGTCGGCCTATAATGTTTAGGGAAACATGATTTTTTTTGGGTCAAAGTTTTCGCCTAAATGTTTTGGGACCAACAATTGGTGACTAAAGTTGTAAGGTTAAAAGTATTGTGGCAAAACTTAAAAGAAAAAAAGTTTCATTACAAAAGTTGAGGGATCAAAAGGTAATTGTTTGAAACTTAGGTGGGAAAACTATAAAAAAAAACTAAAATAAAACTCTAGGGGCCAAAAGGTATATATTTAAAATTTCGGTGGCAGAATTATGATGAACCAAACTTCTTAAGTTGTGTTTTATTTATTTAAATAACCAAATTCGTTTCATATTAAAACTATCTCGTGCTTATCTTAATTCTTAATTGGTCAGATGTTGTGTATACAACCCAGGGTACCTTGGTTCTGGTTCGAATCCCTGGGTATGCATTATATTTTTTCAAATAATTTTCAATTTTGGTTTTATAAAAGTTAAATCGTCGGACACGGTGGTTGCGACCCAGGGAAAGAGTTTGGAATTTTGGGTGTGCAATATTTTTTTCAATTAGTATTCGGGTGGGTTACTGAACCAGTACTCATCGAGTTCCAGTTGTGTACCCGTCGCAACACATGAGTTCTAAAGAAACTAGTTTATAATAAACAAAAACCTGGGCCCACCACCACCATCAAACCGACCCCATACTATTCTCACGATTTCGGCCACCACTACCATTTATGTAATCCACCTTCGCTCGAATGCTGCTCCTAAAATTGACGACCCATCTCCATCCTTACTATGTAGATCGAGTCATTAGATTAAGAAATTAACTTTTTATTTATCAAACATTTAACACATCTGTTTAACATTTTCATAAATAGTGATCTTTATAGTTTTCCAAATCACAAGAATGTTTTATGTAATTTACTCATCCTTAATAATCATTGTGACATTCAATGATCGAACTTAGGTGACCAACAAGAAGTCTTGAACTTATTATCTTATTATCCACTTTAATAAAATATTTTGGAAAAGTAAAATTCCCCTTCAAGTTATTTGTATAATCCAGACCAACCAACTTATGTCATCAATGACAAATATTAGAATACATATTACTGTATATCCTCATACATTATAAAATAATCATAAGTTACTATTCATCATGTGACCATGAGAAAATATGAACTCAAAGTTCACATGGACAACAATAATACCTCACCAACCATAAATCAATCAACAATGGTTTAGACAGAATCATATGAGTTAATCTACTTGACTAATATTTAAGAGTATATTCCCTTCTAAATCTTTTCAAGAAATGGAAAAAAATTTATGAAGACTTTGATCACAATATCTAAAAGGAATATGTGGATGGCCACTATTCTAAGTATCAAAAGATCCTACTACATGGGATTAGATTTGATGTGAATATAATAATTACTTTAGTATTTTGTTTTAGATATGGAATCGTATTTTATATTTGAGAACTTTTAATACTAGTTTCAAGATCGATAATGACGGGTAGGATCGAGTCTCATATAAGTAAAACATGTTTAATATAAGATAATCTTTATACGCATCATATATTTAATATCTGAAGAGATAGTTATCCTAGCAATTATCCGGATTAGATCATCCAAACCTATATGTTTGTACCATTGCCTCCAAATCATCTCATTCTAACCAATGGCTGAAAAAGAAGTCATAAATTCTAATGTACACTCTCCATGTCATTTTGTGTCATAGCATTCTATAACAGAATAAAATGTAGTGGACTGAAAGTATAGAACAATCAACAAGCAGCGGTGTGTCTACATGTAGAGTATGGGGGTTGTCGCCCTCCATAATTTTGGTTAAGCTCCTAATAGAAAAAAAAATGTAGAATTCGTCAGTGTTAGTATATAAGATTATCTAAGTTATAGTTCAATGTATTTTGACTGCATTCTTAATAGTTTTCATCATATCCTAACATCATCAAGTCTTTATTAACCACTCGTGAATACATAGTTAATTTTTTATTATATCTTGCTCATCATCTCTCATTTCTATATTGGCATCACGGATTCTGTAAAATAAACAAGTTATATAGTCATATAAACTTTTATAATATCATATAAACATTAACATTCAATACTTAAGAAAGAGAAGAGATTGTGAGTTTCGATGAATACAAGTTTATTAATAACATGAAACATAAATTAAAATTGTTTTTGTATCAAAGTTTTGCGCTATAGAACATTGAGTTGTCTTGATTAGTAATAAACTTAAGGATGTCGCTTTTAACAAACTCTTTTGTCACTCTCTTCCACATATGACACATCTTCTATCTTTGCAAGATAAACAATTCAACTTGATGGCTTGATATGAGTTGTTATATTGTATGTGGGTTAGATTCAAATACAAAGTCTTCTGAAACTAGGATGTCGCAGGAAGGGTATCAAACGGACTCCAGTTGAACTCAATCTAGTTGTACTCGACCGTCTCGTCGAACTTCACAATATTGGATTTCAGATTTTCGTTTTTCGATTTCTAACTTGTAGATTCTATAATTTTTATTAGATAATTATGTCTTTTTATTTATTATCATGTTTTTTTGTTTTTTATCGTCAGTGTGTCTATATACAATATATAAAAAAAAGTTTAAACAAGTATAATACTACATATAAAAAAATATGAATGAGGACTAATATTACTGTTATTGTCATATTTCATATTTGATGTTACATTTTAAGCATTTTGCATTGTAGAAGATATCTTTGTGATCAGCTAGTCACCTTGATATATATGAGTCTTAACTATCTCTCTTTATAAGTTTAGATAGAACATTCACACACGTTTATTACTTTATTAGGACACTTTCACGAATATTATAATAGTGTTCATTTTTGTAGGGATAGATAAGCTAAGGGTGGAGAGTGCGGCTTCGGTTTGGAACGGGACGCGAGCCAACAAAGCTAAGGCGGAAATTAAGGTGTGCATGATTTGATTTGGGTTGTTTATGGGCTAAAACCAAACCAAGATCAAAACTACATAATTTGAATCTTAAAATGCTTAGTTTCGTTTTTTTTGGTTCTCGTTTAGTTTTTGTTTGGATTTAGTTTTTTTTTGTTTTATGACTTTTACCATTTGAGCTTGAAAATTTTGGGCCGAAAAATATGATTGACCCAAAATAATGAATTTAAGACTAAGTTATTTTGTTAACTGATAACTAATTAATTATTATAAATTGGGCTATAATATTTTATTTGCGTATTTTTTGAATTATTGTAAATTACTTAAAATAAAACGTGAAAATAAAATTTCTGGTCGGTTTAGTGTTTTTCGGTTTTTAATTCCTGCAAACCCAAAATCGAACCGTAAGTTCGGTTTTTACAAAACAAAAACTAAGCCATTGGCTTTTGTTCAGTTCAGATTTTTCGATTTTGGATCTATTTCATGACATTCCTAGTGTAGAGACGAGAACATTGATTTCAACTCTTTAAAATAACACGTACCGGTATATATGAAGAAAAGATATGTGACACTCCGTAGAGTCAGAGAGACATGTCGTAATGGTGCCATCCCCTAAACTTATTGTTCAATTTATTTCATTGGGAAATTGCATCGCACGTAGCCACCATGTCACACAATGTACACACATTGTTATTCCGAAATTTATTTCATTTACTTAATACCATTTTATTACTCTTTATTTAAATAATGTTAATACTGTGAGCTTAAATATATCTTTCTAACACGGCCGAAATACGAGACTAACACGGCTGAAATACTTGACTGAAATAAGCGGTCGTGAGTTATTCAACATAACGTGTTTAATAAACAAACCTTGTTTGAATTAACATGTCAAATACCTAACTTTTGGGTCATACTATAATTAAAGAGGCAGACGCTTAAGAATAGAAACAAAAAAAAAAAAGAAAAAAAAACTAACAATAAAAAACTTTTAACTCGTGAACTTATTTACTCGCGTACTTGTTCTATAAACAACTTTTTATAGGCGGCACCTTGTGTTAAAGTTTATTAATTTCAACCAAATCCCGTCAACACAAACCCGACAACCTTCTAGCCTCTCAATCCCGTCAATACAAACCGAATAACCCGCTAACCTCTCGATCTCTACATTATTGTCACCTCTACTCAAAACATTATATACAATTCATTTCACATGTTGACGGCATTCGCAAGTTTTTATTGGTATTAACTTTAAGGAACATTAGAATGCGTCCAAAGATACCCTTTTGGGCTGGAAACAAACAAAAAGGTCAACTTATGTTTCTTTAAATTTAAATTCCAACTTTTAATTTATCATCAATCTTTTAAAATTGTAGAAACTAAAAAGGTGGTTTCCTTTCAAATAGTGATCATACAACCGATATTTGAGAAATCGGTTATCGCGGTGAGATATAAGTAGAATATCGGTAATTTTAATATAATAAAGAATATATATATAGCACTTTAACACTAATAATTCAGTATATTCTCATACTATCAACAAATTAACCCTTTGCAACACTAACAACTGTAGGAAGTAGGAATTGCTTAAGACGCGAAACCCCAGCATTAAACACTAAAATTTGAAAATTAAGACTTAAAACACTGATATCGGGAATATATGTGAAATATCGGTCAAATAGCGGTCAATATCACCGATATTATCGGTATTGATATTCTGACCGATATTTCACATGTGAACCAATAACCGATATACCACCGAGATTGACTGCATAGCTGGTGATTTGTAACTAATATATTTGGCTGTTTACAAATTATAAAAAAAAAAGAAGAAAATTTGCTACAAATAAATTTACCAAAAACGCAATCCTAAATACTTCAAAACTGGTGTGATTGACCGACTCCCCCCAAATTATGAAGAAACTTTTACATTGAGTAGAAAAATAAATCAAAATAAAAAAATAAACAAAGTAAAAAATTAATAATAAAAATTTGACGGCTGGAAATAGCTGGAAAACCTACTCATCCAAGAAATGTTTCACGATCTTCATGCTTGGTTCCACAACATGTTTCTCCCACACTTCCGCCACCCTCGTACCGCCGGAATCTGACGTCATCACCGCCGCCCTAAACGCCTCCGTGGCATCCACCCTCTTCAAATCCCACCCGGCGTCTCTCAGCCGTAGGATCTTACTCACCTGCTTCTTCGCGAGCTGACACGTGTTATCCTTAATCCGCCTCACCACTTCCTCGTACATCTCCCGACCAACCCCAACAACCTCGGATTCCCCGAACTTCTCGAAATACCTCTCGAACTCCGGCACCCCGATCGCCTGACCCAAACCCGACTTTTTGACCCGGTCACTCTCACCCGACCCGAAAAACTCCACCAGCTCTTCAAACATACCCGAATCCAACATCTCATCAACCCGCTTCGATAAATACTGATTCAAAACGGGTAAACAAACATCCACCCAAATAAAACAACAATAAAACCTGAAATCCAAACTCACCGGACTCGGGTCGGGTCCGTTAAACACATCCAAACCCGGATCATACCGTTTTGTCACAAGCGAGTAAATCAAACTATTCGACCCGCCAACAATAAACGGCAACCCACGACGTGATTTGATATCAGAAACATACTCCGCCGCTAGCTTTCTGAAATCCGATGTCGTAAAAACCGGTTTTGTCGGGTCAATCGCCCCGAGAAGATGGTGTGGGACCCGCAATTGCTCGTCGGGTGTCATCTTGTTGGTGGTGATATTAAGACCCGAGTAAACTTGCATTTTATCGGAGTTTATTATCTCACCGTTTGTGAAGTATCGAGTGATAAGATCGACTGAGAGCCTTGATTTTCCGGCGCCGGTGGGGCCCATAATCACGACTACTTTACGTTTCCGGTGGCGGCGGACGACGGTGGTAGCGGTGGAAATCGGTGGTGGGTCGGGTATGGTTGAAGGTGGTTCCATATGGGTAGTGGTAATAATAATATTATTGTTATTAATATTATTATTGTGACACGTGTAAGAGGAAGAAGAAGAAGGTTGGAAGAAGGTGAGGAATGATTTGAAAAAAATATTATTATTATTATTATTAATATTAATAATATTATGATGGTAATAAGTTGTTGAAAATGGTAGTCTCATTAGGGTTTGATGAAGGTAATGACTAGACCATTAGCAGCATACAAAAGACATGAATGAGAGAGAGAGAGAGAGAGAGAGAGAGAGTTTGAGGGATTAATATTGGGATTTATACAAAATGCTAGTGTTGGTTACATACACTATATATATATATATATATATAGAATATAGATATAGATATAACCTTGTTTCTCTCTCTAGATATAATATATATGTGTGAGTGTGTTAGAGGACTGACTGGGGTTGGGTTGTCGTTTTCGTGTTGGATACGTGCGAGGTGATGATGGGGAGTTAACCGAAAGCTGCTATAAATTCATTCCTTCATTTTGTAATGATAATAATAATAATAATATTATTTATCTTGATTGTTTTGTGTAAATGTGAAATCTTCTGCATGTAGTGTTGTGACTCAATCTTGTGGATGTATTGTTGTTGGGTGATTATTTTTTTTGGATGAATGATTGAATGTGTTGAGAGGGGAGTGCTTGTTTGGTCGGAGAGAATTATGAAGGATTATTATTATCGGAATAATGAATGTTGGGGGTGTGGAGTTAGTTAGTGACGGTTTGTGGCTGTGGGTGGGCTTTGTTTTTATAGTGCCGAAAGACAAAAGCCCAACACTCACATGGGTAAATCCACTAGAATATAAATATTACAAGTAGATGTGTGAAAAAACACGGTTTTTTTTATCAGAACTCGTACTTGACCATACTTGTAGGGTACGAATAAGGTATGCATTTAAATATAAAAGGCCGAAAACTAGAACTGGGCTTTTCAAATACCCGAAAACTGGTTATATCAAATGATATATACTTGAAATTACCTTAAAAATATAACAAAAAAGTGCAGCCCCTAAGAAAACCCAATCTATACCCGGAAAAAATGCAACCCCAATATAGAGTTTTTTCAAAACCCGAAAATAGGGTATTCAAATACTCGGTTCTATAGCCGACCCGAATCCTGTGCATAGGGTACGGCTTTTAGAGACAATACCCATACCCGACCCGGGTATTGCCAATACCCGATTTTTCAATACCCGGTCATAACCGAACCCGGTTCCATACCCGGAACCGGGTATTAGAAAATCCCGATTTGCGCACCTCTAATTACTTATCAAACGTCACTCCCATTACACCTGCATGCTTTTAGCGACGCCGACTGGGCAGGTGAAACAAACCAACCGAAGCACTTCCGGTTATATCGTATACCTAGGTTCAAACCCGGTATCATGGAATTCAAAAAGACAACCTACTTTGGCTCGATCATCCACTGAAGCTAAATTTCGTGCAGTTGCATCTACCACAGCTGAACTACAATGGATCATATCTTTAATGACAGAACTCAGTTATCAATCAGTCGTCACACCCACTATCTACTGTGATAACCTAAGTGCTACACATTATTCCGCCAATCCAATATTTCACTCTCGGATGAAACATCTAGCTTTAGACTTTCACTTCGTACGTGAAAAAGTTCAGCGAGGATCCCTACGAGTTACTCATATTGCGGGTGAAAAAGTTCAGTGGATGCCCTTACAAGCCTCTACTCAAACATAACCATCATCTTCTCTTGTCCAATATTGGTCTCACTTCAAGTCGTCCATCTTGCAGGGGCATCATATTAGAGATATCAAACATTCCCGTTCAAACATTCAAACATAATCTATATTTATAGATAATTTCATTTGATATGTTTATATTTATAGATAATTCCTTTTGATATGTTTTCCTTATTTAATGTATAGTCATTCTTGTATATATGCATACGATTATGAATAAAGAAAATATGCAGTTCATACAATTCATTATAATTACAAATCGATTTTTTTAAATAATATACTAATAAACCAATGGTAAAAGACGACCAATAAGAGCCCAAGTTGTGACAATCCTCGATTTCGGGTCAAATTGTATTTATTTTGTATTTGTTTTTATGTTGTAAACCGACCCGATTTATATCCCGAACATATCAAATATATAAAATATTGGATTTTATGTTACTAAAACATTCCCTCTTGTCTAATTTGAAAAACCCCTTTTACGGATTCGAAAATGGACTTAAAACGCTCAAGATACATCAAAAACGAACTTCCGGACGCGAACCGACGTGCTGACCAGCAGCAGATCAGCAGCAGACCAGCAGCCCATTTTTTTTTTATTTTTTTTGTTGTTTTGTGACTTGTCTTGACCCTTTTGCATGCAAACCTTGATATCACACACCATGCTTGACTCTTTCAACCCACTCTATATATACACCCCTATCCCCTTCATTAATCCTTGCTCATTCATCTCTTTCTCTTCCAATTCTCAAGCATTCAAAGGTGTTCTTCATATTTTTTTTTGGCAATTTGACTTTCCAAAGTCAAACTGACCATAGTCTTACATTATAATCAACTTGTTAACACTTATTTATACTTGAAGATTGTTATACAACATATATATAATAGCACCCTTTGTACCTTCGGTGGGCATTTCTCCGGTCTCGGTCAGTTAAGTGTCCGGCCCATAAGACAAAGCTACATGGAGGACTCGTAGTAGTCCTTGATTATATATATTTTCCGCATCTAACTATCAAACTAGTTATACTTGTTTAACTTCTGCTCATCTTAGTTTTATTTTACATTTTGAGTTCCATGGTTATGGGTTTCTAGAGACTAGCCTCGGTTATTTCGTAAATAGCTCCAAACCGGAAGCCGAACTCTTGTTTACTAGTTTGTTTAAATAGTTGTATTAACATGTTTGTAACATCCTAAAATTTATAATGTTGAATAAAGAAAGTTACGTTTAGTGATTTCCGTGTTATTAATTAATTAATATCGAGTAAAGAACGGATCATGGATTTAGATTAATTGAGATGGGTTAAATGAGAATGGGCTTTAGGTTCATGGGCTTTAAGGGATATAAATATCCCCTAAACCAACCTAAAACCCTAAACCCTCATTTCATTTCCATCATAATCTCTACACACTCCAAAACACACACACACCACACACCGCCATATACGGCCGGCGGCCGAGGGAGAGAAACGAGCAAGATCCGAGAGAGAGTAAACGATTAGTTGTGATTAAACAAGTTAAACGAGATCCAAACGAGCACAAAAGGTATGTTCTTGACCTTTAAAGTTTATGTTTTATTGAATGTCCTTAAGCTTAAAGATCCAAGCTTTATAGTATATACGGGATATATATACGAACGAAATGGTTAGGGAACGTTAGTGGGTGATGTCGAACCATAACAAGGGTATTAAAATCGCCAAAATGCTTGATAAAAACCAAACCCGTAGCTGAACTGGGCAACTTCGCCTGCAAACTGATAACTTCGCCTGCAAACTGGTAACTTCGCCTTCAAAGCTTAACTTCGCCTTCAAAGCTTAACTTCGCCTACGGCCAAGTTCGCCTAGCTGGTAACTTCGCCTAAAGCTAAGTTCGCCTAGCTGGTAACTTCGCCTAAAGCTAAGTTCGCCTAAGGTTTAACTTCGCCTAAAGCTAAGTTCGCCTAAGGTTTAACTTCGCCTAAAGCTAAGTTCGCCTAAGGTTTAACTTCGCCTAAAGCTAAGTTCACCTAAGGTTTAACTTCGCCTAAAGCTAAGTTCGCCTAAGATTTAACTTCGCCTAAAGCTAAGTTCGCATAAGGTTTAACTTCGCCTAAAGCTAAGTTCGCCTAAGGTTTAACTTCGACCCCAGCCAGGGGCTCTGCCCCTTGGACCCTGCTAGGGGCTGCCGCCCCTAGACCCCGCTGCCAGGGGCGCTGCCCCCGGACCCCCGTTCGTTGTGGGTTGTATAAAGATAGAAATACAACATGAGTAGTAGTAGTTAATTGATACATGTAAATATTATACAGTTAGCCGTGCACAGCTCAAGAAGGGAATAACGATTAACGGAGAGCGTAACAGGAATCAGGTGAGTTTCTAGCCCCATTTATGTGTTATGTTTTCGGGGCTGTGTGCATACTCGATGTGTTGTTAATACATTTATCCTAAGTGATAAGTGTATGCCATATGTGATATATGTGATGGATATGAATGATTGCTTGTCGGTACGCGAACGATCTTCGGATATTGCGCGTACTGTCAGGTCAAAAATAAAGGTACGAATATTATATATCGAAGATGTATGAACATTACAAATGAACACTTGTCGGGGCGTGAATGATTTTCGGATATTGCACGTATCGACAAGAGGTATGGTTATTAAATGAATGATGTAAAGAACGCCTAGAGTGTTCTTATGCTATAATGTAATTATTGTATATGTGAAGTATGTGTATACAGGTACACGAATGGCATGTGAGTTCTACGTTCGACATAGTAAGTTAGGATGACAAATCCCTCTAGCTTTTGTCGGACATAGACTCGGCTGGTGATGGCGTAGTTAAGGACTGCGGGCCTTATACGTAATGTAGATGATAGATGTAAACGTAGATAGGGACGGTGGGCCTTATACGTATTACAGATAATAGACGACAACGTAGTTAAGGACTGCGGGCCTTATACGTAAAGTAGATGATAGATGTAAACGTAGATAGGGATGGTGGGCCTTATACGTGTTACAGATAATAGACGACAACGTAGTTAAGGACTGCGGACCTTATACGTATTATAGATAGGCATCAGCATATGAAAGGACTGTGGACCTTATACGTGCTGTATTTGTATTGTGGTAGCATAGGGGAGGACTGCGGACCTCGTACGTGCTATGGTTTAGGTTGCAACATAGGGAAGGACTGTGGACCTTGTACGTGTTGTGGATGTAGGATGGTATAGGGAAGGACTGCGGACCTTGCACGTACCATAAATGGTGAACATAGGTAAGGACTGTGGACCTTTTACGTGTTCACGACCTTGAGTACAGGTATAGACAGCGGACTATGAACGTACTCTCGGTAGACTGAGGTTAGTGATTGTAGATATGTATGTATGTATGGTAGTAAGTATGTATGTAGAACAGAAGGGTAACTAGTTAGGTATGGATATGTATCTTCGGATATGTATGTATGTGTATGTATTGTATGGCGTCCGATTAACTAGAACTCACTCAGCGTAGCTGACTTTTAGTATGCACGCAGGTGAGTAGAATAAGACAACTAGCTTGAGCGGGCACATGGTGGGCGAATAGGAGACTGGCATTTGAAGACTCAAGATGTTTTAATGTAATTGACGTTTATTTTGAAAGACAAGAATGTTTAATTAAGGCAAGTTTTGGATTGTTGTAACGTTTCATGAAAGTTTTTATATTCCGCGAAAGTTTTAATGAACTCTGATTTGTAAGAACTGTGTTTATGAGTAAATCCGACGCTAAAGTAAGGCTACCGGGTTCGGGGCCTTACAATGTTTTATGTAAGATTTGAGTTTCTAAAATCATTTTAATTAGTTCCATGGTTATGGGTTTGTAGAATCTAACCTCGTTCTTATCCCGAAACAAGATCCGAACCGGAAACTGAACTTTCGTTTAAAGACTTTGTTGTTGACTTTTTGTATGTAAAACTTTGGTATTATTATTTATAAATTATTTTACAAGTTCTATGATGTTTGGACATGTGGTAACCATTCTTGGCCTTATTCCAAGATAAAAAACCGAACCAAACCGAACTAAACCAAATTTACTCGCTTAAGACACACAAGTGTGTTTTTAACCATTAAAGCTTATATATTTCTTTAAAAATACTTTATAAACTGATTTTAATTATTTTCACAAAGTACTCGGAATGTTGAATCCAACTTGATCCTATAACAAAGTTTGGACCGACTAAACCGAACACTCGATTAAAGGACGTTGTTAGTTCTAAAACAATAGAACTACATACTTGGTTAAGTCTCTTTAAGATTTATTGAGTTATCTCATACATTTATTATTTTGGGAAAGTTGACTTTGGGTTTGGTCAAGTCACCAAGACCCGAACCGACCACCCGAACACTCGTTAAAACCCGTTTTAGTATCTATATTATAAAGGGACTTGTTTTCTTGCATTTTTACCCACCTTATTACTTAACATAGGTTGAGTAAAATTAAGGGCTAGATACTTTAACCTGGTTTCGAGCAAACTTACATTTTTAAAGGACTATTATTATAATTTCTTAAATATTTACATTTTAAACCTTAAACTTTAAATTGTTTATATTTCTTATCATTTATTTTCATTTAAAGACTTCCAATACAACTTTTCTAATACAAGACTTCTTCTCCTTTAGGCTTCGTTCGTTAAACTCATCGTTCCGGTTAATCTCCAAATCATCAAATCTTTCAAGTTTATTACTTGAATGTGAGTACTTTCATCCCCTGTTTTCACTCTTTTATATTTTGGGGGTGACATTGCAAACTTATTCAAATCCAAATGATTTATACTTGAGTCTTAAACCACAAACTTTATTGTATACTTCACTTAAATAAATGCTCGATTTGGTGATTATATGCTTATATGCTTAAGTGCTAATATGTTTACCGCTTTTGGATGGTTGATTCATAAATCCGAGTATATCTGGCATCCCCTTATAGAAAGGTGTCGTTAATGTATTCTTATTAACGATTTCATACAAAATCCGAGTATATTTGGCATCCCTTATAGAAAGGTGTCCTTAATGTATTCTTATTAACGATTTCATTTATCTAAATTGTTGCCATTATTTATTGTTTTGTATACAAGTTGTGGAATTTCATATTATATATCTATTGTTCAAAAACTATGAAATTGCTCACCAACCTTTGTGTTGACAAAATCTATTTATGCAATGTTACAGGTTTGACTTTAGGTTGACTCGAGGACTTGAAGAAAAAAAAACGTTATCAAGACTATTAGGATATTAGCAAAACGAACAATATATTATTTACTATGATTTGAATTCGGTTATTGTATGAACAAGTTATGTGACTCTTTGTGTTTTTATGAATTTAAATGAGTTGATTAAATATTGTCACTTAATAGTGTCGTGTGCGATGAACAATCGGTTGCGCCTCGACGTTTCCGTCATGGTCGGGGTGTGACACAAGTCTACCATCTTATGTTTCAAGGAAAACCCGACGCCCAAAGGCCCACTGCGATAACACCCAGTTCGGATCGGATTCTAATATGAGACCTTGCGATCTCCAGCCCAAATCTTCACTCCCTCTCCAATGCTAGTTAAGCTAAACCTCAGTTGAGCTATATCTTCACTTCAATCAAATATGCAAATATGTTAAAGGTGACACTGGTCTTCTGCTAGGCGCTAGCTTAATGTTATATACTTATATTGTATGTATCTCTATATATAATGAAATTAGTTAGTTTGTCTAAATATATAGTTTTCCTTTTTAAAAAAATTATTTGAATCTAGTTATTGTAAGTATGTTTCTTAAATGATTCGAATGGTTTAAGATAGGATCATACGAACCACCACAAGTCCCGTCATAATCAACTTTAGTATATTACTTTTTTCAACCAAGTTAAGACTTTGTTCATGAAATCTACTTAAAACATAAAATAATTTTTGACTAAATTTATCACTGGACAGTCTGCTTCTTTCACAATTGTTTTATCTTACGGGCTAAAATGGATCGTCTTCAACTTAGTTTAACATATCACAAACTAATATTTTATCTAGTGGTGCTTGTGCCACATTATGAATTATGCATTTTAATCAAGTGGAGCATTTTGAATGTGATATGATCCCATTCAACTTTCGGTAATTCTAAATGGTAAACGAATTTTATAAGTGATAACTGCGCAATACAAACTGCATTGATTCTCTTGATTAACGCGGGTGTTTAGAATTTGATTCAAATTCATAACATTCGAAATTCGATTAAATTATGAAGATTCGAATTTGGTTTTGAAATATTCGAATTCGATTGGATTCGTATTCGAGTATAGTAATCGAATACGAATTCATGATTTTTTATTTGATTTGAAATTCGAATTCAAATTATAAAATATATTAATATGTATTTAATTTACTAATTTGAGTTAAATCCATAAATAATAAATGTCCAACATATAGTAATTAAACATAATAGCCCATACAAATATTTCTTAATTTTGGGTATACATAATTTTAAGCTTATTGCCATGTGACATTAAGATACTTTAAACTTGTATTTGTGTGTTTTACAATTACGATTATGGTTTTTGAAGTTTTTGACATAGGTGAACTTGAATCAAATTGAATTTATTCGATTCGAATTCGAGTTTCAAATACAAATAGAATCGAATTTCGAATATAGCATGTAATCCGAATATAAATTCGAATAGAATAATTCACCTTTAAACTGAATATGAATCGAATACGAATACCACCAAAAGAAATAAATTATTTGAATTATTCGATTCGATTAGCATGAAAATTGGTTATTTGATGAACACACCCCTAATTTTAACCATAAAATCTTTTTTTCATCATAAGGGGAAACGGGTCCAACTAGAACGTGTCATATGTAAATGATAAAATAGTTAATTTCTAAGGTTTTTAGGCACTCTTTATGAAAAAACTTCACCTTTTTAAAGAAACTCAACCTCTAGTATGTTGTTCGTTAAACTTCGTGTTAACTAGCATAAAGGTCTAAAACTGGAAACATGTGGAGATCCAATAGTACCATTTGAGGAGATCAGCAAGTAGAAGTTATCTTCAACCTAGGCTAAAGTTTGACTCTTGATCTCTAAGTTATTCTAGTTCTATACATAGCATGTGAATCAACTTTGGGTTTCTAAGGAAGTCTTATATCATTTTAAATTGTTTTAAGATCCAAAAAGATTCTATATAAAAGATGTTTGCTAAGAGCATTAAGAAGCGTACCACGTAAATAATGTTAGGTGCTTTTCATTGGTAGATGATTTAAGAGAAAATGAAACTAGGGTTTTATATGAGCGTGTTGAATGAATTGATGATGGAAAGAATCGATGATGTAATGGGTTATTAGAATGCACATGACTACATGAGCTAAATTGACTAAAATACCCTTTGAGTTAACAAAATTATCTGACTGTGTTAGTTAAATGGTCTAAAACGAGAAAAAAAATTGCAAAACACGGTGTGTTTCAAGCAAAAAATAAACTTTTAGATGAAAATGCCAATTTTGACTCGACCATAGGTGCAAAAACCGAACTTAACTCTATTTTTTTGATGTATGTATCCAAAGATATATAAAAGTGTAATGCTAAAAAAATTAAAATTATGAACGACTATTGAATATCGTAAATATATATAAACGAAACCTCTATACATTCTCTCAAGCCATCAAATTATTGTATTTGTAAATGAAGGCTTCTCATGCATTTAACTCGAATTCATGGGCACGGGTCTCACAAAACCCAGATAGCCATTAAACGGGCTATAATATCTTATTAAATTAAAATATTAATTTCACCAAATATTTGATATAAAAATCATCTAAAATAGGGACATACTAAAAAGTAGTATCCGCTTTTTTAAAAGATATTATTTATAATTAAAAAATCATTTTATAGGAAAAAAATACCTCATCAAACTTAGATAACTTTCAAACGGGTTATAACATCCCATTTATTTGTAAAACCCTTTCATCATCCTAAATATATTATTAACTTACTTACAATAAATAAAATTAAATTATAAATAAATCTATAAATATTAAAAACGAAAAATGAAAACAACCATCGTAATACGAGGAATAAAACAAACTTAAACATAAAATAAAGTTCCCTAAAAAACCAATGATTAAGAAATAATAATATAGAATTTGAGTTGAAAGCATGCTGTTGTAGTGTTGTGAATCGATTGTGGTGCCATCAAGGGTGGTGCGGTTGCACCATCACCCACCTGATTCACAATTGGCTGGTGTATATGGAGCACCGGTCCGAGCAGTTGGCAGTGGCAGTGAGCGTGGGTTCTATGCATCCCACTGTCCCCACACAATCACATGGTCCCACGCAACATTGCTTCCTTAACAATTGTCCTCTATTCGATGGAACTATTACTCAAGTTATAATTTTATTTGTTAAATAAAAAAAATTGTCTCTTGTAATTAAGTCGAGAGGAGCGAATTTAACTTGGGAAGATTAATGTAGGTTTAATTTGTGATCGGGTTGAGTTTGGTGTGTTGATGTTTTTTTTAAGGTTTGGTGGCTTGTGCCGTGGCTAGCTTTTTGCTATGCTCAAGCATATTACGTACTTTGTTTGTTTGTATGTTGTTTAATAAGATCATTCGTTGGTCATTCGAAGCAAAAAAATAAAACTGCTAGGCTCAGCCATAGAAAAATCCGATATTCTTGTTGAATTCGAACTTAGGTATCGTGAACCGCACCAACTTAAAAAACCTAAATGTGAATTGTGTAGCTTTTTTTTTATTTCTTTCGTATAATATAATTATAATTTATCGATTTGGACTTTAGACCTAGACTTCAAAATCAGTTATGTATAATTGTTGAGGTTTAAGTAATATTTTAGGGATGTTCTTATGGTACTTTCGATTTTTTTTCTTTTTGCTTCTTATTTATTTATTTATTTTATTTTTGTTTTTCTATTTCAATTTATATATTCTAGCGATGAGCAATTTTCAACCAAGTACTAGTACTGTACCAAACTGATAATGACCGAACACAATCAACACGAGTATCTGTTTCTCATGTTTTTAGTATTGGTACAATTCGATTCGGGTATTTTCAATGATAACGTTACCATTGAAAATACTGAAAATAACATCTTTTGTTTATCCAAAACTAGGCATTTAATGATTAAGTGATTATAATTTTAAGCTGAAACATTAACACCACTCTTTGGCTTTATCTTTGTCAGGAGTAGAACCATTTATATTATATACAATTCTCAAAATTAGTTTGTGAGGACTTTTCTCTATTCACTTCATTTGATGCTTTAACAGTGGTAACTATGCATCACCATATGCATCACGGTGCCTTAATAAATTTAAATTAAATATTATTTGGCACTGCAATGGTGGGTCATGACTTCTAGTTATAAATAAAACAAGTGGTGAATTAATGGTTGGAACCTATGAAGACATAGTAGTGAATATGTCAGATACATATGAAGATGTCTTATACATGTCACAACTCACAACATTGCTTGTTGCAATCGACAGTCACATATTAAGATGTCGTCTACATGCCATGTTATTTAAAAACATTACATTTGTGGCTTGTTTAGCTTTGTTTAAGAACTACACTTGAGAATGACATGTTTGTAACTGAGGCGAGCCAAAGTCAAGGTAAGCTAGCCTCTTGGTTTGTTCGCTTAACTCGTTTAAACTAAACACCAGACTTTAATATATATATATATAAACTATAAATATGATGTTATGTGTGTGTTATATTGTTATAAATATTATATATATAGTGTTAAGATAATATAAAAATAATTTTTAACATACAAAGGGCACGAAGTGAAGAACAAGTTCCCGCGGTGTGAAATTCGTACTTGCTCTATATAAAACTATATTAGAACATCCACAACGGGATGATTGTAGGGGTCGTTTGGATGAGATGGCCGCCAAGTGAATGGACATAAGTTAGTGCAAGAGAAGAGGGAGAGTAAAGAAGGTCTGACAATTCAAACGTGAGCGGACAACACAATGAAGGGAGAAAGAAGAGAGGAGAGAAAAGGAGAAAGAGAAAGGGGGATGAGGTGGTGGTTCGGACGGGAGGCGGATAAGTCCATTGTAGTATATGTTTTTAGTACTACGAGAGATAATTATACCACGTAAGCTGAATATTATTAGATAATTATGTCACCTGTAAGCCGAGTATTAAACAACCTTGTGTTATTTACTTCTTTTTGTTATTAACTTCTTGTCATTTTCATCAAATGGAAATTAGGTCATACGATTAATTATAATCTATATTTTATCAACTTAGTTAATTACTATTACATAGACGTTTTGTGGACAAGAATAAATCTAGTAACCAAACATAACTTAACAAAACGATTTATAATAACAAAAATTAAAGTCAAATGATGTTTATTAAACAAGTTGTTAATAAAAATTAATAAAAATCATTACAAGACAAATAACTCCAACAACTCAAATATTAAAATATAAATTATAAGATAAAATAATTTTTGAAAATAAAAGTATAAGTATGAGTATTGATATACAAAACTTTTGAAGGGAATATACATAGCGTCATTTCATGTCATACATCCACACATCTATACAACAATACGCATGCAAACATACATGAAGTCATGAGAGAATAACTCATTTTCATAGAACCTTATCTAAACATGATTTCTTTAATCATATTCTTTTAAAACTAGATGTCTTTTCAAAAGAAATAAAATTTACTGTAAATGTTCAAGTCCCGGATCGATAATCAAACAAGAACTAACGAATAACTCTCATTTATATTAATCAGAAAATATAACTCAAAAAACTGATTACAAACTCTCAAATCCTAACTCGGTTTGACTCTTGATATACCCTAAATTAGTTGCATCAACTTCTTAATCTATAATGTCTAACAATAACTCGACTTATATAGACTAACCTAACTTGCTAGTCAAGACATTACCAAATATAATAAAACACTATTTGCTACCTCATAAACCCATTACATATTAATGAATTTCACGGGCCCAATAGGTCAAACCCGGTCACTTATACGTGATGGGCCTATTAAGCTGGAAATTACGTCCAACAAATGTCGTTACAATATTTGTGAACCTTCACGATGGAACTTTCACGGTGAAAAATTCAGCAATTGTTCACATACTTTGTATTTGTTAAAATCTATATCATGTGTAGAAAGATTTATAAAAGAAAAAAAAAGGTTTCATGATTTTTACCAAATACATTGGTCCTCATTGGAATGCGACGTTGTGTATATACTATGTATGTACACCATACCATCCATACATACAATCTGTAGAGTTATAACAAAAACCATGTGTCGTTTAAGAAGTCTAAGAAGAACATTCGACACGTAGATTGTGTTAATTAACGGCCAGTAGAATGTTGTTTTGTTTTCAGCTAGCTAATTTGTTATATAAGAAACGACCTTTTTAGGAAATGTTTAGGGGTTGCTGGTATATCAAATGAGATAAGAGAGAAGAGATCTAGGTGGTATGTGAAAGATTTTAATTGTTTTCACGGTGCATCAATAAAAAGGATACAAAAGTTATTGTTTAAATTTGACTTTCTCAATGTCAATGTTTTTTTTTAGTATTTTTATAAAATGTTTTCTCATGATTCCTTATGCATATCATTATATATTTGCCATATGGTTTTGTTATGTGTACGGTGGAACAAGAATTTATAAAGTAAAGGATGAGGTTTAGAAAGCCAGCCACTTGTTTTATGATGCACTGGGCTTCCATTTTATTTTATTTTTTTTGTTTTGAACAGCATGCACCTGGCTTCATTACAACTCAGTATAGCAATTAATTGTTGATTAAGGTGGCATATATTAATCAAATTTTTAGTTAAAAGCTATTATTGTTATCATTTGTCAACTCTACAATCAATGATTTTAATTAATTAGTTTAGCAACTTCTTTTATTTAAGTTTCTTAACAAAGTTGACATGCTAGGTTTATGTGACAAGCAAATGGACATACTGGAAGGTTAAATAGTAATAATAATAATAATAATAATAATAATAATAATAATAATAATAATAATAATAATTCTAACGAAAGTAGAATATTTTAATACAATATTACTATTTAAAAAGTTATGATTATTATTGTCTATGGTCATTCTTTAAAAAAAAATTACCACAAGAAGTGATGCAATCGACTTATGTAAAGCCGACCGATCTACATAAAAACTTTTTGTTATTTTTTTTAAAGATAACAATGTCATTGCTTAATATTAACTATTACAAGAATAATATTATGGGTGTTCGATACGACTTTTAGAAAGTTTTATTTGATATTAATATATATTTAATTAAGGATATGATTGTGAAATAAATTTATCATATTTTTTAAGAATTAAGGAAAAATTAAAATATAAAGGGAGACAAAAATAAGAAATGTGAGAAGGATTTGTGGCCACACAAAAAAAACTCCTCAAAAAAAATTTCAAAAAATTAATAAAAAAAATCATAACTCAAAATATAAATAAAAAACGAAAAAGTTTAAAAACCAAAAATATTTCCCTTGTCATTCTCGTTCCAAAAAAAAGAAAATCTTCGAAAAGACACAATGCAGAGACAAAAGACACAACGACGAAAATGAACAAAAGACACAATTATAACTAAAAAAAAGACATAATAAATCGCAAAATATAACACAATACCAAACAAAATATAACACAATGTTGAGTAATATAACACAATATCAAGAAAAAAAAGACACAATGTCAAGGAAAAAAGACACAATTAATGACGAAATTAAACACAAAACACAATGATAAATAAAAATACACAATGGTCTTTTTCACTCAGCATTGTGTCTTTTTCGAGTTTTTTTTTATTTTAAGTACAAGGATGACGGTGAAAACATTTTTGTGTTTTCACTTCTTTTGTTTTTTTATTAAATTTTAAGTTATGATTTTTTATTTATATATTTTTAATTTTTTTTGAAGGGTTTTTTTTTGTGTGCTATAAATCCTTCTCTTACTTCTCATTTTTATCTTCCCTTTGTAGAATAATTTCACTCTTAAGAATTAAGCCTTAATTCTAGTTGGTATTATGTCGATAATTATCTGACAATAATATTCGATTAAAAATGCTGACTCGAATTTACTATTAATACAAAAATAGATGTAAAGTAGTATTGGGCTGGGTTTTGCAAAGCTGAGTCAGTTTGGGCCTTTAAACATTGATGCATTAATTTGGGCTTCATCCATTGTAGAATCAGATGACGTGTTTGTGTTTTATAGTCCATACAATAATCATTAATCAACAAATAATAATGTTTATAAACGTGTTATCCTTGAGTACAAAATGTAAATAAATAATTACCGGCCGTCGGCGCCACTACCATCACCTCCACCGAGGAACCGCCTTTGTCGCCACTAGCCGCCATAACAAAAATATCACGGTTATATCCATTTTTATATAATATTTTTCTTTTTCTAAAATGATCTCTGTCAACCTAGGCCCATTTTGGTCGGGACTATTTTAATCCAAACTAATAATATTTTTTCAAATGATTTGTTTTGACTTTTAACCAGTTTTTACAAATGATCTCTGTCAACCTAGGCCCATTTTGGTCGGGACTATTTTAATCCAAACTAATAATATTTTTTCAAATGATTTGTTTTGACTTTTAACCAGTTTTTACAGACGCATACCCGTTTTGACCCACTACCATTTTAATCCAAAATAAATTAATATTTTTTTTCAAAGTGTTTCAATATAGCAATTTTGATTTACAAAAGAGGCTTGTTTAGCCCAATCATAGACTTAGCATATGCTAAGTTCAGTTTGAAATGCTTTTCATGGAACATTTATTAGCATAAATCCCATAACCAAAAAGCTTGGTACTCGACATGTGTTAATGTGTTATGCTTGGTGCTATCATACGCCGCTCTGATGAGCCCGAAACGAGCACATGCCGAACGTAGGACTAAAGAGATGGGCATATTGGTTTAACGGGCAATGTACGGTACTAGGGGCCGACCTACTAGGTTCTAATGAGGTCTCGCAACCCCTGAAATTTCTTTTGTTAGTATACATGCAATTTAATCGTAAACACTCCATGCAATTTAACACAGGCACTCAAGAAATTTTGACATCAATTTTAAGAGAAAATACTTTAAGATGTTTAAATTTTAGAGATATAAAACTATTATAAACTAATTACCACATTTTATAGACATACTATAAAATATTGTCATCGTGTTATAATTAACGTCAAAACATCAAGATTTGTCGAGGAATTCAATGAGAAACATAACCATGCCAAAATTGTTCATCAAGATATAATGAGGGGAATAAATGCAAAACCATATATCTAACCAACAACAACTAAGTTTTGTTGTTTCGACACTAAAAAGGATGTGATCTTTGTACACCACCCTTATGGTGACTGTATAGGGCTATACAGGCTATATAGGTTACACATGATTGACAAGTGTATAGAGGGAACAAAAAAAGCACCTTTTTGCGGCCTATATGACCCGTATAGCCTTATACGATCCGTATAGGACTTTAACAGCTCAAATAGAGCCTGACACAAATTAAACTAACTCAGGTCCTATATGAGCGGTAAAGGCGAAAAGCGGTTTGTAAAGATCCTTGGTGGTGCACGAAGATCCCATGCCCATAAAAATTGAAAAGAAACAAATAAAAACCTGTCACGAGCAATCAAGATAACAACCGATAAAGGTAACATGATTGTTGCTCCACTTTAGCACAAATTCGTTTGATCAACCACCAATTTGTCAAAAATAACAGTCAATGTCCATTTTTTTTACTAGACCGTTAACAAAGAGTTTAAATTATTTTTATGCCTAAATTGTTGTTATTTATTTTATAATCACTAAAAATAAAAGAATAATGTAAACATACTAAAAGGAAGTTATAAACACATGGGAAAAATGTGTTCTATCCACTGCAGATTTGTCGGATTGTAAATGTAGCTTTCATATCTTTTACGGCTTATAAAATACTTTTATTTAATCAGTCTTATAACTCAACCCACATGAGCAATGAAAATGTTGTGTGCTTACTGTAAATAGAAACACACTTGGCCCAAATGGATAAACTTTAAAAATAGTTATATAACTTATATTAAAAAAGAAAGAATGTAACATTACTATTTATGACTAGTTGGACATGACAAAGTAGCTTTACACAGGGCCATCTTTAAAAACCGCTTAAAATTTTGGGGTCTGGGACTTTAAAAAACGGGCCTCTAAAATCGCGTTCTCAATAGATAATTTGACAATTTTACCGATAAGGTTGCCTTTCAAAAGCTCAAAACGAACAAAAAATAATAAACATGTTACTAAAATGACATATAAAAAAATGAAAGGCTTTTTATATAAAAAAAATGAACGCTAACTGTGTGAATTGAACCCATGACTTTTGATTTCATAGGTTAGAGCAGTTTTCATTCAACCAAAGAGTCATTTTATAGGCTTTTGTGTTAAAACAAAATTATATATAAAATATAAATTTAATTTTGTAACAATTATGGGCCTCTTGTGAGAGTAGGCCTGGGTCCGCCCCCTCCTCGCCCTCCCCTTGGGTCGTGCCTGGCTTTACGTTCTCAGGCGCTAGGAAATACTTTCTCGTGTTTGCTCATGTTGCATGAAACAACTTTTAATGCAGCTTGACCCACCGTAAAAACACCACTTTAGCTCACAGGAGGACACGCCTTGTTACACACGCATGCTTCCATCCTATTAATCCAAAGACCAAAATGTCTGAGTGTTGATCTTCAATCCAATGGGTCGGTCAAAAAATTCACAAGTATTTCTTTCTTAACAAAAACTCCGACGCACCTTAATATGTCAAAGAAAGCATCTCTAACTAAATCATGTCAATACCTTAATTAAATTATATGTAACTAAGCGTACTTTGCTGTTCTATCATGACGTTATACGCCCAAATGTTCTAGATTACATTATAAGTCCACTTTTGATTTTTTCCTAACAATGCATGTTCCAAAAGCTTGGTAAGTACATTGACAATTAATGAAAATCAACCATGTATAAAAACTCCTTATGTATAACCAAGTTGAACAACATCTCATAACAAACAAATTAAAGATGTATTCTTTTATAAATATTGGCCTTGTTACACATTGCATTTTCATAATTCTTCACTCCCCTATTTCCTTAGCTATTCCACTATCTCGTCCATTCAACAAAGTCTATGTCTTCGGAGACTCGTATACCAACACTGGCAACTTCAACGCCACCACCAAACCATTGATCTTCCTCCATGTCGACAGCCACCCTTACGGCCACACATTTTTTCACCGCCCCACTAAGGGACGGCCGTCTAGTCATTGACTTCATAGCCGAATCACTCAACTTACCCAACTTCCCACCCTACCTTAACAAGAAAGCTGACACCACTCACGGCGTCAACTTTGCTGTCGCTGGCTGCACCACCATCCCGTTTTCGTTCTTCTTGAAAAACATCACATTGGACGCCGTCCCTCAATCACTCACAGCACAACTCTATTGGTTCAAAGACCACATCAAGGTACAAAATAATTAAACCTAACAAGTTATTATATATTGTCAATTAACTATATAAAATCATAATTATTAAACAAATCTAATCAAATCATGTCTCCTAATTATGATTAAAATATTACAATAAGCGTTAACTCACATATTTTCTCTAATACAAGGTTTCAGTTATAATGATGAAAATATTACAATAAACGTTAACTAATATATTCTCTCTAATACAGAGTTCTGGTTGTACAGACGCCGTTTCAACCCCATCCAGATGCAAGGCCGTGTTTGACCGTGCATTAGTTTGGATTGGTGAGATCTCCACAAATGATTATAATTACATTACTGGATCTAACATCGGTACCAAGACTGTTCGAAAGCTAGCCATAAAGTACGAAACAGAAGTTGTAAAACAACTTTTAAAGATGGGTGCAAAGTACATTGTTGTACAAGGTTTACCCGCAACCTGTTGTTTCCCAATTTCGTTCATACTTAATCCCCCTCCTACCAAACTCGACCAGATTGGTTGTGTGGCAATTAAGAATAAAGAAAGCTATGATCATAGATCATAACATGGTACTACAAGCCAAACTACACAATCTCCGGAAAAAGTTTCCGGATGCTGTAATTGTGTATGGTGATGACTGGCATGCTTACCATGAGGTCTATGGGAATGCCATAAAATATGGTTTTGTTAAGCGGTTTGAAACGTGCTGCGGATGTAGAGGTGGATCATACAACTTTATTCTGGATCCGAGGAGCACGTGTGGTGCACCAGGGACGACGTCGTGCAAATACCCGTCACAGTATATGAGTTGGGATGGGTTTGCATGTGACGGAAGGGTTGAATAGGGTGGTGTCAAGATTGTTTCTTGACGGCACGATTGCTCAACCTCCGTTCCCCTATCTTATGAAAAAAGCCGCAGAATCTGAAGTGTGATATACCGAAAGGGTCCTGGTTTCATACACTCCGTGAGGGAAAAGACAACAAATTTGTCTAGTAAATTGTCGCTTGCTTATGAGTAATTTACAGTTTACAGCAAAAAGTGAATGTATGATTATTAAAGGGAGTATGAAAAAAGATCTCCCGATAGACCATATTCATTTTGCCCAAAAATAAAGAAGATTAAATATCATATTCAGTAATTATCTAATATGTATAAAACAGAATTTTGGTGCCGCTAGGCAACCTGCTTGGCATAAAACAAAATTTTGGTGCCCGAACCAGGTTGCCGTCCTAAAACTTAGAAGTAGGAAAAAAAAATTGGATCTTGTGACTTTCGACCCATCCATATTAGATGCTCAAGGTCCGCCACTACATGTATCCACGTTAAACCGATCCCAGCACGCTGTGTGACTAAATCAATGATATGATACACGGATTTGATTAAACAAAATATTAACTCCGTAACCATATATGGATGTGGCCTACTAGGCATATGAAATTAAATATATTGGAAGTTTATTTAAAATCTATACAAAATAGATTACTGTAAAGATAACAGTGTTGGAGGACATATTTTATGCTTTAGTCACTTTTGATCATACAAATTGTTTGTGGAAATTAAATGCACAACAAATTTAGAAATTTCATTGACATCTCTTGGAAAAATGATACCCACAAACCCAAGAAAAAATCATAAATGTTTTTTTTAGTAAACTTTCTTGTAGTAAACACGGAAACTTTTCGTAGTTAACTTTTATTATCGTTTAATAATTGTTTTACGCTAAGGGTGGACGGAGTTGGTGTGGGATGGGTTCGGTACCGGTAAATTTTGTTCCTGAGTGGCTTGGTGAACCTGATGAGAAGAGCTGAAGAGATGGTTATGAAGAAAAACAAAGAAATCGGTACCACCCCAAAACTTCATCTTTCATCTCAAATCATCCTTTCCAAAACCATTCCGTTCAGCCTGATAAGATTTTAAAAAAATCTATAACAAAAATTAAGTTGAAAATATCTAGTCAATCAATTTAATTTCTTAATTTTGTTAAAAAAAATCATCTCACAAAATAATTTTACTATAATAGAAGAATGTGTTGAATGCAATATGGTCATTTTATTGAGCTTCTGACTTCTATTTACTGGCAAAACATTTGTTGTTTTTGCCAGTGGACCCCCTCATCTTCTGATATATTTACATGGTCTAGTTTTAATTCTTTTCTATTGAACACTTTTAAATATAAGGTACATAAAAACTTTTGTTAGGACTTGGATGTTGGGTTGAATTGGGTTTTGGGTAAGATTATATAATAAGTTACCAACATTATATGTAATTCAACTCAAGAGTTTAACAAACTAATATATCATCTTTTCAACACATACACAAAGGGTATGTAATTTTCTTTAGCGAAAATAATTTGATTATGAGCTAAATGAGCACACACTAATTACGACCCAAAGACAAATATCGAATCATAGAACGGTAATCATCGGTAAACAGCAATCAACGTTGAAGCATATTGTAAAGTTATTGTGGTTAAGGATTTGTAGGCGTCCATATGTTCATGCCAAATATGAAAATCTTGGTCAGAAAATTAGGCTTAATAGAAGAGAGAATATAAAGAAGGGTCTTACTGTACATTGGCGGATCCAGCATACAAACGGGTGGTTCCCCGGAACCACCCGAGTTTCGAAATAATGGTGTACGGATATATAGAAGACGCGTAGGAACCACCTTATAAATTAAGAGGGAACCACTTAAAAAAAATTCCTGGATCCGCCACTGTTACTGTATGCACCAACCTTTATACTAAATGCACTGACGTCATATATTGTGGGATGTGAAATGGGGTGTTGTGCCCTTGCCGTAGGCAAAGGGGCGCAAAACACCATTATAGCCAATCACCACATGTATTTATCATGAATATGGAATTTTATTGGTCTTTATTTTATCACCAGCCTTGCTATATATATTCTTCTAAAAATTAAGTGTTTGTGAAACAGATCGATACGCTGATGATAATAACGGCGTGCTTAAAGTATTTGATGCATTGTTTATTATAACAGCGTGTCGACGCGTCTAACTTGTACAATGTGTCAAGCTATCAGTTTTAATTTATGTAAAATGTAAAGAGTTTTGATGTATTGCTTGTTACAATGATGCGTCAAACTTTCAATGATTTTATATGTTACAACAGTACAACCCATCCATTTAAACGATTTATCCAATTTACGTATATTTCCAGTAAAACTACATATAGTTAGATAATCTTTTCTGTTCTTATATAGGTAAATATTAATATTTGGAAGTTTCATTTTTTTAATATTTCTTTTGTAATACAATTTGTTATGTTATTATACGACATCATTAACCATTCAACAACATATACATCGTCCCTGCTCATAATCCCATAAAACTAATTAAGATCAATACATAACAAATATCATTATATCATATTACAAAATATAACATATTCATATACGTGGATATACGATCAACAAAACCTAGATTACATATATGACTTAAAATCTTGAATTACTCTATAACTGCCTTATTACCTAGACATTACACACGATAAAATTTAAACATACACAATTCGAAATACCACCTATACGGTACATATGTGAACCTACATTATAAATGAATGCTGCTACATATGACAAAATTTAAACATACACAATTCGAAATACCACCAACATAGTATATAGATGAACCTACACATGATAAAATTTACACATACGCAATTCATAATACCACATACACAGTACATATATGAACCTACACACGATATAATTTACACATAGACAATTTGAAATATCACATACACAGTAAATATATGAATTTACACACCCTACACAGTAAAGATATTTATTCCTACATACCCTACATAGTAAACAAAATTATCCTGCACATCCAACATATAAAGTATTTTATCCTACATACTCTACATAGTAAGCACAATTATTCTACATATGTAATATTAGTTGCTTGTTGGTGAAAATCATATAAACTAAAAACACCTTAATATTGAACTAATCCCTACATGGTATAATATATGTACCTACACAATACATAATTCAAAATACCACCCTACACTGTAAATAATAATTCCTACATATCACACAATATACTACTATATAAACATTTTATTCTGCCCAAACATACAAATTTGAATTCAATAGGTAACTACACTTTCACAAAACCCTCTACACAAAACTGTATGTTTCTAATTTTACTAGGTAGGTACTATATGAAAACTCCATACTATACAACGTAATGAGAAATATATATATATATATATATATATATATATATATATATATATATATATATATATATATATATATATATATATATAGCTTACACAACCATAAATTCCATATATATATATATATGTGTATGTATAATTTATTTGCAAAATTTTAATGAGAAAAATTAAATAGTATTAGTCATCTTATGAGCATTAATTATGCAAGAAAAAATAACCGCTGAATAAATTAATGTCTGGTTTAATGACGCCAACACAACAAAAGACATGCATGTCATTTTTAATTAAAAATATTCCATAAATATATGTCTTTATTTATGATAATGCCATTTCTATTGTTGACCATTGATTAAACACAATCAATGGTCTAGATTCATTTCTCGCACTTCTCGCTATTATATCACTTCTTGCATGATCCATCTGCGAGAAGTGCGAGAAATCAATATGGAACATTGATTATGTGTAATCAATGGATTATAAAAGTTATGACAAACTTGTAATTATTAAGATATTAATCTACCAATATTTTAATGAAGAAGGGTAATTTAGTATTTGCTTTGTAGACTTTTCAAAGTGAAACTTAAGCAATTAATAGCATTTATTTATTATCATTACTAACTAACTGAAAGTTACCTATGAATTTTTTTAATTGATGTTATTAATCAAACTAATTCTAAACAAATATAACTTTAATCAAATACTATATATCTTCAATCATATTTCTTCAAATGCATTAACTATTATATAATACCTACACAAATTTAATTATGTATTGTATACACATACATATTCATGTATAATGTACGTGCAATCATGAACGCGTATGTGAAAAATTTAAAATTGTAGGCTATTAACATGATTTGTTATTTATTATATGTAAAAAAATAAAAAAAAATATTTTGTCCCGTGTAGGGTTTATATATGTACTATTTAGGTGGTATCGTGAATGTGTATGTGAAAATTTTACAAGTACAAGTTGTTATCATTATCCGTTATTTATTATATATAGTTTAATGCAATAAAAAAAGTTTATTTTGTATTGTGTAGGTTCATTTATGTATTGTGTAGGTTCGTATATGTACTGTGTATATGGTATTTCAAATTATGTATGTGTATTTTTTATTGTGTGTAGGTTCATTTATGTACTGTGTAGGTTCGCATATGTATTATGTATCTAGTATTTCGAATTGTGTATGTGCAATTTTTATCGTGTGTAAATTCATTTATGTACTATGTAGGTTCATTATTGTGTAGGGTCGTATATGTACTCTGTATGTGGTATTTCGAATGGTGTATGTGTTATTTTTATCGTGTGTAGGTTCATTTATGTATCGTGTAGGTTCATATACGTACTATGTAGGTGGTATTTCAAATTTTGTATGTGTATGCTCATTTATGTAGTGTGTAAATATATCGGTGCTATTGAATTTAAGAACCATTATCTGGATAAAGGTATGAATATCAAATTACGAGAATTAAAAAAAATAATATTGATAAACAACAATATTGAATATGATAAAATAAAAAACAAGATTTACTTGTAACTTCTCCATACATTATGACCTACTCAATATGAAAAAATGTTCATTTTACTATAACACTCTTGTCATTAAATAAATAATAAAATAAAAGAAAAAATGTGATCGGTCGGATTCATTTCTTGCACTTCTCGCAATAAAAACACTTCTGAAATGAACCAAATCCTATATATATATATAGGGGAAGTACAGAATGAAAACCCATTTGAGTTGTGAAAACCCATGATAACCCATGCAACATCGTCTTTTTTTTGTTTTTTTTGCACACGTAATATATGTTGTAACATTTAATACAAAATATCGAAAAATAAAAAAAAATTGTATTATTTGCATCTAATTAATGAAATAACCTAGTTGCAGCCTGTGGATATAAGTCCCCCGGATGGGACCGAACCACGTAAAGTTCTTGTGTTATCGTTAATAATTTTCTATTTACCGCGTGATGTGTGTGCATGTGGGTGATCGCTTTTGCAACGTCGCGTTGTTCCTAAAAAGTGGTATAAGAGCTTAGGTTCGTTAGTTACTGTTCGATATTTTCGAGGCTCAGGATGAGTTCGTTGTTTAACACAGGGGATTGCATGAACACGTTCGTAGTGAGGTTGATTCAATTAGAAGGTCAGTCACAAGAAGAACAAGAACAATGAGTCAATGAATTAGGGTTTTGGTAGGGTCTTGTTTCGAATCTATTAAGACGAAGGTTCCCATGGTTCATCGATGGTAGTTCTTTGCCATGTTCAATCGAGGACCGAATTCTTGGTCGTCGGTTTTCTCCAATCACTGTATCATTATGACCGGGTTCTATTAGCTCGATTATCGGGTTCTTGTGTTGAACGGTGCCGCCGGAACACTCCAATTCAAGTCGATTTGGGGTCTGGTCTTGCTCAGTTGCGATTTGGGGTTGGTCTTATTAGCCGGATATCGCGGAAGGCCAACATTTCAGCACTTTTGTCTATTCTTTTTTGAATGCTATATATTGTTAATTTGATGCATCATAGTATCATACTAGATTAGAGTCCGTGTTCCACACGAGTGAAAAATATAATAAAAATAAAAAATTGTTATATGTAATACATTAATTATAAGTGAATTAACAATATATCATTTAGAAGTCAAGAAATTCAACACAATAACTACTTATAATTAAGTGGAGTTGGTAAGCATCTTTAGTTTGAAACATGAGGTCTTGGGTTCGAGACTTGTATCACACAATAATTTATTTTTCAAAATTTTACAAAATGTTATCTTCATATGAAGATGGTTGTTATTGAAGAGAAACCGGGTCATGGGTTATAACATAACTAAACGGGTTCATGCTCCATATTGTGTTTGAAAGAAGAGGTTTAATATATAGTAAGATTAGATTAGATTATCATGTACCATTACTTAAAACTCGTTATCAAAAGAATGATATAAGATTGTTTTAAATGAAACGTTTAGGGGATAAGCATTTAAATGTTATGTAATACTTCATTTCAATAATAAGAATTATATAAGAGATCTGTATTTGTTGTCTTCTTTTCATTATTCAAACAGTACACGTGAACAAATTAATTGTCATAGTGAACAAATTAATTGTCATAACCATTAACTGAACCATAATTGAACTGACTTTAACTGATGACTGATATAATCGATGGGCCGGTTTAATAATTGTTAACAACCACCAAATATGGGTCATTTTTGGTTAAAGATACTTCGAAACCTGCCATAACCAAACCGCCCTATTTATATATATGAAGAATCAAAGCACATATTTTATTCACTGGTGTTTGGGCTTACCCTATTCTTTAAGATTATATTTAACTAGTATCTAGACCCGCCGCATTGCGGCGGGTGGGTGTAATGCCCTGGTTCGTTAGCCGTAAAGTGTGCCAAAAATATTCCTCTATGAACCTAAGAGAGAGAAATTATAAAGCTAATAGCTCACCAAACATAAAGCTGATGTTGATCTAAGATGGGAGTAATTGATGATAAAAGAAAAAAAGTTTTGAAATGTTTAACTCCACTCATAACATAAATAAAAAGAATAAATATACAACAAAGTATAAGAAAACTCGAGTTGTCCAATGGTTAGTTAAACAATTGACAGCAAAGTACACACCACTGGGTTGGTTTACAAAACTGTTCGTACCACTGAGTTGGGTTGCCTGCAAAGCCTTATAAAGCTTTAAATCAATTTTGATCATTTCGTGTTATGAAGCTCATAGAGCATGAGCAAGCAGCCAAGTCAAATAAACAACTTTTTTTGCGCTCGTGGATCGCCCTCAATGTTCATTTTATCGACACCTTCACCAATTTCAATCAATGCAAAATCATGACTCCATTAATAATGCAAATAAAACATAAAAAGATAAGATGTTTTTGAAATAATGTTAATTAAATATTTACTAACTTTGACTTTTGCTATGATGAAGTCAAGATAGGCATATCATTTTCACTTTCTGTAAATTGAACTGAGGGAAAAACAAACAGTCAATTTGTTATGATATGCAAAACATAAACCTTTTGAGCTGCATCTATTAAGGGTGGCAAATTCAATCTCTCCAAAACCTGCAAAGCGACCATCTATCTTAGCAGTAGCAGCAAAAATAATTTAGAAGACAACATGGAAACAAATGAACATGTCAAACTTCAAACTCGAAAAAGTGAAATGTACTTGGAAATGTATTCAAAATGGGTCAACAAATTCGAATGATCCAAATGGGTTGAATCACTTAAATGGGTCACGTGGGCAACAAACGCTATTTCTAGACCACTGTCATTGTGGACTTACTAAACTAGTGTGATAGTTGGACAAATAGTATGCATAATGAGGCATCTAGATAAGGGTGGGCAAGTAACTCACAATATGACAACCTAATTAAAAAAATGAGGCATTAAACTTCACGCATATCCACGTATATTTAAAGCCATTGTCAAATTCTACTTGAAACATTGATGTTATATGCTAAAGGAAACACTGTAGCAGCAATGTTTCCTTTAATATATAGTATAATATGTTATCATTATTAATATAGTTATTATCATATTTATCAAGATAAACAGTCTTGGCCATATATGCAAAGACAATTGTGATATCTACATCTACATATACATATACATCTACATATTCTAATAAAGTAAAATAACTGTGAACACGTGTTAGTTTGTGGTTAAACCTCATAACTTTTTCCCCTCCAAACTAATAACTATGTTATAGATCAATAATTATTCACTTTTCTTTTACACTCCATTGATATTATATCTATAACATGATTAAATTATTCATTTTCCTTTAAACTCTATTTTATTATATATACTATACATTTTTATAAAAATAAATATTCTTATAAATTATAAATATATGATTTAAATCTATCTATTTATTTTTTCAGTTAATTTACTAAACTATATATATATATATATATATATATATGTTAAAATGTAATAATATATACCATTTACTTTGATATATAATAAAGTTTATCATAGTCAGTTTCTCAGTTTTTTTATCAGTGACTGTTTCAGGTTTTTCTGGAACTTAAATTTGATTGTTACGGGTCAAAAGTTGGTAAATAAATTGTATGGTACAAATTAACTACATTTGGCTCAAAATTGTTACGAGCCAAAAAGCGGTAATATGAGTATTTTTAAAAGTTTGAGAATGCAAGTAGATTTATCATAAAATTTGTTGCGGGTTCAAAGTTTTGACTTGAAAATGTCAAGAAAGTTAGAATTTTAAACGTGATTTAGGTTTCGAATTTATTTTCAATGACATTTTTGAAAATAATGAAAAGATTCGTGATTTGGCTAATTGACTATTTTTCCCACAACTATTAAAATTTAAGAAAAGACGGTGAACACTTTAGACATGCTACCGCCAGGCCTATCAATGTTTCTAACCTTTATCAAATTTGAAATATTTGTGTCAGCATTGACTTTCCTTTAATAGTGATTAAAATGTAGTGTGTGAAACATGTCATACAAAATTATGCTCAAGTAAAGCAAAACATTCACAAAATTGAACATGTTAACGTGCTATTTTTATGTGTTGTCTGTCACACCCCAACCTAAGGTGGAAATGCCGGGGCGTGATCCGATTGCTTACAGCTCGAAGATACTATCATACATAAAATGTGACAATATCTAATTAATTATTTTAATTCAAATGTACACACAATAATCAAATACAACAAAACAATTCAAATAAATGATGATAAACATGATTTAACGATCGTCTTCATTATAACCTATGGTCTTGACTAAATATCCATACTTCAGTCTAAGCAACCTGCATATGCGTAGAAAATGGAGTTTGTCAACAACACATGTTGAGTGAGATGATCACCAATTTTGAAACATTAAATAATAGCATATATATATAGTTGATAAATGTTAAATGATAAATGCGCAAACCAACCATGTGATAATAATCAATCGAATCATAACAATCATGCATATAACCAAAGTGTGTGTGCCAATGAAATTGTTGCCAAGCGAATCAAGCATTGATTACAATGACTAAGGTTGTCGTTTTACCTTTGCCAAGCGAATCGGGCTCCGGTTACTAAGACGCGCGTATGATCATACTAATGAGGAACCTCTACAAGGGGATATGTTGGACCTCTCCGAACGTTATCAAGTAGTCAATTAAACATGTAGCAAATAGCATTTAACTGATATTTACACAATGATTATATTTGCGATTTTGTGTATATATATAGATAGAAAATATGAATAAGTATGCATATGTCCCCAAAACGTTTGAAAACAGTAGATAAAAAGGGGAATGATCAAACTCACCTTAGATGGAAGGCAAGTGATTAATAAGTACGATAAACGAGTAGGGTTTAAGCGAGTCGTCCACTAATGCGTCCAACGAGATTAATGATCAGAATCTGAAATTTTGTGATATGAATCTATAAATAAAAGCGAACTTAATGCCGCTGGAATCAATCCAAACGGATGAGTAGAACTCTAGTTATGTCGATTTTAATGTTTAAACGAGTCGAGTCTGACCAGAATCCGAACTTCGAGTCGGGAATCGGGTTTTGGTTAGAACTCTTGAAATTACGTTACGAGAATAAAAGTCTTCTGGACCTAACGTTGAGTCCGACCAGAAGTGTGAGAAAACAATAAGTCAAACTTGTTGACTATTTTACCCTTTAGTGGGTTTTAAAGCAATTGACCAGTCAACACCCTTCAATCACCGAAATTGATTGAAGGTTATTGACTAGGGAATATGTATGAATGATTTTACAGTTTACAACTTACCTGGAAAGTGAAAGGATTGACGAGAAACAGAAGTTAAAGATCTAAAAGCAAGCAAAGTCAACGAACAAGTCTTGAATCTTTAATGAAGATGCAAAAACCGAAGGGTTGGAGGATGAACAGAGGTAAATGACGGCTATGGGATGTTCTTTAGGGTTAGATTAAAGTTTACAGCAGGAAATTATGATGTGTTTATATAGGAATAGCTAAACCGAACTAATTACGGACTTTTGGCCCGTTTAAGCAAGTTTATGCGATTTAAAGGAAAAAATCAACGATTTATTCATAAAGATCTGATCTTGAGCAGAGGGAAACGAATTAGGAATGGTATTTTAGTTATGGGATTGTTTCTTGGACCTTAATTCACTCAAACATGCCTAAAATAAACGATTTAATACCTTAAACGAGTTAGAAAACGAACTAGAGCATAAACGATCTGTGCAGATCTCCCAAAGCAGTGCGCGGCCACGGGGTAGGGTGCCCATCTCGCGGCGCCCCGGGTCCCCTAGAGTACAAGTTTCAATTTTGGCAATTTAGGTCCCTTAACTTTCTAAAATGCTATTTTTTTACTATTTTAAGGTTTAAACCAAGAATAAATAACTTTAAGAACTTAAAGAGTATAAAATAAATATTAGAAACTTAATTACTTATAAATACTTGATTTTGATTAATGTTAAAGATCTAAAAATGATTCGGGTCGGGTTAATCATAAACGAATACGGTTTCGAAAAATCCGAGATGTTACATTGTCATTATGGCAAAGTCGAGAAAACCCCTCAAAATTATAAAAATCATTTTCCTGGTGTAGCTCAGAACTATTATTGTATGAAAGTTTTTTTTTGAAATTGGTTCATAACCAAAATTCTTTCAATTATATATATATATGATACCGAGAATCAAATTTTCAATAGATGGACCGTTCTCAGGTATGTTTTTGCACTTGCGTTATTATTATTATTTATTATGTTCATATATATTTTTTTTTGAAAAAAATCATTTTCTGATATAAAGAAAATCAATTTATGTACACATAGTATATATATAAGCATAGATGCAATCATTTTTTTTATACGATATGTATTTATTTGCTTATAATTTATTATTTGGATCATCTCGTGTGTTACACGGGTTTTAAAGCTAGTATATGAATATATATATATATACACACACATTATTAGCTCTTGGGTTGGTATCGTAACTTGAATTTTATGACAACACTTCTTTGGAAGCTACTTTCTTTAAATCATACAAGGCATTATCACACAAACATACGCATGCCTGCAATATAATCGAAACCGCTATAACGGATCGGTTATGGTTATGATTATTTATTAACTAACATATCGATTATGGTTATGAGAAAACCGTCCCAGACACCCCTCTTTCAAATCGTCAACATTTAATCATCATCTATCTATATCTATATTACATACGAAAGATATTAGATGGGCAATATGGTCATTTACACAATTAAGAGGAGACGCCGTAAAAATTAAATGAGGAGTTCGTTGGCGACTTTCCAAGTCATCGCAGGTACATTCTCCGGTGACATAATGAACCACTTGAACATTTATGTAATGACCTTCAGTTACTCTCCATTTATAATTTGTTACTCAGAGGAAGAAGATTACCGGCTAGAAGCTCCCCTAGGGTAGCTTGTATCAAAATTATGGTATTTGGATCCATATTTAAAGGTTAGATATGAATGATCCAGATTATTTTATTATGATGAAGAAGACGGGGAAGCTATAATGCAGAAGGCGCCTCGTGATTCTTTGACCATTCTAGAACAACAGTTTACTTTAGATTCTGTTGCAGGCGAGTTGCTCATAATATGTTTGTATAGAATCCAATTACATATCAACCTAGATGAAGTAACTATAATCTTTCTATAAATGGCTGTTACGTTTAGTCAATTTGATATTCACTTTCCAGATGGTTAGTCATAAAGTTTTCCCTCATTATAATCTTAGGGATGAACTCGGTACTGGTACCGAAAATACCGATCCCGAAAATCACAAACTCATGGTACCAGTACGGGAAATACCGGTACCGGTACCGTACCGATCCTGAAACTCAAAACTTTGGTAGCGATTCGGTACTGGTACCGATTTCAGGTTTCTTATGCCATCTGTTGAACTGCTTGCTGTAACAACTAAGTTAATTGAAGCAGAGGTCGAGTTAAAGCATGGTAACTTGTTTAGCATACACTGTCGTAATTTGGTCCTGTAATGGGTAAAAATGGTTAACTTTTATACTTGTATTGCACGTTCAGTGAGTGGGCTGTCTAACCTTCATTATTTGAGTATTTCACTATTTCATTATTTTTAATTAGTTCTTTTGCGTGCAGATACAGTCGCCTTTTTTTGTTGGAGCTTTGTTAGGATTCATGTTGGCTAGCATCTTTTATTGATCTTACGCAGCTGTTGTTGCTTATCAGGTCAGTATTATTGTCGTTTACAGATTAGCTTATTATGTAAGGCTATAAATGAACTGAACCGATCCGAATGACACCTTGTTTGTGTTTGTTGGTTAGGCTTTTGGTCGGACAAACGGACGGTTTATGAACACTTTATAGAACAAATTTTGTAAGGAATTGAACTTCTTCATGTTCGTTAAATGAACATTTTTTTCGGATTCATGTTAGTTTGTTTACTAAATAAACGAATGTAAACGAACTTAGACTTTCGGTACGTTTACAGGCGTATTTATTAAAGCCCCCAACACATAGTGTAAGCTTGATGAATACTAACATTTTGCTCTGGTTTCTTTTATACGCAACATTCTGACATATTACGTTGTTGTTTGTTATGCATGTCATGAAGGATCAGGGTGAAGCTTGTTGGCCATTTTAAAAGTGTTTTGATCTAAATTGACATGGATATGTGGCCATACGGAGCTCCAATGTAGTGAATTTGTGAACAAAAAAGCCACTTACGAGTTATTTGATGATATAAGATATATTGCTATTTAGGAAAACTTATCACATAATATTAGTTTTCATAATTATTTAACCACCTCTTATTTTCAAGTACTTTTGGTGCTTTCTTATTTTCAAGGTATTTCATGACACTCGGGCTGTTCTTGTACATCCATATAATGATGCTCGTAGGCCGTAGCATAAGGTATTTGTATAGTTTATTTAATCTTTAAGGTATTTATAGTTTATTCAACATTTTTTTTGTTTTATGAACAGTGGTCAGGATAAATTGTTGCTCGAGTTTCTTGATCAGCTTCAACAACTCAACACTTTAATAGTTCCAAATAAGTGATTTGTAACTTTGTATAATCTGCTATCATCTATATCTATATCTATGGATGTTATATTGTAAACCTGTTTCGTTAGTTTCCTTTTTTTCATGAAATATGCAGGTGGTTTTTTGATATACGGAGTCGTGATTGGAGCCAAATAACTGAACCCTTCCATACAGGTCCTGGTTGCTGAGCGAAAAGGTGCAGATGATGCTGCACAATCCGAAGTATCCGGTACAATATTAACCTTGCTCAAACCTACACCATTGCAGTTAATCGATAATATGTTTTGTGAACAAAAAAGCCTCTTACGAGTTATTTGATGATTTGATGATATAAGATATATTGCTATTTTGGAGAACTTATCACATAATATTCGTTTTCATAATTATTTAACTACCTCTTATTTTCAAGTGCTTTCGTGTTGACAGTGTCTGTTTTGTATGACTTTTGATGCTTCCATTTACAGTTTTGGTTTACTAGGCACTATTTAAACTATAAAACTCTATAATACATTCAACAACTTTTTGGTGTTCCCTATTTTTTCTGTTTCTAATTACAATGAATCTAACCACCCCATATGTAAGGTTTGTGATACTTTTATAAAATCCAAGTCTGCTTTCACAACAAATATATGAAAAGCATCGTGAGGTTATATGATTAATGATTTAATGTGCATTTGGATATCGGTTGTATCTAATATAAAGATGAAGTATATCAGTAACTCACATGGTAGTAGATATTTACAGAAAAAAATTGTTAACATCATTCTGCATGATTTGGGCTAAAATTTTATTAATACAAACATGCATTTGAATAAAGTATACAAGGTTAATTATGTGCAGGAAGGAAAAACCAGTTGGTTAACTTATGTTCACCACCTGGCATTTGGTATTCCTTCATTATAAAAGGATAGAGTGAGTTAACGTCATAATAGTAAAGGTTTTCACCATATGGTTTGTATGAATCAGTATGACCACCATAGTATGCTTTCCTGATAAATCTGTCTTGATTCTGATTTGGTATGTAGATAGGCCAATCTTCCTCATCATAATATCTCAAACGAAAGATGTCAATCACGTATTTCTGTTCCTGAACAGTTCGTTTGGATTTTTAATGAATGAACATAAATGAGCACGAACATGCTCATATTTTAAACGATTGGACATCAACACGAATATTTGTTCGAATAACTGTTCATGTTCGGTTTGTTTGCATGCCTAATAAAAGATATGCATGGTTAGGTCCACAGCAGGGAGTCTAAGACTCCTAAATAATGTAGGATTGAGGATTTTTTTTTATTATTATTCCAATGGAAGTATGACATGCTAATGATTATGATAATTATGTTATTGCAGGATCTAAAACTTTTTAACAACATGAAATTTTATTTTGATGGGGATTCTGTTCAAGTTTAAATGAATGATCTTTTGAAGTTGGTTAAGACTGCTGATATTACAATCAGTGAGACCAGTGGTGATTGATCAAGAAACTTTTGTTGTTTACAATGCTAACCTGCCAATATGTGTTGAGATGGAGGATGAAGATTCCATTAAGTCTCAAAGATCAGATGCCCCAGAGAGTGTAGGTGAAGAATATATTTTTAGTAAGTTTTGTAAGTGATTGAAACTTATATATTTTATGTAATTGTTTTGGTACTTTTGGGGATATAAAAATATACTGAACAAAAATTAAATGCTGTATTTTAAATTCTAAATCATAAAACAGACCGTAGACCGTTAAACCATCAAAATCAATTTGTAAACGCTTTATGCTTAACGCTTCATTTCTTTTTATATAGCCATATTGTATAATTTTTTTTTTGTTATGCATGATTAACGTCTTATTAAAATTATATTTTTCGTCATTTAGAAATGGATTTCTTTTCGTGTATAAAGTATATAATGAAACCGTCAACTTCATACCGAACAAATTATATACAGTTGACGTTGAGGTCCAATAATGGATGAAATAAATGTGTTAGATATACTCATACGCCCAATACATACTATACTACGCCTATTTTTGGATACTGTGTCTATTTTGGATAGATAGAATATAATGTTTAAAACCACGATTGAATTGACTTGTAATACACAAGAACTGAACCTGTGCCTATACCAATTATAAATTTCTTATAGCAAAGGCGGTATCATAATGAGCTGAAACCGTGACGACCTAATCCGCATTGCATCCCCGCCGCACGTGCGGGCTCTCCTACTAGTAGAAACTAAAGTATAAAAACAACTTATACACAAATCAAACATATATTGTCAAAAGTGATTGCAAACAAAATCAAAATCCACAAAAGTCCCATTTACATTCTCTTGTTCAATTTCCATTAAATTACCACTATTTCTTGATCACCCTAGTTAAACCCCTCATCACCCAAATTAAACCCTTGATTACCCAAATTAAACCGTTCAGAATAAACCAAGCCAAATGGAAATTTTTCTTGATCACCCTAGTTAAACCCCTCATCACCCAAATTAAACCCTTGATTACCCAAATTAAACCGTTCAGAATAAACCAAGCCAAATGGAAAAACAGTTGCGGACGCGTCTTAACTGGTCGACACTTGTAGGCCCCTCGCTCAACAAACCGGTGGGAGTCATCATCCGCAATATAATGTGAACTAAGGGCATTGGCTTTGAAATAAACTGCTTCCTTCACGGCAAAAATGGTAAAAAGGCTTAAGACCTGAGCATTGTCATCTAGAACTTTCTTAAGCTCGTCATATGTCATGTAAGGATGACGAATAAACTTTGCAACTCGAGTGATGATTTCTTGACGCTCCTTTATATTAGGGTATTGGTAACGCGCCCATTTGTGGACAAACAAGTAAACGGCATATTCTGATGTCACCTTGAGATCGTCACTAGCTATAATTGTCTCCACATCAGCAAGCGGTAAACTAAGAATCTCATCTTCAAACCTGCCGTTATTATGAAAAATTTAGACTATTCACTAATGATTAAATATTTGTTATGAGGAAGCTTAATTACTTGGTTATGTCTTTGTAATGAACAACATATAACTGCTTTGCGACAATAGTTAGTGGCTGAAGTGCTTCCGCCATTAAAATATTGGAAGGAAGATCAAGATAAACGAGTACAAATTCAGGAGTCATGATCAGTAGATCTTTTAATAAACGGCTGCAATGTCTCATGCATGAAGCAACATCAAACTTGTCAGCGAAGATTAGTACATCAAGTATAGCAGGAGCACTTGTGACTGCCAAATTGTTGCTATACATAAACTTCAATAGTTCCATGAGACCACCTTCCTCTGTTAATAATCAAAATATATATAAAAAAAGGGATATCTCATAGAATAGTAATCAACTTTCAAAAGTGTTCCAATTAAGTCACTCATGCATATTTTCCCAAAAAACTACTAGAAACCTGAGGCACTAATTCGCAAGGTTACGTCGTACTGTTTTGATTCTCTCATCCCGTTTGAAAAGAGTTGCATAATGAAACAATTAGAAAAAAAAGAAAAAAAAAACCGGAATCATGAAGCTAGAGTCTAGGAGAAATTACCTTATAGAAAAATGGACTTCTTGCAGCTAAAATCGAGGAGTTAATATGTAAGGTTTTAACTCTTACTGCATGATCATGAACACGTTGAGTTTAGTTAAAAACTAAACAAGTGAAACCAGTACACTATCCATTTAGTTAACCTCTAGTTTGAATTATATAACCAATGTTTACACTTATATCTAACTAGTGGGATGAGACTCATGCGTTGCCACTTGCGGCTACTCGATTGTTTTAGTACACTCTTTATATATGGAGCACAAAATAAAAAACCAAAAAATATAATCGTGATATACGCGAAGCGTGTTTAACCCAAAAAAAGGAAAATTAAAAAGAAGGCAATGCATTAATTGTTTTTCATGCAAATTTTTTTTTTAATTTTTTTTTTTAAGTTTTGCTTGCATATGATTTCCAAATCTTTTGGTTTAAAGAGTCAGTGTATAGTGTACTAATTTGTGCAGTGGTGAAACGTGAAAGAAAACCCAGGAGCTAGAGTTAAATTTTTTTGATGAAAAGCGAATAATGGTCCGATTCCAAGCATTGTGTTTATTTTCGTCATTGATTGTGACTTTTTTTTCCTTGATATTGTGTTATTTACTCAACACTGTGTTATATTTTGTTCAGCATTATATTATATTTTGCGATCTATTGTGTCTTTTTTTAGTTATAATTGTGTCTTTTGTTTATTTTCGTCATTGTGCCGTTTGTCTCTGCATTGTGTCTTTTTGACGATTTTTTTTAAACGAGAATGACGAGAGAAAAATTTTTGTTTTTTTGTTTTTTATTTATATTTTGATTAATGATTTTTTATTAATTTTTTGGAACTTTTTTTGAGAGTTTTTTGTGTGACCACAAATCTTCTTACACTTCTCATTTTTCTCCCCCTTTGTATTTTAACATTTCCCTTGTTTGGTCAATCAATCAATCAATCATACCCAGTAAAATCCCACCGACAGCAAAGCTATAAGTAGGGTCTGGGGAGGGTGGGATGTAGGCACACCGTTGTAACACCCCGACCAAAGGCGGATTATACATCGGGGCGCCACATATTGTTTCATTACTCGTGACACTATTGGGTGTCAATATTTAATAAATACATTCATTCGCGCACGCGCAGGGTAAACACAAGATAACATAAAACATCATAAATCAATATATTATAAATTATAATATCCGAACAGCAAAAACTTGTCTTGATACATTTTAATCTAGGTCCAAAATAAAGAAACTTCCTATGTGTCCACAAGCTCCAAAACAGCTACTGCAAACCTGAACATGTGTTAAAATAAACGTCAAACACTTGCGTGTTGGTGAGAAATCAAGTTTAATACAATACATAGATAACAATAAATCTGCGCGCAACATGTGTATGTCTGGTTTTCAACAAGGGTGTAATCTGATCGGGACCAACTCTAAGATTCATAAGACTGCCAGTGCTCACAATTGAGCTCACAAACAAGACAAACTGTGCATGTGTAAACAAAAGAGAAAATCATAAACGATAGTTCTCCCGTGTTCATCTAATGGTACCATGAAAACTGCGGAATAGACCGACAAGACGGTTAATGATCCACACATACAAATAAACAGCCAAGTCTACGTCCTCAACACATGGGATACTGCGCGACTAAAGTTCATAAACAAGTTTAAGACTCTAAGTTTGTATGAACACATGAACATCCCAAAACATTAAAAGCAAAAAGGGATTAGGTACGAGATTACTCACATGATAAACGATGCGGTGTAAGATAAAGCAAGAACCAACTTTAAACAAGCACAAGTTAACCTATAAATAAGATTATTGTTTTAATGATTTGTTTTAAGTCTTGATTATAAGTTAGCATAATTAATAAGTAAATTATTATATATAATATATATTACCGGAAAAGCAGGGCAGAACAGGGAGGAAGACGGAGGCAGAGAGGGAGACGGCAGAGAGAGCAAGGAGCAAGAGAACAGGAGAGATTAAGTGTTTTGTGTGTGTAATGTAATGAAAATATTATTATTATTTATAGGAAAACCCTAGGAGACATAAATCCAGAAAAAGGGGAAAAGATCTCAAGACAAACAGAACAAGACAAAACAAAAGATAACAAAAGATATCCTAAAGCAAGAGATATCAAAAAGCATAAGAAAACAAAAGCAAAAGATATGGAAAGATATGGCAGCTGCAGGGGGCAAAGGAAAAGCTGTCAGGGAACAGTAAAAAAAGCATGGGCGGGTAGATAAAGGTACAGGTCAAGCATGGCAAAAGCAGATCTCAAAAGATTATGTCAGTCACTTTATCTGTCAACCAATGAGGTTGGTGCGCATGCTGCGCCGAAAGTAACTTTTCAGACATAAAGCAGATTAGGTCAACAGCTCAAAAGATAAGACAACTCAAAAGCAACGGCTAGCTTAAACAGAAGAAAACTCAAAGGGTTTAACGCGAGAAGGCTGACACAGAAGGTCAAGAGAGCGCGAGCGCGAAGGCAGACAGAACTAACCTTAACGCGTCGCGGAAAGAACTACCATTTCTAAGCGCGCCGCGGGAAGAGTCACATTTCTTAGCGCGCCGCGGGAGGAACTAAAATTCCTAGCGCGCCGCGGGAAGAACTATAATTCTTCGCGCGTCGAGGGATGAACTACGATTCTTAGCGCGCTGCGAGAAGAACTACAAATCCTTAGCGCGTCGCGGGAAGAACTCCCGTCCTTCGCGCACTGCGAGAAGAATTACAATTCTTAACGCGCTGCGAGAAGAGTTCGTCTCGCGTATCGCTGAAACAGGTGGTCTTCACGCAGGATTCCTTGTAAGGGGTCTGGCGCGTGGAGCTGCGCAGACAACCTTAGGCGGGAAGAACCAAAGGACAAGCAAAGAGTTAGAAGAAAAAAAAGAGGGAAACAAGGCGTAAGGGCGGGACGGCGACAAGAGGGAAAAGAAGGCGGAAAGAGAGAAGGAGAGGGACGGGACGGCGGAAAGAAAGAGAGAGAGAGGCGGGAAGGAAAAGTATATTATTATTATTAAAAATAAAGTATAAGTATAAATAAATATTAAATCATAAAAGAAAGAGATCGGGTAAGGGAAACGGGTACCTGGGTCGGGTCGGATCGGGTCAGATGTCACAGTCTCCCCTACTTTAAGAAATTTCGTCCCGAAATTTATCTCGAAGTAGGCTGCGCAGAGAACAGGTGCGGGTACTTGATCTTCATTTGATCTTCCCTTTCCCATGTAAACTCGGCTCCGCGCTTGGACTCCCAACGAACTTTCACGATAGGGATACGACTGCGCTTGGTTTGCTTTACCTCGCGATCCATAATCTCAACAGGCTTCTCAACGAAATGCATAGTTTCATCAACTTGAACTTCATCAAGTGGAATGTGAAGGTTCTCGTCGGCTAAACACTTCTTGAGATTGGATACATGGAACGTTGGATGCACATTACTGAGCGCGGGCGGCAGGTCAAGTCTGTAGGCAACTTTTCCCACACGCGCGAGAATCTTGAATGGACCAACATAACGAGGAGCAAGCTTACCCTTCTTCCCAAAGCGGACAACACCTTTCCAAGGCGACACTTTGAGGAGAACAAGATCACTAACTTGAAATTCGAGAGGCTTTCGCCTACGATCTGCGTAACTCTTCTGTCGGCTTCTGGCAGTCAGCAGATGATCACGGATCTTGGCGATTTTATCGGTTGTCTCTTGAACAAGTTCGGGTCCTGTGATTTGAGCTTCACCCACTTCGCTCCAACAAATCGTGGAGCGGCATTTACGACCGTAAAGTGCTTCAAATGGGGCCATACCGATACTGGAATGATAGCTGTTATTATAAGAGAACTCAATCAAAGGCAGGTGTGAATCCCAATTACCTCCAAAATCAAGAACACAAGATCGGAGCATATCCTCAAGAGTTTGAATAGTTCGCTCAGACTGACCGTCAGTCTGGGGATGATATGCCGTACTCATGTCCAAGCGAGTTCCTAGCGCAGATTGGAGAGATTTCCAAAAGCGAGATATAAAACGGCCATCGCGATCGGATATGATGCTCAAAGGAGTACCATGGCGGCAGACAATTTCCTTGACATAAAGCTGCGCGAGTTGCTCAACACGGTAGTTTTCACGAATGGGCAGGAAGTGAGCAGACTTAGTCAATCGATCCACTATTACCCAAATGCTATCATGTTTGCTTGCTGTCAAAGGTAACTTGGTAATAAAGTCCATCGCTACACATTCCCATTTCCACGTAGGAATTTCTGGTTGTTCGAGCAAACCAGATGGGCGTTGGTGTTCAGCTTTTACTTTAGAATAAGTCAGACATTTAGCTACGAACACAGCAATATCCTTTTTCATACCGGGCCACCAATAAGTAATGCGCAAATCCTTGTACATCTTATCGGCGCCAGGATGAATAGAATATCGAGATTTGTGCGCTTCACTCAGGATATCAGCGCGAAGATTCTCATCAAAGGGAATCCAGATGCGATTGAGATAGCAGAGAATTCCACTCAGATTAGGGACAAAATGCGCTTCCGCGCCACACGCTAACTCGGCGCGAAGGTTACCATTACTGATGGATGCGCGCTGCGCGTCACGAATACGCGATTCAAGGTTGCTTTGGATCGGCGCAAAGTGAAGATGCGTGCGCGGCAAGATACAGTTAAGTTGGCAGGGTTTTCGGCTGAGCGCATCGGCTACCACATTAGCCTTACCAGGATGATACCGGATCTCACAATCGTAATCGCTGATGAGTTCGTTCCATCGGCGTTGTCTCATGTTAAGTTCCTTCTGATCAAAGATATGCTGAAGGCTTTTATGGTCAGTGTAGAGGATACACTTAGTACCATAAAGGTAGTGTCTCCAGATCTTCAAGGCAAAAACAACTGCACCAAGTTCGAGGTCGTGAGTTGTATAATTCTTTTCATGAACCTTAAGTTGCCTTGATGCGTAAGCGATAACCTTGCCTCGTTGCATAAGAACACAACCGAGACCTTGGTTGGATGCATCGCAATACACGACAAAATCATCATTACCCTCAGGTAGCGCAAGAACAGGAGCTTCACACAACAAACGCTTGAGCGTTAGAAATGCTTCTTCTTGCTTCGAGCCCCAAATATACGGTTTACCTTTGTGCGTTAGAGCTGTTAAAGGCAAAGCGATCTTTGAGAAGTTCGAAATGAAACGCCGGTAATAACCAGCTAAGCCCAGAAAGGAACGGATCTCAGAAGGAGAGGATGGCGTAATCCAGTTCTTGATTGCTTCAATCTTGGATGGGTCGACATGAATACCCATCTTGTTAACAACATGACCAAGAAACTGTACTTCATCCGACCAAAATTCACACTTGGAGAGCTTGGCAAAGAGCTGCTCAGCTCTAAGCTTTTGCAATACCAATCGGAGATGTTGCTCATGCTCGGCCTTGGTCTTAGAATACACCAGAACATCATCGATAAACACGATCACGAATTTATCCAGGAAGGGCCTACACACCCGATTCATTAGATCCATGAAAACGGCGGGTGCGTTGGTTAGACCGAAGGACATGACCAAGAATTCAAAATGGCCATAGCGAGTACGAAAAGCAGTCTTCGGAACATCTTCATCGCGGATGCGCAACTGGTGATAGCCAGAGCGGAGATCAATCTTGGAGAAACAAGAGGCACCTTGGAGTTGATCAAAGAGGTCGTCAATACGCGGTAAGGGATACCGGTTTTTAATGGTGAGTTTGTTCAACTCGCGGTAATCAATACACATGCGAAACGATCCATCTTTCTTTTTAACGAACAACACCGGAGCACCCCAGGGCGAAGAGCTAGGGCGAATGAATCCTTTAGCAGTCAACTCTTGAAGTTGGCTGGCCAATTCTTGCATCTCAGCGGGTGCAAGACGGTAAGGAGATTTAGCTACGGGGGAAGCACCAGGGACAAGATCAATACGGAACTCGACTTCACGAGCGGGAGGGATACCAGGAAGATCATCAGGAAAAACTTCAGGGAAATCACGCACAACAGGGATATCGCGAAGCTTCTTCTCTTCAGCAGGTTTAACCACATGGGCTAGAAATGCAATACACTTCTTCCGCATGAGTCTTTGGGCTTCGGCGCAAGACATAAGTTTAAGACCGCGGGAGGGTTTTTCGCCGTAAATATGAAGATCACCATTTTCTCGAGGTATGCGAATCATCTTCTTGGCGCAAATAACTTCGGCGCGATTATGCGAGAGCCAGTCCATACCAATGATAACATCAAAGCTTCCAAGAGGCATGGGGATGAGGTCAATCAGAAAATCGTTTTCGTTAAGGTTAAGCGTGCAATCTTTAATCACCGAGTTAATTAAAACAGTTTCACCGTTAGCCAATTCAACTGAAAAATCTTCTTTTAAGTTATCGCGCGGTCGCGCAAGCTTCTGCTCAAAGGCGCGAGAGATAAAACTTTGATCGGCGCCAGTATCAAAAAGTACAGAAGCATAAAATCCGTTAAGCAAAAATGTACCATTAACTACGTCATTATTCGCTTGCGCTTGGTGCGCGGTTATGTTAAAAGCTCGTCCACGCGTTACTTGGTTTGAAATCTGGTTCACCGGATTCGCTTGTGTGATTTGCACTTGTAGCCTTGGGCACGCGTTCCGGAAATGACTGGGATCACCGCAGTTAAAGCACGATCTGGGTCGTGGGTTTTGGTAGATTGATTGTGGGTTCTGCGGGTAGACTGGTGGTGTTGGCGCAATTGGATTGGCGGGAAGGACTCTACAGTTTTTAGCAGTGTGACCAGTACGGCCACATCGGTTGCAAAGTCGACACGGGGTTTGGGTTGGGTGGTGAAATCTACAGGTTGGGCAAAAGGGTTGATTTCCTGTGTAAGGTTTCTTAGTTGGCGGGGCAGGGAGTGCGGGATTGGTTAAGGCATAGTTGTGGACTACAGGAGGTGTTGGGTAGGCTGACAGAGGGTTAGGCGCGTAAACCGGGGGTTGGTAAGCGGGTTGCTGGGCAATGGGCGGGTTGGTAAGCGCATAGGCCTTGCGCCTGCGCTTGAGGTTGTTACGGTTTGAGGGTTCTGGTTTGGTTTCTGTTGGTTCAGGGGCAGTCTTGGTGAGTTTGGTCTTCTCAGTTCCCCGCAGGAACAGGGTTCCTGCTCTGACATGGTTGTCGCTGAGCACAGCGGCCAACTCGATGGCGTCAGAGAGGGTAACTGGGTTTCTGGCCCATACAGAATCTTGAATTTCCATGGGGAGACCCCCAAGGAATTTCTCTATGGCTCGGAGGGAAGGGGTAACAAGGTGAGGGACAAGCAGGCTTAGTTCATGGAAGCGCGTCGCGTACTCGCGCGCTTCGCCACTGTATTGCTTCAAGTTCCAGAATTCTTCCTCCAGGCGCTTAACTTCGTTGGGAGGGCAGAATTCTCGCGTAAGAATTTCCTTGAATTCCTCCCATGTCATGCTAGAAGCAGCCTCTGCGCCACGCGCATGAGCTACTCCATTCCACCATGTAAGCGCTCTGGATTTCAGGACACTGGAAGCATATAGGGTTCGTCTGTCTGAGGGGCATTGGGTGTGGAGGAAAGTGTTTTCTATTTTCTCAAGCCACTGGAGCATCACGGTGGCTCCTCCAAGACCTGTGAACTTTGGAGGGTTACCCGCGTTAAAGGACTTAATGTTATAACCAGAGGTGTTGGTATTGTTTTGGCTCAAAGCTTGGGCTATCGCGGCGGCCATTTCCTGGGAACGTTGCTGTCTACGCATGCGCGAGGCTTCTCTTCTCTGAAATCGGCGAGATAGCGGAGGCATTCTATAAAAGTTTTTAATTTTAGTTAATATCTTGGTTTTTATCGCAAAGTTTTAATCTTATAAAGCTTGGTTTCACGGAGTTAGATGCTATCAAAAGTTAAAGTAAAGTAAATGACCCTAATTGCAGACTTAATAAAGGTAACAAATTCGAATCAGAAATCGACAATTCATGTATCACCATGACTTTCCGAATTCCCAATTTAAAATATACGAGTAAACGAGTATTGGAGATTGACGATTCATGTATCACCATGACTTTCCAATCTTCAATATAAAATATACAAGAAAATGAGTATTGGAGGTTGACAATTCATGTATCACCATGACTTTTCAAGTCTCCAACCTCAGAACATAATCGTAAATGGAAATTGAAAATCAACTATTCATGTATCACCATGACTTTTCGGATTTTCAAATCCCACAAACGAATATGTAAGTAAAATCAATAAAAATCGAAATTCAACAAAAATCGAAATATCGCGAAATAAAACATAAAATCATATACTGCGCAAGTGCGAGCATATTCACAAATAACGAGTAATTAACAATAAGCGCGCAAACATGAGATTTCTCTCATGCGCGAGAAGGGACTCTTAGGTATTCTAGGCCGTTACGTCTAACCACCTATCCTAAAGTCAACGAGCTCTGATACCAATCTGTAACACCCCGACCAAAGGCGGATTATACATCGGGGCGCCACATATTGTTTCATTACTCGTGACACTATTGGGTGTCAATATTTAATAAATACATTCATTCGCGCACGCGCAGGGTAAACACAAGATAACATAAAACATCATAAATCAATATATTATAAATTATAATATCCGAACAGCAAAAACTTGTCTTGATACATTTTAATCTAGGTCCAAAATAAAGAAACTTCCTATGTGTCCACAAGCTCCAAAACAGCTACTGCAAACCTGAACATGTGTTAAAATAAACGTCAAACACTTGCGTGTTGGTGAGAAATCAAGTTTAATACAATACATAGATAACAATAAATCTGCGCGCAACATGTGTATGTCTGGTTTTCAACAAGGGTGTAATCTGATCGGGACCAACTCTAAGATTCATAAGACTGCCAGTGCTCACAATTGAGCTCACAAACAAGACAAACTGTGCATGTGTAAACAAAAGAGAAAATCATAAACGATAGTTCTCCCGTGTTCATCTAATGGTACCATGAAAACTGCGGAATAGACCGACAAGACGGTTAATGATCCACACATACAAATAAACAGCCAAGTCTACGTCCTCAACACATGGGATACTGCGCGACTAAAGTTCATAAACAAGTTTAAGACTCTAAGTTTGTATGAACACATGAACATCCCAAAACATTAAAAGCAAAAAGGGATTAGGTACGAGATTACTCACATGATAAACGATGCGGTGTAAGATAAAGCAAGAACCAACTTTAAACAAGCACAAGTTAACCTATAAATAAGATTATTGTTTTAATGATTTGTTTTAAGTCTTGATTATAAGTTAGCATAATTAATAAGTAAATTATTATATATAATATATATTACCGGAAAAGCAGGGCAGAACAAGGAGGAAGACGGAGGCAGAGAGGGAGACGGCAGAGAGAGCAAGGAGCAAGAGAACAGGAGAGATTAAGTGTTTTGTGTGTGTAGTGTAATGAAAATATTATTATTATTTATAGGAAAACCCTAGGAGACATAAATCCAGAAAAAGGGGAAAAGATCTCAAGACAAACAGAACAAGACAAAACAAAAGATAACAAAAGATATCCTAAAGCAAGAGATATCAAAAAGCATAAGAAAACAAAAGCAAAAGATATGGAAAGATATGGCAGCTGCAGGGGGCAAAGGAAAAGCTGTCAGGGAACAGTAAAAAAAGCATGGGCGGGTAGATAAAGGTACAGGTCAAGCATGGCAAAAGCAGATCTCAAAAGATTATGTCAGTCACTTTATCTGTCAACCAATGAGGTTGGTGCGCATGCTGCGCCGAAAGTAACTTTTCAGACATAAAGCAGATTAGGTCAACAGCTCAAAAGATAAGACAACTCAAAAGCAACGGCTAGCTTAAACAGAAGAAAACTCAAAGGGTTTAACGCGAGAAGGCTGACACAGAAGGTCAAGAGAGCGCGAGCGCGAAGGCAGACAGAACTAACCTTAACGCGTCGCGGAAAGAACTACCATTTCTAAGCGCGCCGCGGGAAGAGTCACATTTCTTAGCGCGCCGCGGGAGGAACTAAAATTCCTAGCGCGCCGCGGGAAGAACTATAATTCTTCGCACGTCGAGGGATGAACTACGATTCTTAGCGCGCTGCGAGAAGAACTACAAATCCTTAGCGCGTCGCGGGAAGAACTCCCGTCCTTCGCGCACTGCGAGAAGAATTACAATTCTTAACGCGCTGCGAGAAGAGTTCGTCTCGCGTATCGCTGAAACAGGTGGTCTTCACGCAGGATTCCTTGTAAGGGGTCTGGCGCGTGGAGCTGCGCAGACAACCTTAGGCGGGAAGAACCAAAGGACAAGCAAAGAGTTAGAAGAAAAAAAAGAGGGAAACAAGGCGTAAGGGCGGGACGGCGACAAGAGGGAAAAGAAGGCGGAAAGAGAGAAGGAGAGGGACGGGACGGCGGAAAGAAAGAGAGAGAGAGGCGGGAAGGAAAAGTATATTATTATTATTAAAAATAAAGTATAAGTATAAATAAATATTAAATCATAAAAGAAAGAGATCGGGTAAGGGAAACGGGTACCTGGGTCGGGTCGGATCGGGTCAGATGTCACAACCGTACCTCTATCCAAAGGAATAAAGAGGTGGCTTCCAGAGAGACCCTCGGCTTTAAGTACATGTGTATGAAGCAAAATAAAGGAAATCAAAGTTTAACAGTTATATAAAAACTACTACTAATTATAATAATATTAATAATAAGATCACAGTTTAACAGCTATATAAAAGCTAATAATAATTATAATAATAATAATAATATATGTAAGGGAAATACCATTATGGTATGTGACCTAAATAAGTTAAGTCTAAGCCTTAAGGTATTCAATTCTCTCTAAAAATCCTTAACTTTAATTCTACTTCTCCACGAATTCCTATCCTCAACCATGTCCTCGAAGAGGTTTAGGTCTATCAAATCATGCCTAATCCTCTCATCCCAAGTCAATTTCGGTCGTCCTCTACCCCTCCTCCCCTCTATAGTAATGTTTTCTACGGATCTAACAGGATTCGTCGTTTGTCTTCTCTTTACATGTCCAAACCATCTCAATCTCCACTCTCTTATCTTGTCTGCTATGTTCGCCACCCCTAATCTCTCGCGAAACACAACGTTTCTTATTCGGTCTAGCCTTGTGTGCCCACACATCCAACGTAGCATTCTCATTTCTGCTACCTCCATCTTCCGCACTTGTGCCTTCTTGATGGCCCAACAATCTGTTCCATATAGCATTGCAGGTCTAACTGCCACCCTATAGAATTTTCCCTTTAGTTTAGTCGGGAAACTCTTGTCGCACAATATACCTGTGGCTGCTTTCCATCTACACCATCCTACCTGAACTCGGTGGGTCACATCACTGTCTAATTCCCCATCGCTCTGTACAAATGATCCTAAATACTTGAACTTCGTTACCTGCGGGACCACCTGACCTTCAATTGTGATCTGTGCGTCTTCATTGTCGTTTATCCCACCAAAATCACAGTGGAGGTACTCCGTCTTAGATCGGCTAATCTTTAAACCTTTTGTCTCTAAGGTTGTTCGCCACTCCTCAAGCCTCATGTTTAGATCTTGTTTTTTCTCAGCAAGTAACACAATATCGTCTGCGAACATCATGTTTAGATCTTGTTTTTTCTCAGCAAGTAACACAATCTTTAAACCTTTTGTCCCTTGTTTGGTAATTTGTTTAAACTATATATATGTACTTGATTGAAATTTTTGGAATTAATGAATAATTAGATATTGTCATATTTAAATTGTATGATAGTATCTTATGAGCTGTGAACCAACATAATTTAACCAACATAATTTGTTACATGTGTGGCTGCAACATACGGCTAAAAACCTTCGGAAACTGTGAAAGAAATTAAAAAATATTCAATAATATGTTGGAAAATTATCTAGAATTTTTAATATGTATAAAGGTTTAAAAATAATACCTTTTGTTTTCCATCTTTTGTTTTCCTTTCAAGTAAAGAAGGACTTGCTCCAACAGTCTCTAACATCCTCTAAATATCCTCTAAGCTCAGTTGGGGAAATTGTGGATGACGGCTTCTGTTTTACACAACTAATATCTTGGGTCTCGTATGTCTGAAAAAACCTGCCATACATGTGTATGAAATAAACAATAAGCATCCATTTTATAGCATCTACAATTAGAAACAATATAAATGTTGTATATTTTTATACCTTGCTATTCCAATGAGTAGGAACCGCCTTTTTAACTTTATCGCATAGTACTAATGGAGATGCGGCAAGGTGTAAAGAGTATAGAGAGAGATAATAAGCATCAAAAGCGAGATGTCTAACTTCTGCGGCATCATTTAACCACGCGCCACTTAAATCAAAGAATTCATTAAATAGCGGCGAAGCTTGGGCTTCATCACGATGGTAACCGAAGTCACGGACCCAAAAATTTTCTGGTCGACGATTTGGTTCATGTCGGATCAAACAAGACATCTATATATCTATATTTTTTTTCATTCGTTCAAAAATGACTGTTCTTACAATTAAAAAAAACTAGACCTAAAATATTCATAATAATGCAAGAGCCGAGATGAGGGGTGAGTACCTTAGAAGAAGAATTATAGAGTAGCTCGACCGCCTCGACGACCTTTAATAATTGCAAAGCAACTCACTAGTTGAAGCTCTGTGACGTTTACTCATTTGTTTATCATCCTTTTTTTAAAAAAAAAGAATAAATTGTATCTTGCTTTTTCATGATTTACATAATTAAGAAGATTCAATAGGGTGAGTTAAAGTAAAATTTTCACCATACAATACCAATTACAAGCTTAGTTGATTAATTTCCTCAAATCTCCAATTCACAATTACAAACCCTAATTTTATAATTCTTGAACGTAAAGATGAACTATGTTTAACAACAACACAAAGATGAACTATTACCTTGCTAATAGGGCTGAGCAAAGGGCGTAGGCGGTGGACGGCATGGCGGATGGCGGTTGCGCGACGGAAGTGGTGGACCAGCGATGAGTAGAAGAGAATAGAAGAATGGTTCCAAAAAGAATCTCGTTCTTTTTTTATGTTCTGTTAACATGTTTTTTATTTTTTGCAATTTACAAATAGCCCCCTCAATTTTGAGTTTTATAAAAACAAAGGGTTTACTATTTTTGTAACTTTTGTTTATAAAAACTATGAGGTTTTATAAAAAAAATCAAACAATGGGGTATTATATTTAAAAAAAATCAGTGATGACCGGTAGCATCCTGGAAAAATACATCGGGGGCGACCGCACTTAATACCTATAAAATTTTTCAGAAAAAATCACGAAATTTACCCTACTAACGGAAAAAACGCTAGTGATCGGGGCCACCCCGGGTCGCCATTGAGCCGCGCCCCTGCCATTAAAGGACCCTAGGGATGGCAATAGGCCGGGTATTGCTAATCCCATACCCGTACCCATTACCCGTCGGGTATGTGTCGAGTAATTACCCGTCGGGTATCGGGTATGCCCGCGGGTATCGGGTATACCCATTAGATTGTTAAAAAAAAATCGTTAGGATTTTTATGCAGATGTTTTTTTACCATTATAGCTATCGTATATATTTTTATTTTTATATGAACCGTTACAAATTAAAATATAACACATTACATCTATACAAGCGTTATCATAAATAAATAATAGAACTTTTGTATAACTTTATGTATAAACTTTATAACATATAAAAAATAAATAATACTTTTTAATACATATCTTAGATACAAAAGGTTAAGAAAATGAAATTAATAATAAAAATTTTTCAGGTTTCTGTTTCGGGTAAACGGGTATGTCTTTTCGGGTAATCTGGCCGGGTATCACCAAATCCCATACCCGGCCCGTACCCGCGAAAAAATTTCAAAACTAATCCCATACCCGGCCCAATACCCGTCGGGCTTCGGATATACCCGTCCTGAATGCTTTGGGTTTCGGGTATACTCATCGGGTTCGGGTTATTTTGCCATCCCTAAAGTACCCTGTGGGCACTTTTCCTTGTAATGATGCATTTTGATTAAGTAACTCCGACATATGCAAAACAATATTATCGAGAAAATGAGGAAAAGGAAATTAGTTAGCATTAACAATGACGCGTTAAGGCTCAGCACCAAATTAACAATGACGCGTTAAAGCTCAGCACCAAATCAAGTTGAAGGACATTCTTAGGAAATTCTTATTTGTGTTGCAAATAAGCTACATGATAAGCCAATAATAAGCAAATATAGACAATATGAGTCAAGAAAAATGTGTTTATTTTGTTTCTTTATATACATATATACAATCCCATTATATTTAATTCTTTTTTGCATACAAGCCACATGCCAATGAGTAAATTTTAGACATTATGTGTCGAGGGTCTCACCGGAAGTAGTCTCTCTATTCCTACGGGATAGAGGTAAGGCTGTCTACATATTACTCTCCTCAGACCCTACCATAGCTTTGCTATTGGTGGGATTTACTGAGTACGATGATGATGATGTGTCAAGAAATATGTGTTTTTTTCTTTCCTTTACAAAAATGTAGATTATATATCATATCAACTCAAACTTTGAGTAATAAATATATTTAGGGCACATATCTGACGAAAGTTCAAATTTTGCACAGTTAATTTGGCTACAAAAGACATAAAGCATGTATAAATGTTTGAATACCAAAAGAACACGGTTAAAAGAAATCAATGTATATGATTTAAAATTATACAAAAATCAAACTCTGACATAAAACTAATCAACCTTCAAAACAATTTTAAATGAATAAAGCATGCAAATTGTTGGATCTAAATCATGGAATTGTAAAGTTACCTAATAATAAGCAACAATGGAAAACAGGAGACGATTTGGATTTGCGTCAGTAAGAAAAAGATTGACCAGAATAAATAATCATATTTTTAACCATGATGTGCTTCAATTGAGGAAACGATTATAATTATTGGGACTCAAAATTGAAGAAACGATCTGAATCGATAGAAGCGGTGGGGATGAACGGTCTCGCATGTTTCATCAAAGAAGGAAGAAGGCTGAGAGCAATCAAGTTCTGCAACCTAGGGTTTGTTATCGGGGAGGGGTTTGTGTTGAATGAAAACAAATGGATCTTGAATAATATATGGATCTGAAATACATTATTTGGGCCGGTTATTAACTCGAGCAGGATCCGAAAAAATACAATTTACTTAAAATGAGTTAAAAAAGGTGAGTAATGGTGAGAGATTGACAAGTGGCAAAAAAGAGTATCATTTTATTAGAGTAATAGATATGTATACATCATGTCAAAAATTGCATAATTTTTAATGGGGCTAAGTAGAATTAAACATGATAAACCAACCACATACATTAAAATTCATGTAAGAAGCATGCATGGCGAGCCAATCCATTTGCTTGAATGCTATGCAATAAAGAAGGCCAAATGCGAATTCATTTTCGGTAATGCAACTAGAAAAATAAAGAAACATTATTTATTCCATACGTACGTGGAGATATAGAACGAAAACAGAGCCAGCTTGGGCACTTAGTTTTCGGGAGCACAAAATTTTTTATGTATGAACAAAAGACACAATAGATCGCAAAATATAACACAATATCAAGAAAAAAAAGACATAATGTCAAGGGGAAAAAAAACACAATCAATGATGAAAATAAACACAAAGCATAATGATAAACAAAAACACAATGATTTTTTTCCGTCAGCATTGTTTTTTTGTTTTTTTTAACAAGGAAGACGGTGGAAATATTTTTGTGTTTTTACTTTTTTTGTTTTTTTATTAAATTCTGAGTTATGATTTTTTTAGAGGTTTTTTGTGTAGCTATAAATCGTTCTCATTTTTCTCATTTTTGTCCCCGTTTATAAAATAACCTGACCTAACCATAACAATTGTAGGGGGGAACATCAATTGGGTTGGTCCAAGACCTATGTTAGACCAACCCAAGAAATCCTTATATTCAGCATAGGTATTTATATATCATATGCAATTCGGTTTGATTTTGAAACTGTAGTTATCAATCCAGCCTACAATTTCTAGTCGAAATGAACCAATGCGTCAGATTTGGAAAGACTTTTAGCCCGTTTTAACCCATCCGTCGTTTAACTGGTTGTTTTAAAACACGACCCAAATGGGTCCTAATAGGAATCCTTTTTTGGCATACCATAGTGAGCAAAGTCACGAATATTAACAGGGAAAATGGCCAAGGTGACATTTTGTTTGCTGTTTAAAAGTAAAACCTTCAATAATTCATTTTGAAATGCATCTTTTAATTTTACCATTTGACCCAAATGATCCGTTTATTTTGACAATGAAGGAGCAACTAAACTAGAAAGAATAAAAAAGATAACTCTATAGTATAAAATCAACGGGAGCATGACTTGAGTAGATTTTAATATACAAGTAGCTTCACATTTGTTGGTAACACTTTAGCCCCTTGTATAGCCCATTTGTTGGTAAATGTTTTGCTTCACATTAATTTATTTTGACTTAATTTGAGTTGATCATACTATGAGTTTTTTTTTTTTTTCAAGTTGAAGTACACTTCTTTTGATTAAATTTCACAAAAAGGATCCAATTAACCGAGTTAGAAATTATGCGGAAAGATATGAACAACTAGCGAGAACTTTGAAGCTACACTAAGAGCTTATGGAGCAACAAACTCTTGAAGATAGAGTGTGTCTTTGTTATATATAAGGTGTCATTCTCACTAATTGCTTGTAGTCGTCTTTTTTTTTTTTTTTTATGCAAGTTAATTAGTCTATTATTACCTTTGTAAATGCTAATGTATATTTAAGGTATTTCATCATCAGTAATTATTTTCTTCGATCATAAATACACAGAATAAATACATAATATCGAATAAGCTATAAGACCATGCGCAATGGGGGAGTTTTGGCCAGCGTTATGGCCTTAAACTCTTAGCCAAAACTCCCCCAAAACGCCATGTACCACCCCCCCCCCCCAAACCAAAAAAAAGTTGACAGGCACACAACTTTGATCGATAGATGTTTTGTGAGAGAGAGAGAGGGTTAAGGATTCGAGAGTTGAGGACATTTTACCAATACGCCACTTTTTTGTAAAACTTTGAAATGCCTACTGGATGCCACGTGGCGTAAATCGTCCAAGGGTGAAGAGTTTTAACTACGCATGGTCTAATTTGACAGTTTTTGAGATTCTTATTGATATATTTACGTACATGCTAACATTTTTCAGTCATATACTTTTTATGAGTCAAGTTATTCTACAAAGTGAGACAAAAATGAGAAGGATTTATAGTCACACAAAAAAACCCTCTAAAAAAATTAAATAAAAAATAATAACTCAAAATTTAATAAAAAAACATAAAAATTAAAACACAAAAATGTTTTCACCGTCTTCCTCGTTCTAAAAAAAACACAATGTTGAGGGAAAATATCATTGTGTTTTGTGTTTATTTTCGTCATGGATTATGTCTTTTTTCTTGATATTGTGTTATATTACTTAACATTGTGTTATATTTTGTTCGGCATTTTGTCATATTTTGTGATGATTGTGTCTTTTTTTAGTTATAATTGTGTCTTTTGTTCATTTTCGTCATTGTGTCTTTTCAAGTTTCTTTTCTTTTTTTTTTGAACGGGAATGACTAGGGAAAATTTTTTATTATTTTATTATTTTTTCTTTTTTTATTTATATTTTGAGTTATGATTGTTTTATTAATTTTTTGGAATTATTTTGGAGAGGTTTTTTGTGTAGTCATAAATTCTTCTCACACTTCTTATTTTTATCTTCCTTTGTATTTTAACTTTTCCCTACTTTTTATTTAGCCTTTGATATATACTTTTAGTTATATATTTAGTATATAAGAAATTAATGTCTTCTGAATATAAATTAAAGATAAATACATTGTAAATTAAAGATTTTCCTCAGAGTTATAGGCAATATTGTAAAAGTCGTTAGGCGGTCGACGGGGGAGTAGCGAGTACTCTGGAGTAGTCGGATATTACTCGGAAAATACCTAAGGAGTACTCGGCCGAGACGGAGAGTACTCGATCTAGGCGGGGAGTAATCGGGGGATACTCGGCCGCGCTCGAGAGTTTTACAACATTGATTATAGGAATGGATGTGCTTGAAAACATACAAAATATTAACTATATCTTTACTCGGATGTATATTACTTAGATATTTTTATTTTATATCATGTTGTGTCAACGTCTAAAACGTCCTTGTTTCTTAACAAACTTCCTGGTTTTACGTACAAGAATTAGAGTTTTAAACAGAATCGATTTTTGATGTGGTCCCTCCACGATGACCTTGGTTTTAAGTTTAACAATAGCGAAATTAGAAACTATATATCACTATTGTTTTACCCAGCGCGTTGTGCAAGGCAGGTTGGTAAAACCCGCAGTGATAAAGCACAACCGTTGTCTGTCCAGAGCGTTGAGGCATTAATTTGACGTGAATTCGATTGGTTTCGCTTACATGCATTATGATACTAGAACTAAAACAAAATATAAAACCAAAAACCCTATGAACATGGAGGTGGACCAATGGATTACCGTTTTCGGTAAAACTCGGGCGTGGATTAGACCTGAGCGTTGTCAAACCCGAAAGTTAATGCGGTGAGTCTACGCAAATTCGGTCGGTTTCATCATGTCGTTATTTTCATGGTGTTACAACTGCCATGAGCCTTAAATAAAAAAAATTGAAAAAAAACAAAAAACAAAAGTTACGTAGCGTTCCAAAACAAATAAATACATATACTTAATTGTGAGCCTTAAACCATATATAATTTAAACGTTTCAACAATAACCCCCATCATTTACACACTTAATTATGGCCAAATAACCTTCCTTTTATCATTATTGCAAGCTTAAGACTTGCCTTGACCATTCAACCGATTTGACTCAAGTTTTAACGATAAAATGACATCGATACTCACAATTCGTGCTCTAGCTTTGTTTTAGCAGTTCAAGACTCTTTAAAACTTTGACTTTCCAAAGTTAAACCAAGTCCAAGTATAATCTTGTTATTTCAATCCTCAAGTAATTCAAGTATTTTTTTTTTTTTATGATTTCACAAGATAAATATTTCCCCCATGCCACATCCATTTGACCAAGGGCGATGGTTCATTGTTTTCCATTTCGGTTCATTTATTCGATTTACGTTCAAGACTTTGTATTTCATAAATATAATTATCATAATATGAGTTTTTCACTTCTTCATAAACATGACTTTGCAAAAGTGTTGAAAACAAGCCCGACTCAACCATAAACCACTCGCTTAACTTTTCTTTCATTTAACTTTTTGGTTGGCTAAACGAACCAGCTCTATTAAACATGACTAATAATTATTTTAACTTAGCCCCTTTACTAAAAGCGTGGACTATAATATTAACCGTGAAAACCTTTTATATTATTTATTAGACAAAATGGTAAAAGACGTCATTTACGTTTGTCCCGATTTTCAGTAGACGTCTTTTAATGAAAGAAATAGCAAAAGACATACACCATGTTTCAAATTCCTTTCACTTTACGTCCTTTGGCACTAACCCAGTTAATTTTTTTTGTTAAATCTGGTCATATGCCTTGCACACGAGGGCAGTGTGGTCATTTTACCCATTTAAGGACTATTTATGTAATTAGACTAAAGAGTTGGCCTTTTAAAAAATTTTCTCTCTCTCACCTTGCTTTCAACTTGCAAATCCCTAGTCAAACCCTAAGACACAAATCCAATCAAATTCTCATGATTGATGTTCGACACGCTGGTAGTAACGTACTGAGATGCTTATGATTCTCAATCAAACCCCCAATCATGCTTATGTCGAACCGCCAATCAAACCGCCACCCTAAGACATAAATCCCCAATCAAATTCTCATAAGCATCTCCTACCTTGCTTTCAACCTGCCACACCGCTGCTGACGTGTCGAACCGCCACCATGAATGCGTATAGGAAGGCGTACGCAAAGACGGGGCCGAGGATCAAAGGACGGTTTGCGAAGCGAACGGAAACGGAAGTGGAAGCCAGTAACGTGTTCATCTCGCCGGAATCGTCATACGGCGTCGTTCCGTCGTACTAATAATGCTTGTCACCGTTAAGCTTTTCAGTTAAACCAAGATACGAGTGCGGTGATGAGCTCCTCAGTAGTGGTGGTAACGGTGGCAGGTGGTGGTGGTGGTGGCAGGTGGTGGTGATAGGTGGAGGTGATGGTGGCTCAGAGATCGAAGATAGAGGTGAGAGAAAGAGAAGAGATGAGATGGGGAGAGTATTTAAGTGACAGAAATAACCCCTCAAGAGGTAAAAGACTAAGTTGCCCTCACATGAGGCGCACATTAATGAATTTAACAAAAAAAATTAACTCGGTTAGTGCCAAAGGACGTAAAGTGAAAAGAATTTGAAACATGATTTATGCCTTTTGCTATTTCTTTCATTAAAGGACGTCAACTGAAAATCGGTTCAAACGTAAAGGACGTGTTTTACCATTTTGTCTATTTATTATAATATATATATATATATATATATATATATATATATATATATATATATATTAAACATTCTATTTCTTCAAGCACTTGAACCATAAACCAAATCACCCAACTTTTTTACATATTGTTGTTTTGAGATTTATTTTGGACCTAGAATATTTCATTTGCTAGGATCACTCATTGAACCGAACTTTGTCGATTCACTTGCTTAAGTGATTAATTCATATTTCACTCGCTTAATTTATCAAGGTTGTTTTCACAACCCCTTTTTCCATACTTTAAGATTTTGGGGGTGCAACACGTTACAAATTTTCATTGTTCTTTCATGTTTCATGTTTGTAAACCAAATTCAAGTATGTGTCTAGTATGTATTTGTTTCATATCATATTGCTTGGGATATATGTGATTACATGCTAGTTATTTACTTTTTGTTGGTGGAAGAGACGTACACACATACTCATACTCATAGTTGGAGGGTACGATAGAATGAACCCACGCCGCCAACTCTTCAACTTATGGAACACACGATGGTTTTTATCTATTGCTCCACAAGTAGTTTGACTTTGGCTCAAAGCGAACATGGGTTTCTTAGTAAATTTGGCTTATATCAAAGCGAACAGGAATATCATGTATTTAATTTTTTTTACGTGCTTGCGAACTATTTGAAACAAAATAAATATATTATTGGCATTTTAATAGTGTTACAAGCTTATGAGCAATCAACGTATCGCCCCGGAGTATAATCCGCCTTAGGTCGGGATGGCGCCATGCTAAAGCAAATCCCAACCTGATTGCATTCAAGATTCGAGGTATATTATGTGATTAGGTGATATTAATAAGAGATATTGAGTGAATGTATTAACACACAGTAAAACGTGTAAACTCAAATATATTGACATATCCGCATGGTTACAATACAACTCTTTATTTATAGACATATAGTCCCATCTGCATAACCGTACAATATTCTAAGTGGTCCCCTCGTGATGTCACTATCGTGTTATATTCCAGTTGTCGAATTCTGGTGGTCCACTCGTCCGTACTTTAGCCGTTTAAGTATGATCTCCTTTTGTCTTGATCTTGGTAAATGTTGTTCATGTGCTGTAGCTGTAGGTGTCGCCTTATAGCTATAGGTGGGGTATTTGGGGGTATTAGCCCTACATTCGTTAGATAGATTGAGATCCAGGCTAGAGATTGAGGTTACGCCGAGTTGACTTGGTTAGTTAGGTGATGTTTGCTTTTCTAAAAAAGGTATGCGCAGGGCCGCAGGCTCTTTTGTCTGCGCCGGGCAGACCACACACAGACATTGGCATTTGCAGACTGTTTGTTTTTTTGAATATGTTTCATTAATAAACGTCTGCTAGAACTCTTTTTGGTGCAGACTTGGCTCATCCACTTCTAAAATTTTCTAAGGTCTATAGAGGGTTAAACTGCACCACCTACCAACACCCACTGTCCACCACCACCATCCACCACCTGTCGTTCGCCACCACCACCGTCCACCACCCACCACCACCGAATACCACCACCAACGCCGCCACCACTACAACCCACCATCCGCCACCACTACCGTTTACCACCACCTTCGTCCACACCACCACCACCGTCCACTACCACTACCACCGTCCACCACCACCAACTACCACCGTTCGTACACCACCACAAGTTTATTTTAGCATTCTACACACGTTAAAAAACAAGCAGTCATCTTCTTGAAGACTGCATGAGTTTGGTCCACCTCTTCTTCGACAAATTTCTGCAGATGTGGTCCGCAGACTGCAGACATTTTACCTCTAAAAAATAAACAGCACTTTAGTGACTTCACAAAGTTAACGATCTAATGCCATTAGCGAACGTCCTACTCATGATCGATGCATACCGAAGTTTTCAATCGTACATCGACGGACATCTACAAGGTAAATCTATCATCGCTGTTAGATTGAGACTACGCCGAGTCGACTCAGTTAATTAGTAATATACAGTATGTTATCAGACTTAATTTTCTTAAGGATAATTTAGGCAACTCCCCTAATATAATAACCATCTACAAAATATAACCACTCAATCGCTCATAGCCGCTCGTAACTGCTTATAATCGCCCACCCCACTTATTTCAAACCTCCACTCGGCAACAATGTTCGACGATCTTCCAATTTCATACGGAACCTTTGAAGCGAATGATGAAATGAACCGTTAGGTGGTAAGTCATGGAGATAGTAATGCTGAATCTTCTGAAGGTGCTATCGCCAAATTGTCGAAACTGGTCAAAGAAGGTGGAAAAAAAGGTTTGGATGAGGTTCGACAGCACATCGCCATTGACACTACGTACATGGTCGGAGATTTCTGTGAGGCGGTGAGGGAAGTGATTACCGGTGTGGTTTATGGACTGGCGGCCTTGTGAAGAACATAATAATGTTGGGATTGACTTTCTTTATTGGGAGGACTTGCAAGCCTTTTCAGCTGCAGCCAATACTCAATCCGGAAGCCGGAAACGATGTATACAAGAGAAGCACAACAATCTGCTATGGAGAAGAGAATTGAAGATGCTGAGAAGGCGATTACCGAGCCACTAGCAGCACTTCTCCAGCAGCTTTGCGACGAAAACGGCAATGCATTCTTCAATACACCACCAATTGCGTATAGCACAGCAATGGTCACTTCTTTGAGGCATGACCTGAGATCACCGATGATGATCTCGGTCTCAAGTGCCACGACGCTGAGGAAGGATTTGATTGATCTCACCGCGCTACCGCGTATCGTACTCCAAACTCTGTGAAACTCATCGTGTCATCTTCAAATTCAACGCCTCCAACCATTGTTGATATTGGTAGCTCGTCAGCCATTGTTTCAGTAATACAGATTCAGTTACGGTTATGAAGTTGATGTAAGAATAGTTGTTAGGAGGGAGATTCTGTTATTTCAATCCTGTTATTGTTATTTCAGTTAGAGGTAAATACCCGTAAATGGGTCCTCATTGTTTGATCTAAATTTTAATTCTAGTCCCTAATATTTAAAAGTTGAATTTTAATGTATGAATTTTAATTCTAGTCCCTAATATTGACCCTACAAAAGTTGAAATGGCGTCATATGGTTTGGATATGGATATTTATTTATATATTTATAATTACAACTAAAGTTGTGCATTAGTGATTGTACCATATGCATATAAAATTGTATCTCACTCCAAATGTAGGTCACCGTTTTTGGGAAAATTCCCAAAATAGCCCATTTTAGAGAGAGGGTCCCCAAAATAGACCTTTCTTCCTCAAAATTTTTAGAATTTGGACTTTCCAGACGCATTTGGAAAAGATAATAACGTAGGGGTAGCAGGCCAGATTTGGGAAAATAATAAATGGAAAGTCCAAATTATTTTGAAATCTTCGGAGTAAAAATTCAGATTTTTTCAAAACTTTTTTTTCTCAAAAAACAGTCTCCCAAGACTGTTTTTTTGTGTTTCCTATCTTTTCCGTCCATATTTTCAAATTCTAGGAAAAAGAGATTTTCAAATCTCGTCTCGAGATACGCATTTCGGATGAATTTGTTCTTGTATTATAGAAGCATAATGCATATATGATCATAAACCTGAAGTTTATGGATCATGATTATCTAATGACATGACCGGTTAGACCACACCGAGTCAATGATGTGAAATATATTAAAGAACTGAAAGCTTCTTCATGATAATTGAACATGCAAAGTTTGCTCTTAAGTGAAATTGCTTATTGCCAACCAATGTAGGGTGAGAATCCCTAAATATTCTGGAAATTTTATTGGATATGAACAACCCAATATGCATCGTTTAAATGGTTATCAATTTCACAGCCTGAAATTTCTGAGAATTTGGCTTAGCTAATGAGATAGTAGGCATATTATTCCAAATTATGATATTTGTTTGGTAATAAGAATAAACTTAATGATCATTGGAAAAGTGTTAAACTTCATATAGAGTATGTTCTTACATAAATTGTTTTTGTTGAAGACGATTATTCAACGTCTATAATTGGTTGCGAAGCCAATGATCACGAGGGCAAAGGTTCATGTTTGTAAATGAGTACATATGATTTTATATGTCTTAAAATTAATTCACATCAAGCCAACATGTTATAACATGTACTCCCCATTAAAGTTGGTTTTTGGTCAGAACCATGTACTTCCCATCAAAGATTTTGGTTGTGTGATTTGTAAACAACGCACAAAGATGGAACCTCAATGGAGGTTGGGATTTTATGTTGGGTATGAAACACTTATATATTGTTAATTTCTTAGAGCTATTAATGAGAGATAAGGTTACAACTTATTTGTTTTTATTATAAGTGAGTTAACATTTCCAACATTAAGGGGAGATATAATGCAATTGGAAAAAGAAATTAGCTAGAATGAATTATCATTTATCCTTAAAGTAAACTATGTGAACAAAAAAAAGTTCAAAGGATAATTCATAGAAAAATTAATAAATCAATTACGAGACACGTGCACTGATCTATGTAGAGTGACTTATAGGTCACATAAATCAACTGCTTATGCTCCAATTAATTTAAGTGTCCTGGAAGGACAACCACACATTGGTAATGACTAATGAGTCTAAGGCACACCTTAAGCGTGGTAGACTAGTGGATTCCAAGAATAATGATTCCGCGAAAACTGGAGCAAGTAATAAAGATGGTCAAGTCGATGTATAGTAAATAGGTCTCTTGAAATACGTTAGACACATTGGCGGATCTACATATAAAATGGGTGGTTCCCCGAAACCACCCGAGTTTCATAATAATAGTGTACTGGTAAATAAAATATAATATAGTGAGCCACCTTATAAGTTAGAAATGAACCATCCTACTTACATTAGGAGTGGTTGGTCTAGTGGGTAAGTGATGGTTGGGTAAAAGTTAGTTATTATTATATATTAATTAGTTATATTTAGTTAAATAAATGAACGAACATTGGTACTTCAAGCATTGTTATGTGTTTTCAGGACATTGGAAGCTATGGAGCTTAATGAGGATATTTACGGGCTTGGAACGAAGATCAAGAAGTGAGAGATTGGAAGTGTACGCATCACGAGGCAGTCAAGAAAAGAAAATATTTATTTCTGAAAAGTTGCATCTTCGCTATACCCGAAGATGCAGGAGGAACAACTTCGAGATATGCGAAGTTGCAAGATCTGACCCCGATTATTTTGTCCTTCGCAATACTGTAAGAAGAGTGCCATGACGTCTTCGCGATACGCGAAGATGCTTAAGTCGGCCAAACATTTAGGTTTGAATTATATAAACCCCTTAACCACCCCATTCGGTTTTTCACGACTTCTAGAGGCAAAAAAGGTGTTCTAGGGCGACTTTCATCCATCCCGAAGCTTCCGGTTTGTCCTACGATCGTATGTTCATCAAGATAAGTGCTTTAACGATTATGTCGATGCTCGGCTAAGTTCACGTTTTCGTTCTAGGCTAAGGTTTTTTGTAATATACTGTTATGACCAGATTCTTGTGCTTCATGAATATAGTTTGATTGATTTTATATGAATTTGTCTTGCTTCATTAGTTATTTGGTTGATTAAGGTTTGTGTTTGTGATTATTGATTTGTGTAACGTTTGTTTGGTTGTTCATCAACATTTAGGGTTAGGCTCTTGTGTCCTTGAACTATAATCATCAAACCTTATCATTGAGTTAATTATCCTAGACATAGAATTGGTAATTGTGGTGTCCGGGTTCATTTGTGTCAACAATTCGGTTAGGTTATCGTTTGTCATCATAAATCAAACCATAGGACTAGTAATTATTATAAAACCAAATACTAAAGAATCTGTGATTAACGTATGGAACACATAACCCGAACCTAGAATGAATGCTTTTTATTAATATTGTTTACAAAGTCTTTTTAAGTAATAGTTTAGTTTAATCAATCTTTTCTAAAAACCGCTTGACATCGTCTGTCCGCTTAGATTAAATAATTAGTTATAAATTAATAAACTTGCACTTTCCTTAAATCAAACCATAGGACTAGTAATTACTTACTCGTACTTGTTATAGGTATTTAAGTCTTAAAATTGATTGTTTGAGTAGACCGCGACAGCCTATGTCAGTAAGACACCATTTTTGTTAATTGAAGGTCACATATTCAACTCTTGTTTATCATACTTTTATTTTAAACTTTTTTCTAACTTGTTTATCACAATTTTATTTAAACTTTGTTCTAATGAAGCCTTTTAGGTTTAAGGTTTCATAAAACAAAATTTCAACTCCCGTCGACCAAACTTTTTTTATAATGCAACGTTTTGGGTTTAAGGTTTTATAAACAAAATTGTTACAATTATACAAAGTTACAAACGTGGCTCTCTCCCTAGTATGGGTGACGGATACGTGAACGATTCTTGCATTTGTTACGTTGAAAGGGAATTCCTCCAACGAGTTTGGGTCGAAGATGTATTTCAACGATTCAAAAGATGAAGGCTCGTAGGGAACAACTATAAGTATTTTTTTTTAATTCTAAAAGACCATTGTATTTATATTATGTGTCTTTTTTTTAAGGATGGTGTCTTTTTCTAGTGGGAAGACACCAATTTTGTTAATTGAAGGTCATAGGTTCAACTCTCGTCTATCACACTTTTATTTTAATTTTTTTTAATGAAGCCTTTTAAGTTTAAGGTTTAAGGTTTTATAAAACAAAATTTCAACTCCCGTCTCCCACACTTTTTTTAATGCAACCTTTTGGGTTTAAAGTTTTTTAAACAAAATTGTTACAATTATACAAAGTACAAACGTTGCTCTCTCCCCTAGAATGGGTGACGGATACATGAACGATGTAAGGCCCCTCTCTCGGTGACCCTACTTTAGCGTCGGATTTACTCATAAACACAGTTCTTCAAATCAGAGTTTATTAAAACTTTTCGCGGAATATAAAACATCAATCATTTGTTACATAACATTAAATCTTTTCTTTGATACCATAACACAAAACTTTATATTTAAAACATCTTTACTTCTTTCTTCAGATGCCAGCCGTTCAATCCATGCCGTGTGTCATCCTCATGCTAACTCTATAATCAGCTCACCTGCGTGCATACTAAAAGTCAGCTACGCTGAGTGAGTTCTAGTTAATCGAACGCCATACAATACATACACATACATACATATCCGTAGATACATATCCATACTTCACTAGTTACCCTTCTGTTCTACATACATACTTGCTACCATACATACATACATATCTACAATCACTAACCTCAGTCTACCGAGAGTACGTTCATAGTTCACCGTCTATACCTGTACTCAAGGTCGTGAACACGTACAAGGTTCGTAGTCCTTACCTATGTTCACCATTTATGGTACGTACAAGGATCGCGGTCCTTCCCTATACCATAGTACATCCACAACACGTACAAGGTTCGCAGTCCTTCCCTATGTTGCAACCTAATTCATAGCACGTACGAGGTTCGCAGTCCTCCCCTATGCTACAAAATCAGCACGTATGAGGTTCACAGTCCTTTCCTATGCTGAAATATATCCACAACACGTACAAGGTTCGCAGTCCTTCCCTATGTTGCAACCTAATTCATAGCACGTACGAGGTTCGCAGTCCTCCCCTATGCTACAAAATCAGCACGTATAAGGTTCACAGTCCTTTCCTATGCTGACGCCTATCTACATTACGTATAAGGTTCGCAGTCCTTATCTACGTTACATATATCATCTACTTCACGTATAAGGCTCGCAGTCCTTAACTACGCCATCACCAGCCGAGTCTATGTCCGACAGAAGCTAGAGGGATTTGCCATCCTAACTTACTATGTCGAACGTAGAACTCACATGCCATTCGTGTACCTATATACACATACTTACATTATAACAGAAGAACACTCTAGGCATTCTTTACCTCATTCATTTAACAACCATACCCCTTGTCGTTACGTGCAATATCCGAAGATCGTTCACGCCCCGACAAGTATTCATTTGAAATATTCATACATCTTTGATATATAATATTCGTACCTTTATTTTTAACCTGACAGTACGCGCAATATCCGAAGATCGTTCGCGTAACGACAAACAATCATTCATATCTATCACACATATCACATATGACATACACTTATCACTTAGGATAAATGTATTAACAACACATCGAGTATGCACACAGCCCCGAAAACATAACAAGGAATGGGGCTAGAAACTCACCTGAACACGGTTACGTTCACCGTTGATCGTAATCCCTTTCTTCAGTTGTGCACGGCTGACTGTATAATAAGTATACGTATCAATTAACTATCACTACTCATATCATCTTTCCAGTCTTAACTACTAGCCACAACGAACGGGGGTCCGGGGGCAGCGCCCCTGGCAGCGGGGTCTAGGGGCGGCAGCCCCTGGCAGGGTCCAAGGGGCAGAGCCCCTAGCAGGGTTCAAGGAAAAATTTTATTTCCATTAACTGTCTTAACACATTTTTCATTAGATTTTTAATTTATTTTCTAATCGAACTTAACTTTAGGCGAAGTTAAACCTTAGGCGAACTTAGCTTTAGGCGAAGTTGTCATCAGGCGAACTTAGCTTCAGGCGAAGTTGTCATCAGGCGAACTTGGCCTCAGGCGAAGTTACCAGTTAGGCGAACTTAACTTTACAGCGAAGTTGCCATCAGGCGAACTTAGCTTGCAGGCGAAGTTCATCAGGTGAACTTAGCTTGCAGGCGAAGTTCATCGCTTTGAAGGCGAAGTTGCCCAGTTGCAGGCGAAGTTGCCCAGATCAGCCGCTGTTCGGTTTCTGTCCAGCATTTTGAGCGATTTTAACACCCTTGCTATGGTTCAATATCACCCACTACGCTTCCCGACCATTTTCGGTCGTTTATACACTAAAAAGCTTGGATCTTTAAACTTCAAAGATCAAGAATCATACCTTTTTGAGCTTGTTTGGATCTCGTTTAACTTGTTAACACAACTAATCGCTCTCTCTCTCTCTCTCTCTCGAATCTGCCCGTTCCTCTCCTCGGCCCGGCGGCGGTGTAGATGGTGTGTGTGTTTTTGGAGTGTGTGTGTGTAGAAAGTAAGGAAATGAAGATATTTTTGGGTTTAGGGGATATTTATATCCCTGAAATCCCATGGACCTAAGGCCCATTCTCATTTAACCCGTCTCCATTAATCCAACACTAGCCCGACTCATACCAACTCCTACTCTATTATTTATTTCCCGAACCCGAGTCAACTTTCCCTCTATTATTAAGTAATATAATTAATATCATTTTGGAAATTTCGGGATGTTACAAACGATTGTTGCATTAGTTATATTGAACGGAATTCCTCCAACAAGTTTCGGTCGAAGATGTATTTCAACGATTTCAAAAGATGAAGACTCGAAGGGAACAACTATAAGTATTTTTTTTATTTCTAAAGACCAATGTATTTATATTGTGTGTTTTTTAGCTTCTAAGGACGGTGTCTTTTTTTAATTATTTTATCGTATTTTTATTATGTAATAAACTTTGTCCCAACCATCGAGCCGACCCGGAATTTTTATATCTGACTTCGTGAATTTGAAGCATATAAAAGCAGTGCACCACCTGAAAAAAATTCCTGGATCCGCAACTGGTTAGACATGATGGTTATTGAAAAACCTTATGTACCTGAAAACAAAGAGCTCTCAGTAAATTATATTTTATCATGTCTACAAGATATATGGAATCGAAATAAAGTCGAAGTCGTTATAATTTTGTATATAATATAGCGCTTAAAAATGATAAGGATCAAGATTTAAGATATGCCTATGAAAAATGATTGACCAAAGTGAAAAGACGCAAATAGGGCAGAGTTGAATTCTCTAGATAACGGAAAGTTTTTTGGACCAACAATCCGTACAACTAAAGTTGTAAATGTGTTAGATTCAAACGAGTCTTTTATGTGAGTTGTGAAAATTCAATAAAGTGATATAAGGCAAAATTGGTAGCACAAAGATTTTGCAAAGACCCATAATTAATTATGAGGAGATGATTTTTCAATGGTGGAAGCAATGACTTTCCGATACCTAATTAGTCTGGTAATACAAAGAAAGAATTGATATGAGTCTAATAAATATTGTGATTCAGTTGATACTGAAAGTTTACAAGAAAGTCTCCAAAGGATTTGAATTATCAAATCATGTAAAGTAAGTTCTCGAGAACATACTGATTGTTGTGTATAGAGTCATATTTGTATACGTTACAATTATTGAATACGTTGAACATAAACGGAACTCCTGAAAAGTTCCTAAGATAGTTGGATACTTGAAATATTAATTGATACATCTTAATGATGTAATTCTTGTGCTTCAATAGGCATACATATAGAAGATATTGTGTACATGATGAGTAAAAGATCTCAATAAACAAAGATATGGTACAATATGGATTTTTGATATATGCAAAAACTGATGTGTTAAATGAGCAAGTTTGTGGAGCAAAAATCCTGAAAAGTTGAATGCACATGCATAATTTTGAAGATGGAAAGAAATCCCTGATGGATTGAAAAATGCATGTAGTTATGCTTATTTCGTATGGACTAAAATAGTCGGATTGAGCGTGGTACGTACAAATCAAGAGATATTTTGATAAAGAGAAGATAAGTTGGATATAATAAGCATGCTTTTTATCAAAATTTCACTCTTAAAATTTCATATAATCATAGTTTACAGTGATTATGTACACATCATCGAGAGAAACTGCCGAGCTTTTAGAGGGAGAATTTTGAAAGACCTTGACATTGTGTGATTATTGCTCGACTTGCAGTTTGAGTATATGTGTAACCACATGTTAATCAATCCATCAAAATGCATCTAGAAGATGATGAAACATTTAACCATGGACAAATTTCATCATTTGAGCACGTTAAAGGTTGCTCAACAATGCACTACATATCATTAGCACCATAATTAAATGCATATATGTATTAATATTTATTGCTAACAATACATGAGTTCTGTATCTTTTATTTATATTTATCTGCATGTGTCTAATCAATGTCGCGAAATCACATAGACATGATTCATTTATTATAATAGATAAATGATTACTAGTCACAATAGTTTGGTTATGATGATTCACTAAACTTAATCCGAAGAATTGATACAACTGAACACGGTCTACCTAATTACCAGATCATTAATACAAAACTAATCATCTATCAATGATTAACGGCAAACGATGCAATGACGATAAGAACTTAATCCTAAATGTTGATGAACACAAACCAAATAATTGATGATAACATAAGTCAGAAAAACAACTGTTAATCGGTTCCAATAAACAAATAGATTCAAACAACCAAAAGATTAATCAAAACTAAATCCAAATACATGTAATATTCATAAAAATAATCAGTTCATATGCAAACCCTACACCTGAAGTGGTCACGAGTAGTTTAGCCTTGCCTCTTCATCATGATTAGCTTGCTTATAGATTGGAAGGATGAAACCATGGATGATTATGGTGATTGAGAGGTGTTAAGATGGTGAAGAATTGCCCCAAAATCGTCCTTGGTGGCTAGGGTATGAAGGATAGGCGCCATAGGATTTAATCGGGCTTAAATAGCTCTCAAAACCAAAAATCATGTTTTTCCGCCCAGACCACCGTAGCCTATGGTCATCAGCCACTGCTTTACGGTGACTGCCCCACCGTACTGTTTTGCCCATAACTTCTTCGTTATAACTCCGTTTTACGCCCCTTTTCGGCCACGTCTTCGTCTTCAAATTCTCTATCATTCCACATAATAAAATTTTCATTTGAACTCCATCTCAAATACTCCAATTTAGCTCCTTTAAGATTTACTCACCGGTAAACGTAAAACTACTCAAAGTAATCGTGTCTGAGACATATAAACGCACAAAACACACAATATAACTCACTTAACACACATTATTTCACCCACACATCAATATTAACTGGTTAATGGCTAATCGGTTAACCGATTTGTGCACCTCTACAGGACACAATTATAGACTTAGAGTTAGAGGTGTACAACACCAGCTTTGAAACCCAAACCAAACCGGTTTGGTCAACGGATAGACAAAACCGGTTTGACTCAAACCAGTTCGGTTTATATAAACCTGTTTAGAAGCAAGATAGGCCGGTCTAGTCACATCGGTTCAATCCAGTTTATAAACCAGTTTACTCAAACCGATTTGGTAGATTTTAAGGGGAACCGGTCCTGAAACTGGCAGTATGAATCGGTTTGGGAACCGGTTTGGATGAAACTGGTTTTTTTTACGCCTCTACTTATAGTCAGAAATGAAATAGTTAGACAAAATCAAAACGGGCTTATGGGTTATGGCCTTGTGTGTTGGTCGCATAAGGCCCATGCTATCGACGTTAACGGTTCATATTTCATACATACACACTGAATTTTGTATGTAAGCTCATTGAAAGACTAAAATGACTTGCTTGATTATTATCATATATATAAACTAACAAACTCTATTTTTCAAATAACAAATAAACAAAAACTAAGATCAGCACCATTAAGTATCAAAAAAATAGTTTCGGCACATATCGAACCGGTTTGGGGTCCGAACCCGGTTGCTAATCTGAAATCAATCTGATCCGGACACCGGTTTGGAATCGAACCAAACCGCCAATTTATAATTGGTTTGATAACTTCTTTCAAACCAATCCGATCCTTTTCCCCATACAAGCCAGTTTCAAACCGAACTTGCTTGGGCCAAACCTTCTTTTTACTAGATTTGGGCTGATCTGATTCGGCTTGGGCCTGTATCCGGTTTTGTGCACCTTTAGTGATGGTCTTAAATTAATACTGAAGGATATAAGGCTAGCAAGCCTATTAAACATTAAAATTTGGTTTTCGGTTTAAGACCAAATTTCTTTTTTTTTTTAAAACACAACAATTTTTTTTTTTGGTCCTGGCCCAACGCGATCCTAACAGTCTTAGGTTATGATTTTTCAATTTTCAAGTTCAGGTTCAGTCTTGGTCGGTATGGTCTAGTTTCAACCCAACGCACACCCCTAGCCGACTGAGATCTTTTTCAGTATATGGATCAAAAGTAATAATCAGTTATATTTTTTTCTATTAAATTTATTTTAGAAGATTGATGAATCAACACATATAAAAAAGCCTAAGAATAATTTGAGTTGGGTTGATTTCAAAGTGGGTTGAACAAGAAAAAAAAGGGATAAAAAAGCCAAGAAAAATTAATGGGTTTCAAATAAAATAAAATAAAATAAAAATAAAAAATTAATAAAAACCCTACACATTGCATATGGAACCCGATCTAGAGGCGGTGTCCCTTTGGAAACCCCCATTGCTTAAGGAATCAAGATAGTAATCAGGCAAACAGGCACTTTACACGTCCTAACTTGTTTGATCACTTTGATATATATTATGATTCCCTTCTATCAACAAGTTAATACAATTACACCTACACCTAGATGATATTGATCACACTAAAATCGCCAACTAGATATACAAACAAAAGTTTCCAAACAAACCTGGCTGGCATGTTTCAAATCAACATAAATACTAAGCCCCTAGTGAGGACATATGACATTCAATCAAGAAAGCCCACATAAAGACAAATGTAAACGCATTGACACCTTAAAAGAAAGCAACTCAAATATCCAAGTCAACCAGATTGGCCCAAGTCATATGAACCAACAAACCATGTGTCAAAAAGTTCTAGCCAACAAGCCATTAACATTTAACAAACCATGTGGTCAAAAAGTTCTGGCCAGCAACAAACCATGTGGTCAAGTTCAAGCCAACAACACACCATATGTCACTTTAGAACCTTAATCTTTTCATTAATATCAAAATAAAAGCAATAAACAAATAGGCCCATTTCTTTAATGACTACATGGTTAGATTTATATCATATCAATATTACCCTAAACCATTTTTCATTCAGTTACTAGCCAACGAACCGCACTTCAAACCCTTCGAAAGAGCACAAATAGTCGAAGGTGTAGTCCGACAACAACCACCGATAAGTTTAGCCCCTGAATCACGCCAGTTTGTCGCTAAAACCTTAAACTTGTCATCATTAAAACACTTGCATGGCTACATAAGACAACAAAACATCATTAAAAACAAACACAAACAAACATAAATACCTTCAAACCTTTTCATTAATATAATCAAATAACTCACCAGCCATTTTTTCGCAATACCGTCCCAAATCTCTCCACTATTCGGATAAACAACGATCACTTTCCTAGTTAACTGCACATAAGATAAAAATTAATTAATTAATTATCCTTGTTGTATTACTTTGTATTTTATATAGTTGATTAATAATACATAATATTAATATTATGTACCTCGTTAAATTTTTGAACGAGGCTATGAACAAATTGTGGTGGTGCACAATTTATCCCAACCGCAGCGATTTTTTCACTAGTGTTAATAACTTCAAGGCAATCCGCAAAACTCTCACCCGAAGGTGCATTTACACCATCAACCGTACTGTAACAAATCCAAGACGGGATTTGAACAATTTCCTCTTCGAGTAACTCTACAATAGCCTATAAGATTACAACCTTTAGAATATCGAAATGTACCATAAATTACAATAAATTAAAATGAAAATGCAAAATGTGGTTGATTACTTGAGTTTCTAGCTTATTCGGAATGGTCTCGAATGCGAGCAGATCGGGGCCCGCTTTAACGAGAACTTGCAGCCTGCGTCTGTGGAAGTCCTTGAGTTTGTTCAAATCCACATTTTCACCATAATTTCCACTGAAACAGATATAACATTAGAAATATTTTTTAAAAATAATATGACTAAACTGCCAAAATCGTCCCTGAGGCCTGGTCACTTTTCCCACTTTAATCCAAAATGTTTTCTCTTTCCTTTTTTTTTTTTTTTGCAAGTGGACCCTTACAGGTTTCACGAGTTTCACCAATTTTGTTCAAATCGATAACTTTGTCTGTTTGCAACGTTGACTCAAGGGTATAAATGTTTTTTACCAGTTTACTCAAGTTATATTTTATAAACTATGAATATAAATTTGTTTACCTGTATTCTGAACCATCTGCAAGATATGCACCATAGCTACCAATGGAGGCTGCAACTAGAGCCCGATTATACGAATGATCCTCGGTTTTTTCCACGGATTTCCAGAAACCATCACGGGCATCCGTCGCTAATTTCACGCTCTTTTCGAGTATTTTTTCTGCTTGTTCAAGGGACAGTCCCCTGGATATGAATCCAGGAATTGTAGCCTGAAATTTAATTATTTAAATCAATTTCATTTAAATATTTTGGTTTTTTTTTTAACAATATCAAGTTTTCATATGTGAAATTGATGTGAAATTGCACACACCTGATACGAAGACGATACGATTATATCCGCACCGGCTTCCAGATACTCCAAATGAACCTACATTACATTCGGATCATCAGATCATTCGCATTTACGTAATTACAGGGGTGCAAACTAGCTGAGCCGCTAGCGAGCTACTCAGATCAGATCAATAGTCAAACTTTTTCAAGCCCGAGCCTTGAAATAAAGTTCATTTAGTTATCAAGCCCGAGCTCTGTATTTATAAGTTTTACCGCTTTTAGATTTTTAGATATTAATTTCACAGTGCACAGAGCCGAGCTTAGGCTTGCTAAAATTTTTTCTCAAAATACTAAAAATAATTTTTTTAAATATAAAAGCTAATTAATAATTATTAAACAAGCCAAGCCTGAACGTGAGAAAACAGCTCGAGCTCTCATAAATCTTGAATTGATTATTAATTTTTAATTTATTAATAACTAAAAAATCTATAAAAATTGATTAGAAAAAAAACTCAAAACGAGCCAAGTTCAAACCGTCGAGCTTAGGGATGCACATTTTTTACCAAATACCGATGCAGACCAAACCGGTACCAGGACTCAACTTTCATGTTTTCAATATCAGTACCATTCAGTTTCGGTATTTTTAATTATACCGAACCGACAAAATGTGGTTACGTTGGATATAAGATGAGGGGTATCAATCAAACAAAGTGCACTCCACAAGGGATCATTAATAAACCCACCATGACTCTCAAGTTGTGTTGCGAACCCGCCATCAATAACCGCGCACCCGCCAGCCTTTTCGATAAACTCTTCTAGCAAACCGGGCTTGTTTTCGTCGAGTTTCGGCTCAAACAAGACACCCATTGGTTGTCTAAGTTTATGTGTAATGTGTTCGAGTTGAGAAGGTGATATTGGATGAGTATATATAGGTGTATATGAGATATAGAGTCATATAGATGGTGAAATGTTGAAGCAAATATGTAATGACAGGCTGGATTTGTTTAAAAGAATGAGGTGTTATTATTATTATTATTATGTATTTAAAGGCGTTATTGGCGGTGAATGAAGACGCGTATTTGAATTAGATTCTTACTTGAATTCCACTTTGCCATAATTTCATATTCTATACTTGAATGTGAATTTACTGGGGTTTTGTGGCCGGCTTCTAATGTAAGTGTCTTTTTAGACTAGGTACTTGTTTTACATTTTTTAAGGATTTAACATTTGAGTAGATAAATGCTTTAAATGTTTTTATGGTGGTTTTGCCAAAAGTCAATTATTAATTATTAAATACTAAATAAAAAAATTAATAGTAAAACATATTTTTTATTTAACTTGTTTCGGTTGGTTTGGTTTTGGACTAAAACCGAACTAGAAACCAAAATTTCGGTTTTGAGATTTCGAAAACTGTTTGGTTTTGATTCGGTTTTGGCTTCTTTTTTTTTTTTGGGAGGTGGGGAGGGGGGGGGGGGGTTGTGTTCCATTAAATATTGAAATTTTTAGGTTTGAAAAAAAATGGTCTTGTACGTAAATTATTTAGAACTAAAAATATATAAGAAAGTTCTACAAATTTTGGGTTGGTTCAAATCTTTTGGTTTTTATTACAAACAAAACTGAACTAACGTTATCTAAATAATTAGTTTTTGTTCGATTTGATTTATTCAATTGTTTTTTTGGTTTAATGTGCGCCCCTATGTAAAATTTCATTTTGTGATTCATTATCTTACATATGATTAGTCATTACTCATTAGTGAGTATCATATAATATTATTTGTGTGATATAAAGTTCAAATTTCGCTTTGCTACGGTACGTATGGTGATAGGCTATATGAGCTTTTTTTTTATTTGAAAATGAAATATAGGTTCTTCGCTTGAAATCGGATACAATCATTTGCTCTGTGACATATACGACACAAGCAAATAATGCTTATGCATTGAACTTTTGATTTACAGTCTCGACTAATGAGTTATGATGTCCATCATCTATCTTGCAACATGTTTATGAGTTAAAGTTTTGTACTCTTCACTAGAGAAAACTCTTGTCGTTGGAGGAAAATATAGCAGGCGTTGAATCTTTAATTTTTGTTTTCGTAAGTGTAAAACTTAATCACCAAATCTTTCAACTGAGACTTTGTACGTATACGATATGTAAGTAACATCATGATTTTTTTACGTAGTAAAATAGTTAGCAAATGCTCAAAACCATTGTTGCATACATGTTATACAGCATGCATGTTGGAGAAAAGTTAGACATATTAGAACAAAACAAAAACAAGAAGAATTTAATATTTTCACCGATCTTTGTATTTAATTGTTTAATTTAAAAAGCTTTTAAGAGAATATCTATTAAATTTGCGAGCTTTAATTTAATTTGTATACATTTTTTGTTGTCATCGATCTTACAATAAATATAATTTTTTCGTTGTGTTAAGTAAGGTCTTATTTCTATTTTTTTAAACACGTTGAATTAAGTTTTAGGTAGTTGAATTCTTAAGAACCTGCCCTTACCAGCATGTTAAACCCACCCATTTTTACCTACCGACTTGTTTAATTTGGTTAAATAAACATGTTATACAATTTTATGTTCGTGTTACATGATTTTAAATATGTGTTTATTTAGACTTTATACTTTTTACATGAATAAATACATGAGAAGTGTTCATATATTATCTACTGTAACTTACTATCCATTAGGCGTCAACCATGGTCGGCCCTAGGGTAGTGCGAGCCATACATTCGACCAAGACCCATAAACTTTTAGGTGCAGATCGAATTTATATATATATATATATATATATATATATATATTAATTTTTTTTATATAAAATAGGTATGGACGCCAATCATTTTAAACATATCGAGCCCAAACATTTTTTATCTGTAATTCTTTTAAGCTGCATGCCTTTTTATTTTAGCTTGACTTGACCGGGGTATATAAATCCTTAGGACCGGCACGTCAACTCACACAATTGAGCATGCATAACTTCAGTTATTTAGGATTTATCCTTTCAACTGGATTACAACAATATTAATTTGAAAAGTAAAACGAGAATTACAAAGATGTTGAATATACCTTAATTCAACGTCTCACCAACTTTTTTGCTTGGTCTCAACTCCCATAATATAGAGTCTACATTTGTAGTCTTAGTACTCATAGTATGTGTGTTGACATCAACCACTTGGCAACATGGATCGATAGTATACTTCAATATCATAGTTTTTTTTTTTTTTTTAATGTTTCCTATTATGCAATAAAGTAGATAAGACGTCAATTTCTACATAATGCCTTAATTTAACTAATTTCTTCTTAAACTAAAACCACGGTAGGGGGTTCGAATCTTGCAATACATCGACGGGCTAGATGGATTTAGAAGTAGATTGATCATCATCATCATCATCATGCTCAGTAAATCTCATTGATAGCAAAGCTATGGTAGAGTCTGAGGAGAGCAAGATGTAGACAACCTTACCTCTACCCTATAGGAATAAAGAGACTGCTTCCAGTGAAACCCACTGCTCGATAGTAGTTTTGCATCAAGCATTGGACATAAGGCACATAACACTCAACCATCAGGACACCAGCCGATTAGTACATGTACCCTTGTCTTTTGTCTATCAACGCCGCCACATGATGCTTGATTAATCTTCCGCCACTTTTAACGTTATTTTCACGAAATTAGTAAAATAATGTTAAAATTAGTGTAATTTCACTTTTGCCCACTCGAACGGTCACACATATATACATTATATACGCACACCGCAAGCAAGACGTTGAAATAAAAAAATATATTTAAACATTATAACGCATAGTCTTAGTCTATACATTAAGGGATATTTACATATTTTTATAATATATGTATTGACTTGTTATCCATGATAAAATAATTCATTTTCTTCCCTATACCAAGACCACACCATAAAGGCATAAACATCAAAATCTTACCAGACACCAATGGACTGAATTGAAACGAAACATCCATGAAAGCAACATGGGGGTTGGTGAATGGGTAGCTTTGACTTTGAACTTGTCCAATCCATGCTAAATCAAGTTTTGACGATATGAATATATATTATGGACTACTACTTTTATTTAAATATATGATTTAAAATAGGCAAATTGGATTTTAATAATCCTAACTTAGAAAGTAGTTGTCACCGATTCCAACTTTCACACCATTTGTTTTCATTAGACTTTCGTTAAAAAAAATCTTAACAATGCTAATTTTTTCCAAATTGCAAACTGATATTTTAGGGCTTTTGATCGGAATGACGATACGAGTCGATTGATGTAAAACTTACCTAAAACTGTGCTTCAAGCAGCTTGATTTTTGTTAATTAAAAGTTTAAACACCGAAATTGAAGCATTCTTTATTCGTTTGGACCATCATTTTGAGGTAAGTTTTATATCAATCGACTCGAATCCTCATTCCGATCAAAAGCCCTAAAATATCATTTTGAAATTTAGAAAAAAACTTAATGTTGTAAAGTTTTTTTTAACGGAGGTTCAATGAAAACAAATTATGTAAAAGTTGGGATCGGCCAACTACATTAAGTTAGGATTATTAAAATCCAATTTACCTTTAATATATATATATATATATATATATATATATGCAAGTATGCAACAACTATTGTATACTTGTATTTAGTTTTGACAATTAAGTCCGGCCCACTACCTTGGCCCATTTACTACCTAAAGGTTATACAGTTCCAGACTTCCAGTCCATAAAACGTATGGCCCATTCATACCATGCTCCATAGTTCACTGCTCCAATATGAACCGGCTAAATGTGAACCCCTCTTAGGTCAAAATTAAACCTATATCAAACTGATTAGGCTAATAATTGATCCGGTTATCCAAAATTACCAGTTTTTAAAAAATATATTTAAAAAATCAGTTAAATACTAAATATATATAAAATAAACTCAACAAACTTCTATTTCTATTTATTTTTGAAATTTTAGAATCAATAAAATATATTCACGTTAATATAACATAGAAACTTGTGAATACATTTCTCTTTTTTAATAATATAATTATTGTCGCCGTCTTTGTTTAGTGTTTATTCAGGGGCTTTGGGGGAATTGGGACTAGAGTGTGTCGATTCATCGTAAGCATGGATGCCTAGTAACTAGACATACCAAACTGAAAAACACCACCATCCAGACAATTAAACATTTGATTATAGATAATATACTCCTTTAACCCTTTTAATATCAAAACATTTGATTTTTTTCTAATAACTTGTGTTCTTTAACCCAATTTCCCGGTTATGACTGATATTTTTTTTAAAACAATAAATTTTATTTAAAACGTAGTTCGGTTTGAAATAAAACATTTCATTAGTTTCATAAAGTAAAACTATACATGGTGCCAGTAACGTGAAGAACTGAACTGATACCAACCGAATAACTTCGGTGTTGTGTCGATATTATCGGGTCCACTATAGATATTTGTTTTTATTTTTCGATTACAACTTATGCAAAATGAAACTTAAGAAGTAGTGTTACTAGACATGTTCTTCATATTAATTTATCAACAGCTTACATTTATTTCTCCTGTGAAAATTAGATACCCTACTCTTTATAACTCTTTGATGTTGCCACCATATGTTTTTGTCTAGCAACTATTCCCTTGTTTGCTCTTACACTAATTAACAACTTATTATAAGATCCTAAATATAGATTTTATTTATCTTTAAATTCTTCTAGACTCAAAACCATATTTTATAATGCGCTCTAACCTTTTTAAGTTATGTATTATTTAAACTATTTAATTAGCTTATCAATCATAGACAATACTTCATATGGTGTCCATCAACTTTATAAGGTTTTTTGCACATGCACATATGATAACAAACCTGTTAATTCAGGCCGATTTAGGCCATGGCACTTTGTCGATATGTGAAAAGGTTGTGTCGGGTCTACCTACGACACTCTATGTTCTAACCATCTTATGTACTAAACAAAGTAGGATATGTTGCCACCTCTGAAAGCCGTCGCCTTTAATCCTTTGACCAAAGGGATAGCATCTTCTATTCTAAACAACGCGAATAGTCGACTTTTGACTCACAACAAACAAAATACAACCGTGGCGTCCTATTTACACTATAAACAATATTAACCGAATTCTTCTTCTCAAGCTTCACTTCCTCCTGAAATAAAATCAATCGAAATCCACGTTTTTCACACCTTGTCACATTTTGATTGGTCTCGCTACCAGAAAATTGACAGTCCGACAACTTACCTACATAATATCCTTAATTATCCTTAATTATGTTACGAAAAAAGGATTCGTAGAATCAAGCTAGTGTTATTCGACTTGTCTATCATATTTAACACATACCCTACTCTTCATACAAGTTGTTCACACTTTGACACCTTGTCACATTTTGATTGGTCTCACTACTAGAAAATTGACATTCGATAACTTACCTTCGTAATATCCTTAATTATGTTATGCAAAAAGGATTCGTGGAACCTAGCTATCGTTATTTAGCTTGTCTTATCATATTTAACACATACCCTACTCTTTACTCTTACAACTTGAGACCATGTAGTTTTGTCTCCCAATAATTGCTCTCACGAGGTACAAACTACAAACTCACTATTTGTCCAAAATGTTAGGCCCCATTTTGTAAAGTTGGTCTTTTGTATTGATTCAGTTATGTATTTGGGCCGATAGGTCATTTTGTACATTGTTGGGCCACGGTCCATTGTAAAGAACCCCATTGGGCATTAGAAGTGTTTTACTACCCATGCATGCTTCCCTATAAATAGGAAGCATGCCATGAGAAGTAAAAGTTGGAAGTTAGAAATACAATAGAAAACCTTTTGCATAAACTCTATCTCTCTCTCGGCTCTCTCTCTCACTAACCTTTCCTTAACCGAAAATAAACTCAAGATCCGAGACCTCTTGGTTGCTTAGTGTGATTTCCGCTAGCACTAAGTTAGGTTGATCCAAAGACGTTGTTAGATCCACCCGAATAGGGACCTACAATTGGTATCAGAGCTTTCGGCTCACTAGTTGAGGGTTTTTGGATCACAACATTGGGTTTTTGATCTTGAAAAGAAGAAAATAAGTGTTCAAGTGTTCTTGACAAAGAAAATTATCAAAAATACAAAAGGAATTGGCAAAAACTTCATAAAATGTCTTAAAATGTGTTCTTTGTGAAAGTCTTAAGTGTTGAAAGTGGTGTTTACAGGTTTCAAATTTGTTGGTTTGAAAAGTTAAAATTTCGCTTCGCTCAAGCATTGCACCAAACCTTGTACCTGTACTGACAAAAGTGAGTGGAACAGATCCCAAGGAAGATTTGCTTTCAGAAAGATAAAATCCTTTCGCTTCGCTTGGATTCTTTCGCTTCGCTTGGAATCCTTTCGATTCGCTTAGAAGCTGTTTCGCTTCGCTTGAAGCTGTTTGTGCGAAAAAGTTGATTGTTTTGAAGATTAAGCTTTGTTGAAGGCTTATACCATGGCTAGTACTGATTCAGAATTATTGAAGGGTTATTTGATGTTGGAAAATCAAGTGGGAACACCTCAAAAGCCTCCTAAGTTTATGACCTTAGATGATAACTTTATTGATTTTAAATGGAGGTTCATGAATTTCATCTCATTAACTGAAACTGATTTGATGAGATATTTTGAAGAGGGTCCTCATGTTCCAGTAACTTGCACTGATGCCGGGGAACAACCTAAGGCACCTGAAAATTATGATCAAGATGATATGGATAAGTTAGCACAAGACAAGAAAGCGTTTCTGTTGTTGACAGTTTGTCTTTCAAATGAGATCACAGAGACTCTACGTGAACACAGAAGTGCCAAGGAATTATGGGAAGCTCTTGTTGAGATGGTTGAAGAAAATGCTGAAATTAGAGAAAACAAGAAAGCACTGCTGAAGGAAGAATTTAACATGTTCAACCATCGTCAAGGTGAAGCAGTGCTAGACTTAGTAAAGAGGTTTGAGAAGCTCATGGTCAAAGTAAGAGCTGCATGTGTTAACATTCCCAACTCTAAGGTAAATCACAAGTTGATGAACTCTTTGCCTTACAGTTGGAGTGTAAACACAATAACTATCAAGAGAACCACCAATCTGAATGGGATGACAAATAGTGAATTAATATCCACTATCAAATCATTTGAAATGGATGAACAGATGAGGATGAACAATCACATGAATTCTCTGAATCAAGCCAGAGTAAGTACTACGTCTTCAAGTGTGCCAACGGCTTTTGTCAGCAAAACCCAACAAAATGTATATCCTGTGACCAATCCTAAGTACTCACCAAGTGTTCCTTCACAATCAACAGCATTTATCTCCACCAGCAACCCATCAACTCCATCCAGTGCAAGTTCGTTTCAAAAAGCAGTTGACAGTGCAGTTGCTCAAGCTCTAAAGGCACATGGAATTTCTGTAACAAAACCTCAAGCAAACAAGCACTCCAGCTATTGTGAAGCCATTCCCATGCTAAATGATTCAAATGTGACACTTGTTAAAGCTTTTCTGTCTTGTCATGAAGAGCTATTGCAAGGGAATCTCTTACCGGCACAGTTTAAGATAGGTGATTTGAAAGACATCAATCAAAAGGATCTTGAGAAAATGGACATCTAGTACCAGATGGCCATGGCTGTGCAAAGGGCCACAAACTTCATCAAAACCTACGAAAAAGACAGCTTCAATGATTCTGATCGAAAGCGAATTGGTTTCGACAAAAGCAAGCTTCGATGCTACAATTGTGCAGAAATGGGTCACTTTTTCAGGGAGTGCACAAATCCTCCCAAACCAGCAAACGATATTCATGTGACAGAAGTAACTGATGAAGAGAATGCAAAAGCTGCTGGAAAGAAGCCTGAGGAACAAAAACCAAACATCTCAGCTCCACGAATCGGGAGTCGTCCACACAAGGGCAGCTCAAGCTCAAACTCAAGAGCCCTTGTCTCTCAAACAGAGGTCTACACTGGTATGGATTGGGACGAATAGTTTCAAGAGCTGCAGAATCCACTGAATATGGCTGGCATGGCTTTCACTGCAAACAATGAAACCTCTTCATCTTCTGCTGCTGGTTCTAGTGCATCACACCTTGATGAGGTAAAACGAAATCTTTGCACGGAAGCATGTGTTAACAAGGTTACATACTATAGATACTTACAAGACGAAGTTTTGAAAGAAAATGCAAAACTTCGTCAGTTGAACACTGAATATGTAAAAGCTGATAAGATCTACATTGAAAAGATCAAAACTCATCACGATGATGTAGCTAATCTTAGACTTGAAATTTTTCGAGAAAAACATAATGTCATTTATTATAAGGACATAATTAATGATTTAAAATAAGAAATTAAGAAATTAAAACTCGAAGTTTCTGATAAGAAAGAAAAGGAAAAACAGGTCGAAAGGTTTGAGGCATCATCTGAAAAATTAGATAATCTTATTGGAGCCCAGAGAAGCACTAAAGTTAAAGCGGGGTTGGGGTACGACTACACTGCCGTACCACCACCATTCAATGATAACTACACCAGTTTGCCCCACTTTAGCTATAATACTTCTCCTGATGAAGAAATGGCATACGGTGTTGGTAGGATACCAAAACCTTTGACATTTATTCCCGCAGCATCTCAAACTGTTGCTCCAATCCAATCATTTGATAAATCTAACGTCAATGTGTCTTGTGAAGCAGGTGATATAAACAATGGTGATTGTGGGAAAGTTAATCAGGGTTTTAAGCAAAATGAAGGATTAGAACCACGTTTTGAGTTGTGTGTGGGTCTAACAAAAAGCATTAATAACCCTGTTTGTAACAAAGTTTGTGAATCCATGTTAGAATGTTTAATGTCGGAATCAAAAACTGTATTTTGTGAAACCACTAGTGAAGACAATTGTAATAATGTATGTAATGAAAGTGAATGTTCTTCGTCTGATTCTGAGTATGAAACAGTTTTTGATGAAACAAAAGAGGCTAAAGTTGATGTCCGGACAAGTTCTAATTGCTCGTCAACTGATCGTGATTTTGAGAACTTGAGAAGACAAGAAACTGGTTTTGAAAATGAACAACCAAGCACGTCGTGTAAATATGTGCTTTTAAAGAAAACTTCATTTTCACAAAATACAAACGATAGTAATAATTCTCAATTTTATGATCAATTTGATAGTACCTATTACTACTCTGGTCATAAACCTAGGCAGTCAAATTACTTTGAATCTAATCATTCAAATGTGTTCACAGATAGAGATTATCAATACGTTAACTCTACCACATCACCTCACCCCACATATTTCAGTGATCAACATGTCTATGATTGTAACAAAAGAAAATGTTGTTTTGTATATGGAAATCCGTCTCATCTTGCGAGATACTGCAAGAACTGGCATAAGCAACAAAGAGACACTAAAAGTAAGTTTGGTCAGACATTTACTGAGTTAAATGTTCAACCTAAGAAAATGTCTTATCAAACTTGTACCTCAGCCAGTAAGATGGATTCAGGAATTAAAAGAACCGACAAACCCAAGAAACCCTTCTGGTTAACACAAAGAGAATAGAAGCGGTTAGCCAAAGGGTCAGAAGCTGAAAACCCTAAAAACCCCTCTAAACCGTTTTCCAAAGCAAACACAAAAGACTTGATAATCAAATCCAAACCAAAACGAAGGCAATCAAGAAAACCTTTTCAGAACCGAGGGAATCTTAACACAAGTTCCTCGAGTGATTGCACTTCAGATTCAGATTCACCAAAAGATTACAATTTTAAGAATCATAAAATAAAATTGGGTGATTTTTTGTTTGCTTTTCCCGAGACAAGTTCGTCTTGGGACCCTTCTACTAACTAGCTGCTCATGTATGTAGGGTCAGCCTGGAAGACCTGTCAACAGTATTTGGTACTTGGACAGTGGCTGTACCCGACATATGACAGGAGATGAGTCCATGTTGTTTGACATAAAACCTTTCGATGGTGGACATGTTTCATTTGCTGGTGATATAGGAGGAGAAATCACAAAACAGGGCAAGGTCCCAAATGGCACATTGACCTTCGACGAAGTCAATCTTGTGGAATAACTCAACCACAACTTACTCAGTGTCTCTCAAATTTGCGATAAGAAATTTTCAACTATTTTCACTGAAAATGAATGTCTTATTCTTAAACTATGCTTTAGAGTCGCTAAAGAGTGGATTATGTTGCATACTCCGAGGCACAATGACGCTTATATTCTGGACATGAGAAGCAATTATTCCATGCGGACTGCATCTTTTTTGATGTCCAAGGCCTCGGAGAACGACTCATCCTTATGGCATCGTCGTCTAGGGCATGTCAACTTTAAGAACTTGAACAAGTTGGTTAAGGGTGACCATGTGAGGGGCTTGTCCGTAAAATCTTTTCATTGTGCTAAAAAATGTTTATCTTGCTCTAAATGCAAACAGCACAAACTCCCTCACCGCCCTAAGACTGTCAATTCCATAAACTCCACTCTTCAACTGCTGCATATGGATCTTTTTGGTCCTGTTCAACCAATGGCAATAGGTCGCAAAGCCTATTGTCTGGTTATTACTGATGATTACTCGCGTTTCGGTTGGACTTTTCTGCTACGATACAAGGATGAGACATCTCAGTTTCTTATCAGATTCATCGTGTTGGTTGAGAATCAGACGGACAAACGAGTCAAGTGCATCAGAAGTGACAATGGAACAGAATTCTGCAACAAAGTTGTCAACGAATTCTGTCACAACAAGGGGATTCTTCGTCAATTCAATGCACCCTACACTCCTGAACAAAATAGGGTGGCTGAACGACGAAATCGTACACTGGTTGAAGCTACAAGAACCATGTTGTCATACTCCAAACTCCCTTTATTCTTCTGGTGGGAAGCCATTAACACTGCTTGCTACACTCAAAATCGTGTGTTGCTGAACAAAAGACTGAATAAGACACCTTATGAAATCTTTTATGGAAACAAGCCAAGGGTAAATTTCTTCAAGACATTCGGATGTCCCTGCACAGTGCTTCAGTCAAATGTTGCTACAACTTCAAAGTTTGCTGAGAAGGCATATGAGTGCTATTTTGTTGGTTATTCCGCTGACAAAAGTGCTTATCGTGTGTTCAAAAAGAAATCCCGAGTGATTTTGGAGTCCAACAACATTAATTGGCAAGAACTAAACCCTACAGATGCACACAATGGTCCTGATTGGATGTTTGATTATGAAGGCTTGTTCAGGCAGTTTCGAGGAATGTATGTACCACCTTTTGCACCAGTGATGTCTCCTGTTGTTTCTGCACCAACTCCGACAAATGTTGATCAATCAATCTTGATGCACACCGTTGTGAAAGGTCTGACAGATAGTCAGATTGCTGCACCTGCACCCGCACTTAATGTTCCACACGTGGCTAATCAACCAGTCCCGGTAGTGAATGTGTAAACATCTGCAGAATCTACTGAAATACCCACTGTCGAAGACACAGATGATTCGGACACCGATTCATTTATGTCAGCTGACAATGTGGAAAATGTTCAAACCAATCAAGCGGTGGATCAACAAACCCACCAATTGGAAACTTCCCCAGCTGATGATCCAAGTATTGTTGAATCAGTTCCTACACCTTCCTCTGAAGAAGACATTCATGGATCAGCTGAGGAAGCTATTCAAGAGAATGTGCAGAATGACACCGTTCCTATTGGAACTTCTCGCAGCACTGACTCATCGTTGGTACCTGCAATCGTCGTACCTTTCTACGACAACCTATGGGAAGGCACCATCGCTCAGGAACATTTGGTTGATCAAGAAGAAGATGCAAAAGATCCCCAACCAAATGCTGCTGTAGATGTGACCGCAATCTTTCATCCCATAGAGAGCCTGACCATTGAGCTTGAGGCAACACCAGTCGAGAGTGTCGAACAAATTCCACAGTTACCGATCCATCGCCGACATCCGACTGAGAACATCATTGGAGATCCGTCCGCTGGCATCCAAACACGCAGCACCTCTGGTAACATTAACAAATGTCTTTTTGCTTGTTTTATTTCACAGGTAGAGCCCAAGGACTACAGAGTTGCGTTGAAGGAGAACTCTTGGGTTGAAGCAATACAAGAAGAACTATTGCAGTTCAAGAAGCTAAACGTTTGGAGGCTAGTGAAGAAACCAGATCACAAGAAACCGATCGGAACAAAGTGGGTGTTCCGGAATAAGAAAGATGGCAAGGGAGTGATTATTAGAAATAAAGCCCGGTTGGTCGTGCAAGGTTTTTGGCAACGAGAAGGACTTGATTACGATGAAGTTTATGCACCGGTGGCTAGATTGGAAGCAATTCGTATCTTTTTGGCCTATGCCTCGTACATGAATTTCAAAGTATATCAGATGGATGTGAAGATAGCTTTCTTGTACGGGAAGGTAAAAGAAGAAATTTATGTGAGCCAACCACCAGGTTTTGAAGACCCAAATTATCCTGACCACGTTTACCGACTTGACAAAGCACTTTATGGTCTTCACCAAGCTCCTTGTGCTTGGTATGCCACACTGGCTGATCATTTAGTGAAGAATGGATATAAAAGAGGAATTGTTGATCAAACTCTCTTTGTCAAGAAAGTGAAGGATGATTTGATTCTCGTTCAAGTGTATGTTGACGACATTATCTTCGGGTCAACGAATGAGACTCTGTGCAAGGAGTTTTCTGAGATCATGCAGAAGCGATTTGAAATGAGTTCCTTAGGGGAGATGACTTTCTTCCTGGCTTACAAGTTGAGCAAAAGAAGGACGGGACTTTGATTCACCAAGAAAAGTACGTTCATGACATTGTTCAGAAATTTGGATTCAAGGACTCCACAGCTTTCATGACACCAATCGCTACGCGTCCTGTTCTCGCTCCTGATCCATTAGGAAAGCCAGTCGATCAACACCTTTATAGGTCAATGATTGGTTCCTTGATGTATCTCACTGCAAGCAGACCGGACATCATGTTCCCTGTTTGTCAGTGCGCCAGATATTAGTCTGACCCAAGAGAGTCCCACATGACTGCTGTCAAGCGTATCTTCAGATACTTGAAAGGGAGACCGCGATTGGGTCTTTGGTATCCAAAAGATTCCCCCTTGGAACTTCATGCTTACACCGACAGTGATTATGGGGGATGCAACTTGGACAAAAAATCCACATCTAGTGGATGTCAATTCCTGGGAGATCGGTTGATCTCATGGCAGTGCAAGAAACAAGTTACTGTGTCTACATCCACAGCCGAAGCCGAGTACATTGCCGCATCTAGCTGCTGCTCTCAAGTGATATGGATCCAGCATCAGCTGCTGGATTACGGTTTGAATTTCTATGGATCAACGATCAAATGTGATAATGAGGCGGCCGTTGCTATTATCAAAAACCCGGTCCAGCACTCAAAGACTAAGCACATTGACATCCGGATACATTTTATTCGTGATTGTTATGATCGCAAGCTTGTCGACATAAAACGGGTCCATACTGATTTTAACTTTGCAGATCTCTTTACAAAAGCTTTCAGTTGTGCCCGATTTTTATTTCTCGTTGAGTTATTGGGCATGATTTCCTTTCAATAAATTTTATCATCTATCTTTTAATTTAAAACTGTAAATATTTTTCAAATATGTCACACTTTTAGAGGGAGAAAATGAGTTAACTTTAACTCACCAAAAAGATTTTCAATTTACTTTCAGTAAAACAAAAATTGAGTCACTTGACTTAACAAAAAGATTTATTTTAATATATAATATTGATTTCATCTTAAAGTAAATTCTCAGAAAATTCAAAAAGAATTGTCCCGTTTAGAGGGAGCTCCTGCTTAGAGGGAGTCGGATAATTAAAATTTTCAATCAAGAATTTGATCCGACTTTATGGAAAGTGATAGTACATTGGTTTGTAATGATTCTAGCGTGTTAAAAGAATAGAACAAAAGGCTACAAGGTCATTCATTGATGTGTAGGTAGGCTTGACAAACAAGCACGTGGACATACTAGTTCACGTAAGAGTATACGTAAAATACCAAAGGGGGTTATTCATATTCAAGAAAGTTTCAATAATACCATTGTGACTGTTACAGATGTACAAGGGCGAGTGGTTTCTTGGTCCTCTGCTGGTACTTGTGGCTTCAAAGGTACAAGAAAAGGGACGCCATTTGCTGCTCAAACCACAGCGGCAAATGCTATTCGTGCAGTAGTAGATCAAGGTATGCAACGACTAGAAGTCATGATTAAAGGTCCCGGTCTCGGAAGAGACGCAGCATTACGAGCTATTCGCAGAAGTGGTATACTATTAACTTTCGTACGGGATGTAACCCCTATGCCACATAATGGCTGTAGACCCCCGAAAAAAAGACGTGTGTAGAAAAAAATTGAAGAGATTTCAATAGCAAGAGAAACAAGAGAAACAAATGATTCAATGATCAGATCAAATAATATTATTATGGTTCGAGAGAAAATAACAGTATCTACTCGGACACTACAGTGGAAGTGTGTTGAATCAGCAGCAGACAGTAAGCGTCTTTTATATGGGCGCTTAGTAAGTGTCGAGTGATATAAACTTAAACTAATGCCGGTACTAGTGGATATACAATTATGAAGCGGTTGCATGATTCCGTAAAGCCATATTCATGAAGGCAAAAATGTAACTACACATGTCATACCCAAGCCTTTCTTCACCTGATCACAGTCGTCTTATGAAAGTCAGTGTCAAATTTCAATTTTCATTGAGTCAAGAAAAGAGTCAAGTAAAAAGTCAAGAAAAGCAAGAAAAAGAAAAACAAAAGAGTCAGAAAAGAAAAAAAAAAGAAGTCAGAAAAAGAGTCAGTCCTAGGAATTTTAACTTCTGCTTTATTTCTTCATTTATTTTCGACTCAAGCCTTGGACTTTCTACGTTTGTAGTCATACAAGATCTGATTGTTAAGGCCCTGAGTCTTCTGCTTTGTTTTATTTTCTTTCTTTTGTTCAAGCCTTGGACTTTCTCTGCGCGATAATATGGTATTATCTGACCTGATTGTTATGGGCTGAACTTCTGCTTTATTTTAATCTTTCTAGATCGAGTCAAGTGTGCAAAGCACAAAGTGTCATGTGTACAGTGTATAGTAAGTCAGTCTGTCAATAAGTGTACTGTGATCAACTAAGAAAGGTCCAAGTCAAGTTGAGGTGATATGTTAACACAAAGTAGGCCTGAGATATGATGGAATCAGTAACATGTCCGATTAAGTTGGGACCACATAAGCACCGTGCCTAATTGTACCTTAAATGTATCACTTCTGGCATCAAAACACTTGTCAAGTTAAAAAAGAGGACATTATCTATAGTCAATGATGAACTTGTGTCACAATAATTTCAAAATGGTAACGCGAACTAGGGCTTTGCAAATCAATATGATTCAATATCGTGATCATTCTTTGAAAATTAACCAAAGAAAATTCTATGTAAATTAATTTGATGTCATTGTTTTTAACTTTAAAATTGTTTTAATTTTAATTTAATTTTTATTTATTTTATTTTATCTTATCATTAATTTTAATTTTAAACTTTAATTTTGATTTTATTTTAGTGTCTTCTTTTATTATGTTTTGTTTTGACAAAAGAGATCGATCGTGCAAATGTTAACAGTTATGGACCAACAAAAGAAAATATTATAAACAATCAAGTGTGTGGATTCAGTGGGTAAATGTTTTTCGGGTTTGAAAATGCAAATATTTTTAAAGACCGAGGACTGAGAGTGTATTTTCGGTGAATACTCACGATGTTTTGACCTTATCGCGAGATAGGCTGACCCTATATATAAGGGAAACCTAAAATATCCTTCACTATTCACCAAACAATTTTAACTTTTACTCTCTCCTCTCTCATATCTTCAAACTCTCAAACCCAGATCTTCATCCACTTTTCAAAGAATCTGGCCCTCATAATCACAAACATGTCGTTGAATCCAGAATATCCACCTTCGGTATAACATCAAAACTTCATGAATCATTTCATCTTCATGTTTTCTGGGTTCTCGTGGATCGAGACGACGGTTCAGATGAGCCGTCGGATCGATTCATAACTGATCTTCATATGAAATTGGTTCATATGTTATGAATGATCTGTTTTTGGAGTTATTAATCTTGAGTATCATCATTAATTATTAGCATTAGGGTTGATTGTATAAAGTTTGTAGATTTAAGTTTCAGTTCATACGTTCTAGGGACAAATTGACCTAGTAAACAAAGGAGTTTCAAGTTCAGACTTTCCAGAAACCTAATTCGCATATAGGCGATCTTGAGTAAAGAATGGAATGGATAAAAAGGGGATAAGTATAGGTCTTCGCATGAAAGGGTCTTTCGCTTCGCTTGACCATGCGAAGCGAAACACCTTTCTGTTTCGCTTCGCTTGACCATGCGAAGCGAAACACCTTTCTATTTCGCTTCGCTTGACCCCATGCGAAGCGAAACAATGTCTCATGCGAAACACCCATACTTAGCAAATTTTTCAGAATCTCAAACACAATGCAACTGATCTGTTTTTACTCAAACACACTGTTTGGTCTTGTTGACTGTTTTAAACTTGATCTTTGTACATTATGATCCAATTGACTTATAGATTGACTAAAATTAACTTATTAACTTATTACATCTAGAATGTACATAATGGTAGTATTAAATCTAACTTATCTAATATGTAAATTCTTAATGTCTATGTACATATCTTGTTTGTTTTGGTTTGACTTAATGATGATTCTCATGATCTTTTGATTTTCAATTTCAGGGTCATAACAACTTTTGTGTTCTCGAGTTGCCTAAGGCAAAGGCTGACAAGGTGTTCACTCCTATGGTCAAGGGGCTCAGGCAATCGCCCCTTGCCTATGCCATCACTGCAGATCCAGCCATTTACTACAAGTGGGTCTTAGATTTTTGGGCATTCGCCAGGGTTGCAGATGATTCTCTATCATTTACAACAACAATTGCCAGACAGGAATTAACTATCACCGAAGATGACATTAGAAGGGTGTTAAAGATTGATGACCAGCCCGATTACAAGTATGAGAGAGGAAACAAAAATAAGCTGGAAGATTTCGTTGCTAAGATGGGGTACGACACGGAATGGAAGAGCTTAGAGAAAAGCCATCTGTCACCATACTGGAGATTTCTCTTCCACATTATTACTCATTTTTTCACAGACATTCGAGGTGGTTTTGACAGCATGAGTACAGACTGGGTTCGGGTTATGTCCACATTGACCAACAAGGAGAAGTTCAACTACTCAACACGAATATTTTTGTGCATGCTCACGAACATCAAGAGTGGGGATACATGGTTGATGTACCCAAGATTCGTGCAGATGTTATTAGATGATATGATCCCAGACGTTCAAAGGGCAGGATTCAAGAAAACAAAGGACAAGAAGTCACACCTCGAGCCATTTCATGTTCACGAGATTAAGATATCAGTTTTTGGTGTGTTGTTGAGCACCAAGGGCAGAGGTCATCAGTATACAGGCCACGACCTGGGCCCAAGTTTGGTTTATTTGAAGAGACAGAGCCTGCTGGGGTAGAGGCGTCTGGTGAAGGTGAAGCTGATGAAGAAGAACCCATAGTTGAAGGTGGTCAAGATTCATCTGATGAGCCGGCCGAAGATAGAATAAAGGCCAAACATGATTTGAAGAGAAAGTTGGCGGAAAAGGGCAAAGTGATAAAACTTGAGGAGGAGGAAGAAGACCAGCCACCCCTAAAGCGTTTGAGGAGACATGGAGACTCCCAGAAGTCAACCAAGTCTCATGTCAAGTCTCCCTCACAGGACAAGCCCTCAGACCAACCAAAAATAACCAAAGAAGCCTTGGCCCAAGCCCTCAAAACCCTAGATGTGACTAAAATACAAATCCCTGCCTACAAACCACCAAAAACCAGAAAGAAATCCAAAGCCAAGAAAACCAAGACCCTACTTCATGACTCACCTTAATCCTCACCTAAACCCTCACCCACAGACCAACCAATTTCAACATTCCTACCCCAAATACCTTCCTTGCCACGCTCACCACCACAACAACAAACTCAACCTGAACCAACTCAAGCCTCAACACCACCTGCACAACCAACCTCATACATATTCACTTCTTCAGTCTTTAGCTCCCCAATACAAACAACAAGCCTTTGGAGCAAAACCATCCTTACTTCCCCAACCCAAACCGTCACACCAACTACAATACAACCAACACCACCCACCACTATAACTCCACAAATCCTTACTCAAGCCATCACCTTACCTTTACCAACTACCTCACCACCCATAACAACCACCACCCCACCATCCACCATTATCTCACCCAAACCAATCTCCCGAGGGATGTCTTTGACGCCTCCAGTGTACGTTGATCCTATCCTCGATAGGATCGTCGCACTGGACGAATCAAACGCCAAAAGGGCGGAACGAGAGATTGCACTCCCCAAGCTCATTAAGGATATGAAGCAAAAGGCTCTCGAGGATGAAAAGGAAAAGGCGGATCTGAGGGAAAGGATCCGGGTGTTGGAAGAACAGAAGGCAGCAAGTGATGAAGTTGCTGAAAATCAACGGTTATTGACCAATACCTTCCACATCCGAATCCAGAATCTACAGACGTTGATGAATCATGAGGCCTCTGAGAACGCTAATCTGAGAGCCAATCACACTAGACTTGGAGATAGATTGACCACACTTGAAAGAAATTTACCAAGTGCTAGTGCTCTCAGATCAAGCGTAAACAAGAAGATTGAAGATACTACGAGAAGGTGGGATGTTGAAAAGGAAGCTACAAACTCAAGAGTTGCTGATTTGGAAAATCAACTTGCTTCCTCCACCTCTCTCGATACGCTCAGAGCAGACATGGAAGCCATTAAAGAAAGAGTCAAGAATCAAGACCGTCTGAATGAGCTACAGCTCAAGACTAATGAAGAGATGGTGAGCAAGTACCAGGCGGCCTCAGACCTCATGGGCATTCAAGAAGACGAATTTCATGGTCTGGAGGATAGGCTTGATGTTGTGTTTAGAACTTGGAGAAGGTCCGGTGAGACTTCTCAAGTTGGTGGTTCGCAACCTGCCGCAGGTCCTTCTGTGATCATGCGAGGCGTACAGGTTGCTGTGTCAGAAGGAGAGGCAACTGTTGGTCGGTTAGTACAACAGGGCGGCCAATCTAGCGGTGTTGGTGGTGGCTATGATGGTGATGAATAAGATGATGGTGATGAAGAGGATGATGATGATGATGAAGATGACGACGACGATGAAGTTCATGACAGCTTTGATGATGATGATGATGATGATGATGATGATGATGGTGGTGGCAACGGTAGTGGTGGAGATGGAGGGGCCGGGGCGGCAGGAGGTGGATGTGGAGCTAACACTCAATCACCTCCACACTCTCAACACGATGCTCAAGACCCTGCTAACCCCGGCTCAGCCAGCAAAGTCAGAGAGGATGATTCACTACTTGACAGCTTGTACAAAGATATCATCTCTCCGACTGACAATACAGGTGTGATCGCTGACTTTATTAATGCAGGTATGAGCTTTGAGGAATTCATCGAGGGAACGAAAACGGAAAAGGTGGTAAATGAACAAGACGAGGACATTAACTACTCGCCAAATCCGGATACTCCTCCCGCTCAAGCTTCAGAGGCTCCTGCAACAGATCCTGTCATTGAACAATCGCCAAATAAGAAGCGAAAGACGCACATGGTCACAAGCTATGCGTCTGCCCGCGTGTTCAACTATCCATATCATGACGACTCGCTGATCGTGTATGCAAGGTATGATCAGCGGAATAAAGTTTGGGCCATCAGACGCTACAGCGGGGACCTCATCTATCTCAGTCATCACGAGCTGAAGACTCTACCTGAGCTTGATCTGAACTATCTTCAGAAAGCTCTAGGTCATGGTGCTACTGGAAGTACGCTGGAAAGTTGGGTCCCGACTTATCTGTAGCGACAATCAAGAGTCAACTACAAGGACTTCGAGCCGAATAAGGGTCGCAGGTACAAGAACCCAAGAGAGATAAACCCTGCTACCGGAGAGCCTCACACGATGTGGAGATACAAGACACCGAAAGAATGTCACGAGATTTATCATGGTGAGCCTTATCTTCCCAACACTCTCCAAGACTTCATAGATTGGGAGTTCGATAACACAACCGGATAGGCCGTCATTCACTGCCGTGGTATGCACGAGATCAAAGTGTTTGACGAGCATGAGCTTATGGGACTACACGTTGAAGATGTGAAGAAGCTCTACAACAAGCCACTGGGAACTGTGGAGGATTTGGGACGTCAGAATACCGACCGGATAGTGGAAGCCTTCAACAAGTTCGTGCGTAGACTTGTTGAACTTCCACTAACCGAGGACGAATGCCTGATATACGACACCGACGGGTTTCAATACTAATGACTAGAGGGAGATTGTTAGGCCTCGTTTTGTAAAGTTAGTCTTTTGTATTGATTCAGTTATATATTTGGGCCGATAGGTCATTTTGTACATTGTTGGGCCACGGTCCATTATAAAGAAGCTCATTGGGCATTAGAAATGTTTTACTACTTATGCATGCTTCCCTATAAATAGGAAGCATGCCATGAGAAGTAAAAGTTGGAAGTTAGAAATACAATAGAAAACCTTTTGCATAAACTCTATCTCTCTCTCGGCTCTCTCTCTCTCTCTCTCACTAACCTTTCCTTAACCGAAAATAAACTCAAGATCCGAGACCTCTTGGTTGCTTAGTGTGATTTCCGCTAGCACTAAGTTAGGTTGATCCAAAGACGTTGTTAGATCCACCCGAATAGGGACCTACACAAAAGAATTCGTATATGCATTAAATGCCAAGCAACTGCTACTAAAAGGAACAGGAATCATGTATGCATACATTTGTAGAACCATAATGAACTATTCTCATTCGAGGTTCCAAGTTAACTGAATTGATCTCCAACTTTGGATTCGGGATTCCTAATTAACACGGAACCGATTGACCTAAAACTAGAGGTGTGCACAGGTCTGTTATTGGCATTTCGGTTCGGTTCGGTTAATTTCGGTTAATAACCAATATCAAACTTGGACTAAATTTTTGCTTAAAAATACATGAAATGAATGCTTAAATAAATGAAATGAATGTATAGCTACATGAAATGAAGGTATAAATATATGAAATTGTGATATTAGTACATGAAGTGGAGATATAAATACATGAAAATGATAGTATTAAACTATTAATACATATAATACATGAAATAGAGGAAAAAGGGCTTGAAAAAATGAAAAAAAATGAACAGTTCGGTGCGGTTCAGTTAAATTCGGTTATTTTGGTTTCCGGTTATTTCGGTTTGGTTTCATCGATTTTCCGTTCGGTTTCAGTTAACGATTCGGTTATTGCTCACCCCTACCTAAAACCCTATAACTCATTTGGATGATGACACTAAAGTTTTTATATAATATAGCCAACTCGAGCTGTCATCACCACTTTAGTGAGGTGGTCAAGGAGGTTTTCTTAAAAGTTTCCTTCCAGGGGTCCTAAGTTTGATTCCTAGCTTGTGTGCGTGCTCTGAATTATAGTAGCACCAATAACCATTTGAGAGAGACACAAGTGTCAATATAATGGATGCCTTTTGAAAAAACAAAAAATAAAAAAAATCAAGAGCTGAGAAAACGGTCTAGATGGATAATGCTTGAACTCAAAATTCAATTGGTAACTTAAATGCCCCAATAATAGAGATGGTAGGAAGTCAACAAAAGAATTGTGGTAAGGTAGTGTGCATTTTTGATACTGTGAAGATAATAAAGACAGGAATATTCGAAAAAAAATTAATAAAAATACTTTATATTTACTTTTTCAGAAAAAAACTACAAGACAACTCACTTGGCTAACCCTTTTTGTCTGTTTATTTCATTGATAACCACTTAACTGTTATGTATTATAACCTCTTTAACGAGCCATTAATTTTTACCCATGTCTAAAGACCATTAACTTTTAACTTCTGGACACCAGTTATATATGATGAAACAGTCTCATGATCTGTTTAATTCTTTTTATCTACATGTAAACGTGTTTTTAGTTCAATAATGTTTTATGACTCTTACATTAAACTCTCTTGAATCAAGTATAAAGATGTAGGAGTGCTTAAATGTTGAAAGCCATGTTACTTTCCCACGGTCCTCCTCTTCATTGGCCCGTCTCTCGATTATGTACGTCCCTCTTAATCATTGAGTCGGAATCCATCAATTCCTAAGAATGACTTTGAATTACACGTCATGATCACGTATTAGAAGTTTAGAACTCGATGCCTTAAAAGTAGTCGCCTCCAAATATGAGGCGACACACTTGCAAGGTGCAACACGCCAACACACCTTTTTTTTGATGAAATGCATGAATATTTGTACGTCTAGGTTAAGATTTATTCAAGGTTTATCACATAAACATCGATAATAGTCAACCAAGGCAAGTTCCTTGATGCGATTTTGTTAAGAAAACACAAAGGAAAGATGTAAGTAACCTCAATGATTGCTCTAAAAACCGGTTCATGTACTCATTGTATCTAGAGTCAAGAGTCAAGTGTATATTTCTTTCTATAAACAATCTATCTTTCTGTATAACCGAATTGAAATCGGAGATTTTTTACTATGACTCCAGTTATATAATTTGAGCATAAAATGATATGATAGAGTGTGATTAGAATGGTGACTCCATTTAATTTGAATCAAGTGACCGGGTTTTGAAGCTTGTTTTGTTATTTTTTTCGGCTTTGTTTGCATGGGCTCTTTTTGAGTTAAAGCCCATTGTTATATGTGGACTATCTGTTTAAAAATTAAAATCCGATCCGATGATCTGATCCGGTTCATCAGTTTAACCGACCCAATCAGTATAATTGGAGTCTAGTTTAAATAGGCTTAACTGGACTAGTTATATAGCCATTTACCCGAATCCCATTCCAACTCGTTAGTTACTATAGTACCTATCTTTGTTTGAAACCTTTTTTCGAAAGACAAGTTTCTTTTACTTCACGGGACTCGAACCAAATCTTAACGTAATTAAAAGACTTTGTCTCTGCTACCAGAAACTATGTCTTTAATTAGAAATGAGTCTTTTTAAATTGAAATACTATAACATGTATTTTAACAATAAAGATAAGGTTGAAACTAGAAACATAAACCTCATTTAAACTTCTCATCTACCTCATCCCCACTATACTCAACTAAATATTAAATCTTTCACCTTCCACTATCACTACCCCTACCTCTTCCATTCATATATACCCTCCATACTCACTTCTTCCAACATCCAAAACCTCACCCTAACCCTATCTTCACAATGTTAAACTACCCAAAACAAGTTTATAACCATCTCATCAACCATGGCCCTAAACTCCTCATCATAACCCTAATCCTTGCAATATCCATACAAACATTTAACCAATTCCCATACCATCTTCTTAACCATCTTTCCTTACTCCACACACTCACTATCACCTTACTAATCATCTCCATTCTCACATTCCACTTCTTGAACAAGCCTCGAACCGTCTACCTAGTCGATTTCGCTTGTTTCAAGCCGCCATCTAGCCTTCGTGTCCCCTTTTCCACAGCGGTCGAACATGGCCGCATCATTTTAGCATCACAACCCAAGAGCATTGCTTTCCAAGTCAAGATCTTTGAGAGATCAGGTTTAGGTGAAGAAACATGTTTACCACATCCTTTGCATTATCTTCCACCAAACCCTAATATGAGTGATGCTAGAGATGAATCCCAAGTGGTGATTTTCTCGGCCATGGATTCGTTGTTTCAAAACACGGGGATTAACCCGAAAGATATCGATATCTTGATTGTCAACTGTAGCCTTTTCGCACCAACGCCGTCTCTTTCGGCTATGGTGGTTAACCGGTATAATATGAGAAGTAACATTAAAAGTTTTAACTTGTCAGGAATGGGATGTAGCGCGGGATTAATATCGATAGACGTCGCAAAACATTTACTCCAAGTCCACCCCGAGTCGTACGCAGTTGTGATAAGTACCGAAATAATTACCCCAAATAGTTACATGGGTAAAGAACGGTCTATGCTCCTCCCAAACTGTCTTTTCAGAATGGGAGGAGCAGCCGTTCTTCTGACGAATAAAAGGTCACAACGTAACCATGCAAAGTACAAACTTGTCCATGTGGTCCGGACCCACAAAGGTTGTGAGGACAAATCTTACCGTTGTGTAACACAAGAAGAGGACAAAGAAGGTCATGTCGGGATCGCATTAAACCTCGATCTAATGGTGATCGCGGCCAACTCCTTAAAGTCGAACATAAGCACCATTGGACCGTTGGTTCTACCCGCGTCCGAGCAATTATTTTTTCTTTTTAACCTTATCGGTAGAAAAATCCTAAAGCTAAACCTTAAACCCTACATTCCGGACTTTAAAAAGGCGTTCGATCATTTTTGTATTCACGCTGGTGGGCGTGCGGTTATCGATGAGCTTCAAAAGCACTTACGACTGTCGCAAGAAGATGTCGAAGCGTCTAGGATGACATTGCATAGATTTGGAAACACATCATCCTCTTCATTGTGGTATGAGTTAGGTTATATGGAAGCGAAACGGAGAGTGAAGAAAGGAGATAGGGTGTGGCAAATCGGGTTTGGGAGCGGGTTTAAGTGTAACAGTGCGGTTTGGGAATGTAACAAAGAGATTGAGGGTTCAAAGGTTAATGGTGCATGGGCTGATTGTATTCATAGGTACCCGGTTAATGAGCCAGAAGTTAAGATTGTCTAGGTCATGGACAAATGTTTTATGTGTTATGTTTCATTTTAGTGTGATTTAGACAACTTTTAATAAAGAGATTTCAGGTGCTTTGTATGTGTTTTGATCATATTGTCCAGGTCACAAATGAGTGATAAAGAACAAAATTAGCATGAAAACACAATAGTTTTGGGGTTTGGACCGTTATTATGAAAATCACAGTTAACAAACCTGGACCACCTTTGTAAGATAGTCAAGTTGTTGTAAGATTTGAACTCTACAACCATCTTTCCAACATCTAGAAATAGTTATCGTGCCACATTCACTGACGAATATTGTCCAAATTTCATAGGGATCGATCGAGATCTCTGAAAAGTTTTCTTCACATGGTACACGGCCGATCCATACATCATAAGTGTAGGTCTACAATACCACTACACCCCTAAAATGAAAATCGTCCATTTACTGACGTGATTCACGTGTCAAAAATCGCCCACATTTTTTAGCCATGCATTACACATAGCCTAATTAATCCAGACAAGTTGTTATAATCCCAATAATGCATCAACATTTTATGAAAAGAAAGTCATATACCACAATTTCTAAAAGATAATGAACTATGTAAAAGAAAAGGTTAAAATAAGTACTAGAATATGATATCACTAGATTTAAATGAAAAGCCAATGATGGACGCTAGTTTCTTTCTTGCAACCAGACAATTTCTAACTTCATATTATTTAAGATACTGTCTTCGTCTCAATTGTTCACCCTTGATTTATTAGGATCAGTGGTCCCAAATTATATGTTTCCTACATATTGTAGGAATTAGTTGCCATTTCTAATAATGTGGCAATTACATATGTTTGTTTTGAGGAAATTAATGTTTTGATAATTGGTTTCCATTGAATACGATTGGAGAAATAAACTTATATGAAGATCTGAAACCTAGTTATAAGGCATATATATATGCGGTTAATGTACATGCATTCAACTTTATACACTTATACTAACATGTAAGTCACATGTTGTGCACATGTTCTCCATCCAGTATGGATGTCTTCAATCTTAATCTTTGATCTCCATAAGGTTAGCGGATGTGGTTCGGATGATGTGGCAGAAGCGTACGAAAAGGAATCAAGGAGTTACCATTGTGGGTCCTTAGTTCCGGACCTGCTTTGGACTCCCCATGGTGGTGCCACTATCACATCACTCACACACAAAATTTATACTATATACTATATGGTGGTATGTGGATATTTGTTGTAGAACATATAGATGTTTTTTTTTTAACTTTTTCAAAAAAAAAATGTTTTTGTAAGTTTGGAATATGATGTTGAAATGATATGACGGTTTATGAATGTTTGCTGTTTTAGATGATCTTAAGTGCAATGAAAAGTCTATATAAGGCCAAAAGGAATATTTAACTAGTCGTTACGCTTAATATTCTGCTGATGACTTGATGGGTCTTGTTGACTTACAACTTAGGACTTGTATTAGTTATATGATATTGTATTAGTTTTTGATTGTCTAACTCACTAGACAACCTATGATGATCAACATAGGGGGTGTTGCCACTTTCGAACCAATTCTGATTTAGGAACATCATCCTTAATAAATTTTAGAGATTTTAGAGGTTCAACGGTACCGAAGTCAGAATAGTCATGATTAAGTATATGCACCCGTTCTCCTTATAACTCAAGCCAGTGTATGTTCTAACTTTTCAATTAATCGTAAGTAAGCTCAATCACCTAAAATGAAATGTATGAGACTAAGATCTCCAACACCATACACATGGAATCAACTCAATAACCATCAGGGTTATATCTTAATTAGAGTTCTCATGTTATCTATTTTCGTAACTTTTCAAAAATCAAAATGACGTAATTTCTTAGTTCTTTATTTTATTTGTGGCATATTTAATGCTAATTCAACCACCTCCCATTCATGAATGTATTCAAAATATAAATTTAAAACTTGTATTTAAAACAGCATTTTTAAGATTAACTAATTGTTGGGTAATTTTACAAAATGAACCAGGAAACAGATATTAATGAAATTAAAGTAGCCTTTGGTATGTAAGAATGACAAAGGGAATGGAATGATTTATTGCGTTGAAATAAAAAAGGTGGTGTTTTGTTGCTCAAGGGAATCTCATTCCATCAAAACCATTCCTTCCCATCCCCCTTCTTTTTTTTTCATTCTATTCCTCCTTCATCCTACTTTTTCAACAACACTACCACCTAGCAGCAACCACCACAACTACCATCGGCACCACCACTACCTCCGTCGCCACTGCCGCCGCCACCACCTTCCCACCAGCGTTACCACCATCACCACCGCTGCCAACAACGTCGTCATAACCATCGCAACCATTTTTACCGCCGCTGCCTGACCATCACCGCCACCACCAATGTCGTTGCATGACCACCACCATACCATACCACCATTGCGATCACTACCAATTCTACCATCGCCACCTGACCACCACCACTATTTTTGTTTCCAGAGCTACCACCATCGCCATTGTAGGGTTTTTTTTTTAAGTATTTTGAGATAGAAGTGTTTTTATTATTTTTATTTCATTCCTAAAATTTTTTTTTTATACCAAACAACATAAAGTAATAATTTAATTTATTCCCATATGTTAACCAAACAAGACAAAAGAATATAATGATCCATTTCATTCCATAGTCCATTCCATTCCTTCTCCCATTCCATTCCCCCTTCATTCAAGTATGTTTGGTTGGAGGTAATGGAATGAAGGGGGAATGGAATGGGAGAAGGAATGGAATGGACTATGGAATGAAATGGATCATTATATTCTTATGTCTTGTTTGGTTAACCTTAGTATGTTTGGTTGGAGGTAATGGAATGAAGGGGGAATGGAATAGGAGAAGGAATGGAATGGACTATGGAATGAAATGGATCATTATATTCTTATGTCTTGTTTGGTTAACCTATAGGAATGAAATCAATTATTAATTATTATTGTTTGGTATACAAAAAATTGTAGAAATGAAATAGAAATAATAAAAACACTCATATCTCAAAATACTTTTTAACCCAAAAAAAAAAGAAAAAAAAAACCTACAATGGCGACGGTGGTAGCTCCGGCAACGAAAATGGTGGTGGCGGTGGCGATGGTGGCGGCGGCGGTGGTGTCGGCGGAGTTGGTGGTGGTGCCAATGGTAGTGGTGGTGGTTGTTGTTAGGTGGTAGTGTTATTGAGAAAGTAAGGTGAAGGAGGAATGTAATGAAAAAAAAGGAGGGTGAGAAGGAATGGTTTTGATGGAATGGATTCCATGTGTAATGGATGATTCCATTCCATTGAGCAACCATACACCACTTTTTTCATTCCTACGTAATGAATCATTCCACTCCTACTGTTATTCCTACATACCAAACGCTACCTAAATATTTTTATAAAACAAACATTATGAGTGTCGTTGTCTAGTGTAGTACGATTTCGTTTATCTACGACCACATGGACGGACAATATTGTTTGAGAAAGAAAGAAGCAGGTGAATCCAACCAAAGATAGTGTAAGGAATGTAAATACATTAATAAAAGCCAAACACATGTAAAAAGCTTTCTGGTAACTTCTATGATTTGTCATTTTATCCTCATCTTAAATGTGTGTAATAAAGTGTATCATTTAAATGATTTTACAGTAAACTAAAGAGAAAATGATATGAAAATCAGTAAAAATAAATAAATAAATATATAAAAAAAACTAAGATAGAGATTTTTTTAACAAGGACGATAGGGTGCTTAATACCAATTTTAATGTGGGTGATTGAACTTTTCACACACAAAATTAAGATGAGAGAACCCCCCCCCCCCCCCCCCCCCGTTTTTTTTTTCAAGTAAGTTATTGGCAACAGTATTGAATGGTTTTGTTTCGGTTTATTGATCATTAGGATATCAATCAGTTTGTCTGTGTCTACTTATGTTAGCTCACATGTGATCTAACAACGATTGTTACAATTTGCATAACATAACGTATAAATGATGGTTTCAATGGGGGCGCAAAATTTTAATTTTATACATATAACAACTTTTGAAAGCATTAATAATTGAAAATGTGCCACTAAAATTTATAAAATGGCTTAGTAATTTACCTTAGTCTGTTAATGTTTAATTGGACCAAAAAATTGAAATTTTTTATTATACTCGTTCTAGGCACTCGAAATCTCAGAATTAGCTCTGTTAAATTGTCATTGCACACGTTTGAAGTAACAAGTTATGACATGAAATCTCAGAATTGGCTCTGAATACTAATTATGTTTAATAATATCACATTTAATATATGGTATCCTTATATAAAGGAGCTTAGGTTGTAAATAGAAAATGACTACATATGGGAAGTATAAATCTATGTTGTAAACTTGTATGACACGCAGTTGAAGCCATTAAAGGTCTAGTACGTAGGACCTTACAGGAGTAATGGTATATTACCAACCGGCTATGTATGTGTTACTTTCAAATTTAATAACCTCAACTACAATGTGTTTTCATTTTTTATGTATATGTATGTATGTTTGTATGTAACCCTATTTATATGTACAGTTATCATGGTTTAATTTAATTATCAGCTGTCTTTATCGCATTGAAACATAGAAAGGGATCCTTGATCCTTCAGGATTTTATATTGATGTATTAATCTTATGCGTTAGTCTTGTTATGTTTATATACATGACCATACACAAAATTGCTAACACGGCCCTTTTCAATTGGCTAAAGCGTTGTTCAGAAATCGGATTGATTTCATTTTTTGTAGTTTCATATTAAAATACGGAATTTGATATAAACATTGAAGAAGATATCAAACAAATTAGTAAAATAAATACAATTTTGATTTAGTGAAATGTGAAATTACAATAGAGTTTAACTAGCTTGAATTAGGACATAATCTCAATATCATTACATTATAGGGAACGGCATCCGGGTATCAACACGATGAGGAAGTGAATTTGAGACACGGTAGAAATCGAGGGTAATCTTATTCTGATTTAGGATTAACTACATGTTTCTCGCTAGGGATTGTCGAGAAGTTTTTGGTTTGGTTTTTAGGTGTTTAATTAGTACATGTTTATTAGTACGTAATCGTAAAAAAAACATGTTATATGTTTGAGATCAACATCTTCAGCTCATGTAAAAACGGGTTTTGCTCACGTTATACTAGTATTGAGCATATTCACGTGTCACTTTGTTAAAAAAATATAATAAAATTTTCAAAAGATAGCTTTACTGCAAATTTAACCTTTTTTTTGTAACACCCTGGCTTTAAGCGAAGTACGCCTAGATGTAACCAGATCATTCATAAGCTCGTAACGTTATTAAAGCGACATAAATTATAATTAATTCATTTCATATCATCAAAAGTACACACATTGTTCATAAATAAAAAAAAAAACAATAACACTTCATCGGGAAAGTAAACAAGTTCTTTATTTCAACATCCTAAGGCATACTAATGATCTTCGTCCTTAGCACACCATCGATTCAACCTGTAGCACGTTGAAAATAATATATTTTGTCAACAATTAAGTTGGTGAGCTTTCATAAGTTGTTTGCGTATACATATATATAGAAAACTCGCGATTCAACAATCGTCATGCAATAAGTATTCAAGTGTAAAGTAAATGAAATCAAATAGTGTCGTACTCCCGTTCATTTAGCCGAAGTCGTTGAAGTCGGGGAAATGAGAACCACCTTACGTAAACAACCGAAGTCGTAACGTTAGACGGCGCGGGTACGTCCCGTTGGACCCTCCCACTATGTGTATGCGTTTGCGTAAATTCCACCAATAAAACAATAAACACGTTGCAAGTAAGTTCACGTATAATCATAAACAATATGCATGAATAATGTTAACATGTACGATATAAGTGAATCGGTTTGTAAACAAGCGCATAACTAACGAAAAAAAAACTTGTGACGTGCTACACCCCAAAACATTAAAAAGCGTTAAAAATAGGGTTATGAAGAACTCACCTTCGCAATCAATGATAAACGAGAAAACGAAATCCAAAAATGCGTCAAAGAAACCGAGACGAACAATCCACACGAACTATAAAAATAAATATGAAATTTAAGACTAATCTATCGGGATTGAAAAAGTTATATATATTTGGTTAACAGGACAATGCATTATTTTAGTTTATGGCATTATAATATTATATTATTTTAATATTATAACTTTTAACACTAATATGAGAGTTACAATATTACAAGGTACGGTTTTTAAATGGTAATCATATCATGAAGAATATTTAAGTTAACGAATTTAAATTTTAAGAATTTAAAAGCTAACGAAACATAAAGCTATTTTTAATGAAATATAGGTTAACAATCGTATTTCGGTTAACTAAATATAAGCTAGCAAATTTTTAACAAATGATTTAAAGTTTAACGATTTATAAGCTAACGAACTAACATTAACGAATTAAAGTTTATTGAAACCAATATTAACGATTTAACAAGAAGGAATTATTATATTAGTGTAAATATTATTTCATCTAATAACTTGTTATTAATATGACGATTTTATTAGTCTTTACAAAGCCCAAATTTTAACGATGTGATTTTATCTCAAAAAAAGATTATGTTATTGGATTAAAAACTAACGGATTTTAAAGTTATAAAGTTAACGAAAAAGGAACTATAAAATAATATTGACAGGTTTTCACAAAAAGATTTAGTTGGTTTTTGGGTGAAAATGGTAAAATATAATTCTTAATAATTTTTATTTAGCTTAAAATAATTTTATTTAATTTATTATGATTTTTAAATAATAAGTAAAATGGTTAAAAGGAATACCAAAAAAGAGATGCACTGATCCGGATTCAAAACCAGGTCTTCTCCTTGTCAAACCAGTTGCTTAACCACCAGACCAGTTTACGAATTTGATTAAAGTTATAGAAACAAAATAAATATAAAAGCATGTTCATATTCATCATCTTCCTAACCAAACCCTAGGTTTCAATTCCTTCAAATGGTTCCATGTACATTCAATCTAAGTTAGGGATTTTATTAGACGTTTCAAAACTAATACAATTCATATAAAAATTACCCGGAAAGATGCCGTTTTGACGGATGACACGAGCTCGCCGGAAAATATCTTTGACGAAGAAATTAGTGATTAAAGAGAGTTTATCAGATGGAATAGAAGATTGGAACGAGTTTAGATGATTGATTTGGTCCTATTTATACTAATAATCGGAGCGTAAAATGTTTAATGGTCGTTATTGAATTTCTATAATTACTCCGGCCGGTTACACGAGGTCTACGGGATTAAATTGCTCGTTACAAGCTGCTATAACGAATTATTGACGATGATTAAAGTTGGTTTGTTATATTCTATGGCCGTTATACAAATTAATTGGATTGAGGAGCGAGATTAGGGGATAAAATGGTTCGCCGGATGTTCGAGGACGGTGGCCGGAATTTTTCGCCGGAAAAACGAGACAACAGGGGGGCCGGCAGCTGGGTTGGGTAGTTTAATATAATTTAAACTAATTTTTCACTTTAGGTCCCTGTAGTTTCAGTATGCTTTTAGTTCTAGGTTAAAGTATATTTACGTTTTAAACCTTGGGCTTAGGAATGTGTAAAAGATGTTTTACAAAAATTATAATTTATAAACTCGATCCCGAACTTTGTGTAATAAGTTATAAAGCTTGGATATTATATTATGCTCGTAAAATTTGTAACTCGTTTAACTTTAATGAAACTTTAAACCTTGGAGTTTCGATAACCGAACGAAATGAAAAAAGAAAACGAACGAGCGATAAATGTAACTCCGTGTAAATAGTATATTAACGATGCACGTTAAACACGATCACAATGAAATGACGAAACGGCTCATTTTAACAAATACAAATACTAATTCAAATAACGTTTAACGAAAGTCATATAAATACATGAAACGAACTTGAGGAATATATATTTATACATATATGTATAAACGAAACCAAAAATTTAAAAACGGGCCGGGTTTTCGGGTTTAAAAGTAACGAATCTTACATTTTTAACACAAAACTTTCCTACAAATAATTTATAACTCAGACAACTCATTTACAATTTGATTAAAGCACATTTATAACCACTAATTTATTTGACTTACTCGGTTTAGGCTTGTATTTCTCGATTTTAAATATGCTCGTATTGATGTTGATACATTTAACATGAATAGAAATGTGGTTCATTTCGACTCTCATGTATTTCAACCCGACGCATTTGCCTGTCCTCATTTAGGTATTTTGCAATTTTATCTTAAAGAAATGGTAAAAATAGAAGTAAAAAAGCTTAAAGAAGCAATGAGTGGATGTTGTAATGAATGTTGTTTTGTTATTCAACAACTGAAATCTACCACACAGGCACACACCCATTCCCTACATACATCGCCTTTTCTGGTAAACATTTTTTCCAAGACAATATTATACTATTTCTTTTCTTTCAATCAACTTGCAATTTTACTCTTTCATATTATTATTTTTTGCTTCTATCAACTTGCAAAGAGATTCAAGAAATACTTAAATGTGCCTGGAAGTGGTTGTGAATAGAAAAAGAAGAAAATTTTATAAGAGAAGTAAAATTAAGGTTTTATTGTTCATATCGTATAATTTTTTAGTATTTTCTGAAATTTGTTGTAAGTAAATGAGAGAAAAGAAATGATAAAGATATAAGAAAATATTATTTATTAAAAGAAAATATAGTAATTTTTAATGTAATTATATAGATATAGATAAAGAATGAATTGAGAATGCTCTTATGCCTATAGTACCATCCAATTTCGGTTCAATTTTGGCCCAAAACCGCAACTAACAACAAACTCTTGGTTAACCGCAATAAAGAATGATAATTGACGTTTTGGTTAATCGATTCTACATGTTGGCTCAATTCTGTTATAGGGTTAGTGAACCACGAACTAGGTTTGGTCTTGAAATGTTCGAACCTGACTAAATGGCTCAACATGATTTAAATGAGCCTAAAAGTTTGTCTTAAAATTCTTTAACCACTAAACAAATCGTCATTAGTAGAGGTGCACAAAAAACCTGAACCCGGAACTGGGTTTTTTCCTATACCTGGGTTTTTATTGCCGAACCCGTACCCGACCCTAACCGTAGGGCACGAATAAGGTATGCATTTCAGTGCCAAAACCCGTATCCGAAACCGGACGCGATTTGTACCTGGTAATGCCTAAAAACCGGAACCAGTTCCATACCCGGAACCGGGTTTTTCCAATACCGGAAATGGGGTTTTCCAAATATCCGAAATTACCCGAATTTGAATAATACCAAAAAAGTGCAGCACCTTAAAAAACCCAATCTGTACCTGGAAAAAAACCCCAAAAAAAACCCCCAAAAATAAGGTTTTTCAATAGCCAAAAATAGGGTATTCAAATACCCGGTCCATACCTGACCCGAACCCGGTACATAGAATATGGTTTTTACAGACAATACCCGGACCCGACCTGGGTATGCTCAATACTCGATTTTTCAATACCCTGTCATACTCGAACCTGGTTCCATACCTCAAACCAAGTATCAGAAAAACCCGATTTGTGCACCTCTAGTCATTAGGACTCAAAATTTAGACTTGATTAAAAGTTTTCAAAAGGTTGTGTACGTTATAACTTCAAAAATGAAAGAACTCACTTATTCTTTCACACTATAGCTTGTTTCTACATTGTCAACTATCCACTTATTTTTTTGTTCTTTTAATACTTTGAGCCAAACAAAATAATGCTTTCTTATCATTTTGAAGTCCTTCAAAATAAACTTACTGGTATAAGCAACTATTAAATTTATAAAAAGTAAATTTTCATTGGTGTCAAACAGTCAAAGAACCCTGAAATTGGTGGAATATGTGATGAAAGTGATAGTAAACTGGAAATTTGACAAGAGAAATATTTTTAAACAGTTTCAATTTTATTAAACTGAAACAAAAAACAATCAGACAACAATGTTGTAAAAAAATCGGTATTTGTCGCTGATTACTCGGTAATCAGTGACCGACTGATGCGATTTCAGCTAATCGGACCCAGTAATCGGTAGTCGGTCAAAGGTGGTAACAGCTGGTCCAAATCAACCCAAAACGCTCAAATTGCAGTTAAAAATATGCCAAAATTGGTCACAATCGGTCATAGTTCAGTCAAAATCTTTGAAGTATCTAATAACGTATACTTATTAATCCAATCCGGTTAATAAAGTAGAAAATTTGTATATAAAACTTTCGACATATATTTTTGAATAATTACATATAAAATTTCAATCAGATTAATCCCTGTTTATCGCAACTCGGTACCCTACTACTCGACTAGCACCTAACAAGTTCTAGAGCACTGACAAACAGTGTGATCTATGAGTAACAAATACATGCCCAAATTTAAGTCTACTGATTGGGCTAAGTGGTGTAATTTCAATTTTATGTAAACTTGCATGGTGAGGCTTCTCCTCAGCAAGTGGGGAGGGGTGTGGTTTTTTGCCGGTTTGTTGTACCGGCTTGTTTATAAAAAGTTACAGTTTGAAAAAAAATAATAATAAGAAAAAAAAACAATAATTGCATTGGAATAGCTCTAACTACTAACCTACAATAATGAAGCTAATTGATTGGAAAATAAACCCTAAAACCTTAAAATCTGTTCTAATTACATTGATGAAGATAATGAACAATTGATCTCCTAACATCAATGCAAGTTATTACAACAATCTAAAAACTTATGCTCTCGATAACATACGCAAGTAATTAAAACTATCAGGTATCTCTAGTATAACATGTGCTCCCTCCCGAGCGTTCAATTCAAATCTTGCAGTATGCTGGTCAAGTGAATTTAGCAGTAGATTATTACCTGTTAAAAAAAAAGTTTTTTCGCACAAATACCAAGACTCTAATTTATAACAACCAAACCTACTCGAGTTAGGTGAATTTAACAGTAGATTATTAGCTATTAAAAATAGTTACAACATTCCGCACAAATTCCAAGACCCTAAAATTATAACAACCAAATCTACTCAGGTTAGGTGGATTTACGAGTAGATTCCTTACTCGTTATGTGTCAAAAGAAATTTTAGAAGCATTGAAACCTACACCAACATAGTTAAAAAAGGCAAACTTATCTCGAAATGATGTATATTGAAACACCCGAATTGAAACATTGTTTCGTCGTTTTGATCACCGTTTCAGGATAAGTTTTATATCAGTTGACTCGTATCTTTCCTCCAATCAAAAACCCTAAAGCATCGGTTTGAAACACGGAAAAAAAACGTAACGGCGTTAAACGTTTTTTAATGGAGGATCATTGAGACAAAAATAGTTGAAAGGTTTGACCGTTGATAATGACTTTTAAAGGTGAGATTATTATCTGCCAATATACAAAATGTAGGATTATTGATTTACAATTTTTCTTAAAAAAACACGTGGTGATTCACCATTATACAGTTTTGAATGACTTTCTTTCTTTCTTTTAAAAAGGCTGAATACCATTATTATTATTTTTTTTAAAAGGCAACTCAAAAGAAGACGACAGCATATTAAAAAGGTTTAAACGTGGCTTTCGTTTTACACATTTTTTTAGTCATAATCTCATTTATATTATATCCATTCAAATTTCAAAATACATGTGTATGTTGTCATACACGAAATGTTGTAAAATTTAATTTTAGTAAACCTTTTTTCCATATAAATTATTAAATATTTAATATATGATTTAAGACTTTTAAATTATAAGTACTCTTGTGTCACCGATCCCAAATAACTTTTCGGCCACTAGGTATGTTAATCGTATAATTTTCTGCATGTTTAGGGTGGATATGGAATTGGATGATATATGTACCCGCCTAATTACTCGAATTGAGAATGATATATTTTATAATCTTGAAAAATATAAGAAACAGTATGTTAAAGTTCTAAGAAACTGAAATTATAACAACTGCAAATTTTTTATGAGTCTAGTTAGCAACTAATATTGCATTTAGCTTCGGTGACATTTTGGATTTGCACTTACATACAAAATTTCAAAGGAAGAAGGCTAAGGCTTTTCATGCCGATTGTTTAGTTACGATTTGGTGTTTGTGAAAGGCAATAAACGACATGGTGTTCAAAGATAAAGGGGATAGTAGGAGAAATTCAAGCGTTTAGCAACCTTTTAGTTAAAAATAGGTTGGGAGGGTTATTGTTAAATTGGATGAGTGGTGTGGTTTTATCATGTAATTGGGCGATTTAGTATTGTATACTTTGGATTATTTTTTTTTTAGGGGAGGAGGGGGAGGGGGGGTTGGGTTTTGTTGTGGCTAGCAACTTGCTTGGGCCGGCGTGTATATTTTGTTTCTAGTAATAAAATTTGATTTCGTTGATTGTTAAAAAGAAAGGCTAACAACTGAAGTTAAATTAAGATCAAGTCTTGAGTATTTGACGCCCACTGATATTTCCATGAATTCAATTTGTAATGATTAATAATAAGTATCCGACATTGTTGTCGTAGTGGTATATTGGCAAAGACAAGTGCTTTAAACACATGGAATGGGCAGAGAAAGTCTTGGATTCAAGTCTCACAACAAGAATTAAAGAAATTTGTAATTAAAAATAAATAAATAATAAATATCCAAGAAGTACATACTGTGGGTTGAGAAAACACAACTTTATAATAAAGTTTTGCATGTTTCATGATTATCTCATTGTGTACCACTAGTGGGAAAACAAGAAAGCGTTATACAAGGAAGAAAAAAAAATTGATGAAATTCAGTACAATAATTGTTAATTTGTTACACTTGATGAATACAAGAAAACTGCATATAGCCTTTTGCTACAATCCGATGGTACGGAGGTGATGATTAAACTTAAGATCTTATGCTATTAAGTTTGAAACCTGACTCAATAAGATTTTTTCTTGATGGTTGATTTATTTTTTGATAATGTTCATGGGTAAATTAAACTTAGCGTCAAAATCATATTGACAGTTGACAACATGTCTCAGAAAATCTCATAAAGACTCATAGAGACAGACATTAGGGTAGTTTCAAAAATCGTTAATAAGATGGAAAAACTATTGGACATGGTGTCCCTATTTCAGTCAACGACTTGGTCTTTGTTTTTGTTCCTAGCCATTTCATAGGTTCCCCACTAAATAATATTTTAATTATTCACGCATTACATGACTATATATTATCATACTAGATTTTATCTTTCATATTACGGGAGTTGTTTTTATGTATTGTTTCTAATATATATATATATTTAAATTTTAATTTTATTTTTCGTAAGAAAGTTAATAATATACTTAGGATTTGATGACTAAAGAGTTTCATAAATAAATAAAATGTTATAGCCCATTTAAAAGCTATCTAAGTTGTGACCTGCTTATTTTTTTTTACTATAAAATTGTTTCTTAATAATCTATGTTTTTTAAAAAAATGGGCATCAACTTTTAGTATATTCTTATTTTATAAGATTTTCATATCAAATATTTGATGAGATTAATATATAATGAGATGTTATAATCTTTTTAATGTTATCTGGATTTGGTGAGACACATAACCCGGTTTGAAAGCTATCTGAATTTAGTGAGACACATGACCCACTTATTTTTTTTACTATAAAATTGTTTATTAATATAAATAGCATCTTTTTTTCAAAAAAAAAAGTTGAATATCAATTTTTAGGATATTCCTATTTTATAGGATTTACATATCAAATATTTTGTGATATTAATTTTTAATTTATGAGATGTTATAACCCGTTTAAAGGCTATATGGGTTTGATGAGACCCATATCCGTGAATTCGAGTCAAATGCATGAGAAGCCTTCATTTACGAATAAAAAAAATCTGGTGGCTTGAGAGAATATATAAAAGTAACTGGATAGCTTTAAAAGATTTCGTTTATATATATTTCGTATACTTGTGTGATAGTAAATATAATGTTTTATCCATCAATCTTTTTTATATGTTGACACAATAGTTTATACTTATTGTTTTTTACCCTGGCCCTTATACAAGCAACGTCAATGATTCTAAATATCAAACATATATTGTATAATGATTCTCTCTAGAGTTGCAAAAAAACCCGAACCCGTAACCGGACCCGAAAAATTACCTAGAACCGGTTTTTGTTATACCCGGGTTTTTAATACCCGAACCCATACCCGACCCTACCCGTAGGGTACGGATAGGGTATGCATTTCAGTACCAAAACTCGTATCCAGAACCGGACTCGATTTATACCCGGTAATACCCGAAAAACGGAACCGGTTCCATATCCGGAACTGGGTTTTTCCAATACCCGAAACCGGTTTTCTAATACTCAATCTATACCTGAAATTACCCGAAAATACCCCTAAAATTGTAACCCCTTAAAAAAATCCAATCTATACCTGGAAAAAAACCCAAAAATAGGGTTTTTCAATACCCGGAAATAGGGTATTCAAATACCCGGTTTTAGAATACTCGGTTCTATACCCGACCTAAACCCGATGTATAGCGTATGGTTTTTAGAGACAATACCTGGACCCGAACCCTACCCGGGTATTACCAATACCCGATTTTCAATACCTGGTCATACCCGAAACCGGTTTTATACCCGAAACCGGATATTTGAAAAACCCAATTTGTGCACCTCTAAATCTCTATTCGATGGTTAATTTCTTTTGTTTTTTATGTTTCATGTTATATACATGTGAGTAGAGGTGAACAAACCAGGTATTTTCAGAAACTAGAACCGGTAGGAACCAATTCCTAGTATGGTCAACAAAAGTCAAAACCGGATCGGGTAGGAATCTTTTCCAGTTATGGTCGGGTATTTGACCGGGTAAATGTCTAACCGGTTTCGACGGGTCCGAGTAGAGTCCGGTTCTGAATACAGGTCCAGGGAGAAACCCAAAACCAAGTCATACCTGCGGGTCAGGTACACTTGATCCGAAACCGGGTATTATATACGAATAAGTCATTTGTCATCCTCCATGTATCCATGATAGGTCTTCTTCAAGATATCAAGTGTTCTATTACTTCAACAATAGATCTGATATTAGCACAATCACTTGGTGCTCATCATCTTCAACGGTTTTTGGCATAGGTTTTGCTTTTCTTTAATCTTTTTAAGGTTTCATAACATTTTGATGAGCCTTAGTGTTAGCAAGACTAATGTGGATGTTAATTCTCAACAACCAAATTCCATACATGCAGCATCACTTTACAATTGTATCACAAGGCCCACCACTTGAAGCACATGTTATATTTTTATTATTATTATTATTATAGTACTATTTTATTTGTTTTGTTTATTTCCTTAAGTTGTAGTACGTGCAAAACCGTTTTAGTTGGTTATTGTTTTTCCTCTATGTAATGGACCACTCAATGGAAGTAATGTCAGATCAGTTATCCTTGAATTTGGTTTACTTGTGTAAACATTTCCATTGCTAGTTCTTACCGTGGCAGGTTCGGACGGTGATCTTTGGACTCCGATTCTCAATCCGGTGGTGTGTCTGTATCCGGGTTCGGTCTCGGATTCGCCCTACAAGTTGTTTGTGTGATGAGTCTGTATCACATTCAATTTGTAGTTCTATTAAAGATCCTGGATTTGTAGTTTACCTACAACACTTATTTGATATTCGTCACTGTTGCTATTGATTTCTTGAGTATGTTTGAATTGGATTATAGATTTATGGCATAATTCATGAAAGGTTTTCTTTACTAGTTTCGTAGTATAATGTTTGCTATTAGAAACTTGTATGAGTATTGAGTAGTGAGATCAAACATAATGAGATGTCTGCCCACCTACTTTACACAAAAAAAAAAAAAAAAAAAAAACAACGTCCTAATACTGCCTCCATATCTACAAGAAAATGGGCATTTCATCTTTAATCCTTAACCAAGGCATCAGGCATGGCATTGCCCATCTTGAATCTCACTTTTCACCGATCACGATCAAACACGTATTCTTTCGTTTTGATTTAAACATTATTTTATTTAATGTAGTGAAGTAAAATTATTAATTACGTTTTTTTTGTAGGGTGTATTTTATCTGCGTCGTAATAATGTGATGGGGGGCTTTTATTTTTTATTAATATATTTTTTAAACTACTATGGAAGTATGGATGCCCTTTAACGAAAAGGTAAGTAAGGAAGAAACGAGAGTAAAAAGAAATGATAAATTGATTAAACGTAAGAAAAGTAATTTTATTATTAGAAAATAAATAATCATAGAATGAGTCTCGTTAATACTTTTAGACTCTCATGAATTGGTCGCTACACATGCCAAACAATTTTCTCTTTTGGTGTTTGTTAAATCCACGTGTCATTCACTTACTGGTTTTCAATATGAAAAGATGATGTGCTCCATCATTCTTTCAAGATCCTTTATTCACATTCAACTATTAATCGTTACTTATTTTTTACTTTTTACATGTTAACTATGGAGGTACCCCATTAGATTTGATCTAACAAGTCGGTGCAAACTCATCTTTCTTAATATATACCACATCGGATTTAGCTTAGCAAGTCGGTTTAACTCAGATTGAACCAGTAGCGGATCTTGAACATCTAGTATGGATGGACCGAAAGTCATGAGACCTGAAATTTTTTTTCTTACTTCTAAGAAGACCAAATTCAAGCATCAATTATTTCAATAATTTCAAACCCTAACATACCAAATCGAAAAAAAACACCCAACTTGTTGTTTGCCGAATGTCTCAAGTGTAATTCGTGAGCACTCGTGACTCCACCCTAGTCTAGTGGTCTGAGTCTTCTTCGAACGACCTGCTCTGTTTCGGTTGTTCCATCAGTGTTGAAAGTGTGGACTTATTGCTAAATTTCTTTTTTTGTTTAAAAATAGTTTGGGGTTGGGCTTTTTTGTTTAAAAAAAATTGGGTTTATGGGTTTTCTTTACACTTATTAGGTAAACGATTTTTTGTTTTTCAACTTTAAAGAATTTATTTTAAAAAAATGATCAAGTGTGGGCCGAATACAAATATTATGGATGGGCCGGACTTAATATATATAATTTTTTTAACTTTTTAGGAAAAATTAACAATAATAAGTGAAAAGGTTGGATGGACCAAGGCCCACCTTGACCCATAATATGATCCGTCCTTGGATCGAACATTAGATCATTAATCACTAGTTATATTAAAGGATTAAGGGATTAACTACTACTTTCGTAAAGGGTCCTCTCCTAATTCCACTCATGTTTTTTAACATATACCACATTATATTTCGCATAACAAGTTGGCGTAATTTGACATTATGGGATTTAACTAGTGTTAAAAATAAAAAAGGATTTGACTACTTCTTTTGTAAATGCTCCCCTCCCTAATCCACTCTTAAGGAGATTTTATATTATCTCCCACTCTACATACTCACACTAGGGACGAGCGTTTCCGATAGTAGTGCCCATTGATACAACTATCGAGCTGATTACAAACAATAACATCTTCTTCTTCATTGTTTCTCCGATTTAACCATCTATGCATATCTCTAAATAGGTTTTTCTATCAACACCTAAAAATATATCATGTAATAAATATCCATATATTACTTATATGCCACATTTGATCACAAATTATTTCACAATCCATATCAAAGGCGATCATCAACTTTAAAAAAGAATCAAAACTTTTGCAAAACAGGTTAATTAACTTAATACGTTGTTTCTTAATACTATTAAACTCAACCACTAAAAAGTTTAGTATGACCGTAAACAGATCGAACTGAACTGGACGAGACCTTGTCCGTCTTCGTCCGTTAAGCTTTTTTCGAACAAACGGATGGTTTACGAACACTCTACCGAATGAAAATTCGTGTCTGTGTTCGTCCATTGCGGAATTAAGTTTGTTCATGCCCGTTTGTGTCCCTACGTTAATATTGTAAACGGACACTAACAGACAAACCAACACTGACGGGCGCTAATGGACAAACGAACACACGGACACTAATAGTCAAATGAGCATTAATGGACACTAATGAACATCAATGGCCAAACATACATAAACGACTCTAATACACAAAAGAACATAAACGGTTAGGCTTTGTTTTATTTTCACTTGGTTTATATATGAGGCCGCTGGGTAATCTGGTAGAAAACTAAATAAATAAAATATATTATTATATATAAAAATTTGTAACTTTGGTGTCGCATAGTCCCCATATGAGGGTATATAAAGTTATTATATATAATAATTTGGAACTTATTAGTGGTATTTTTTTTTTAGTTCAAGTTCGTAACTTACGTAACAAAAATCGACCGAAAACCAATTTTGTTTATGTTTTGATTTGGTTATGGCATCGTAACAAACATTACGAAAACCGACGGATTCGCGTAAACTCACCGCATTTTGTTTTAGTTCTAGTACATAGCAAACGTAACGAAAACCAACCGAATGCTATTTTTTTGTTCCGGTACCGTAACTAACGTGACGGAAACCGACCGAATTCGCGTAGATTGACCGCTTCAGCGCCCGGAATCAATAACGGTTGGGTCAACAATCGATTTTTACCGACCGATTCCACCCCATTGGTCCACGATTTTATTTTATTTCTTTTGTTTTAGTTCCAGTACAATAGCACACCTAACCGAAACCGACCGAATTCGTGTCGACTTACCCATCTCAACGGTTGAGACTAACAACACTTGGGTTTTACCGCCACCCGAATTTTACCAAGCTGCCTCGATGCAACGCGTCGGGTAAAATGCTAGTTAATTACAAAATATTATACATCACCGGACGAACGTTATCGGACGGATGTTATCGACGTTCACTGACACTATTGAACGAACGCGACCTCTGTCTGTGTTCGTCCGTTAAGCTCCCCGAACGGACGTCCAAACTTTCTGTTCATTTACATGCCTAAAGTTTAGGGGGGTTTGCATTTGTTTCATAAAACAAGGGGCATAACTTTTGTGACAATTAAATAAAAGATAATTAGGTTGACCCAAAGTCTATATATATATATATATATTCTCCACTTTGATAAGTTTCCACATTCAACAACAAAACATAAAACAATGACAAAGAGAAAATCAACAGAAGATTCATCCGAGGATTACACAAAAAATAAAAGAGTTAAGGTATGGCCGGTTTTAAGTCCCGTTAATCGACCAAACAAGATCAATTATTCGGACGACAACAACAACGGATATAGACAAGAGTGCGCGAGTTCAGTTGGGTCAAATAACCCGACTCTTGAAGTAACAACTCTCTCCGATGATGATGAGGTTGAGTCACCTGTAGTTGTTTAGAACATTTGTGGTGAATATGAATCTGATTGGTTTGAGAAGTACGGTTCGATGATCGTCAACGATAACGGGTTTCTCCTTGGTGAATTTCGACGGTTAGATCGATGAAGAGCTTTACATTAACATAATGATAGATTGATTAATGATGCATTTGCCATGAAAATAAATGTTGAAAATTATACAGGATAGTTGTTGCCTCTTTTTTACTTTCTATTTTAAATATGATTCATATCCGTTATAGGGCTAGTTTATAATAGGAAATATAGTTTTTGTAGAAAGGATATGAAGTAATCTTACCCATTGATTTTAAACATGAAGGGTTGAGATTAGTTTAGGTGGAAATCATGTGTGAAAATAAGGGGAATGACATAAAAGAAATAACACATTTGTTGACTTTCTCCTCTTCACATGTAAGACACATGCCAAATTCCTCCATCATTTTAAAACGTCCATAACTTTTTTTTACAACATTTTTATTGAAAAACAAATTCACCATAATAACGAGTGTCTTTTTATCTTTTATATGAGTATCATATTGTCTTATAAAAATTAAAAAAAATTAGTGAGTTTTTTACGTATTTTGTTTTATCAAAATTGTGTTTTACAAATTTGTGTTATACAATTGTATTTATCATTGTGTTTTCTTTATCATAGTGTTTTTTTCCATAGTGTTTTTTACATTGTGCAATATAATTGTGTTTTTTTTTTCAAAGTGTTTTTTTTCATTGTGTTTTTTATATTGTGTTTTTTAAATTGTGTTTTTCATAGTGTTTTCCATTGTGTTTTTTTTTTCATCCGTTTTCCGATGACTTTTTTCCGACAACTTTTCGATGAATTTTCCGGCGAAATTTCTCGGGGATTGTTTTCCGGTGAATTTCCGACGACTTTTCCAGTGAAATTTTCCGGCAAAATTTTCATAGACTTTTCTGGCGAGGTAGTGGCGGTGGGTGACGGTTGTGGTGGCGGTGGGCGGTGGAGTGGTGGTGGTTGTAGGAGATGAGTGAAGATGTAAGTGAGTTTTATGTAAGTGGGTTTTTGAAATTAATTTAAGTGGGTTTTGATATTAAAGTGTTAAACTAAAATATCCTCCTTTATAGCCTTTTTAGAAAAATCAAACTTCTTATTTGAACCAAACCCTCTAGTTATATATGGTATATTTTGTATTTTTATAATATTGACTATTGAGTAGTAGATATTAAATAGGTAATATGTGATAATTATTTATATAGAAATCTGTTATCAGTTATGAATGAAATTGATATATATTATAAAAAAAAAAAAAAAAGTGAAAGACATGTAGTGTAAACCGGAAGTTAAAGTCCGTGAACAGGATAAACATGTAGCGTGTACCATAAGATAAGAAAAACACACTTAAGTTACGTCCTCAAGGGATAGCTTAACATTCTCGTGAAGAGGATTATGATCACTAGTTTTTCATGTCGTACACTAATCGCGCACCGGGGGGGGGGGGGGGGGGGGGGGGTGAGATCCAACTCCGACCTGACTTGTGGGTTATGGAAAGTGCAATAAAGTGGTTGTCCTTGACTTTTGACTAGTGGGACTCGAGAAGTGGAAGAACTTCTAAACTCAACTCGTATTTATTGTTAAGATACTCTTTGAAAATATATGCACGAGTAGCCAGAGGCGGAGCCAAGAACTTTTTCCTATGGGTTCGTGATTTTTCGATGCTCGATTTTTTCTGGCATCGGTCAAATAATTAAAATTCAATGTCACTATCATAATAAAAGTACATCGTCAACATTTAATACCATATATAGTAATATTAAATAAAAAATATATGACTTATTATATAATATATTGTTCCCCCTATTAGTAATTTGAAAAGATCTCAGCCCTTTAACGTCATCAACTTTTATTACGGAGTGAGTTAGTTCTCTTTATATCCATCGATATAATATACCAGAATCACCATGGGAAACAGACGAGAAAGAAGTCAAGAACTCGAGAAGCAATATCCACGTACCGGAGCGGAGTTCCTTCTACGTTCATGGCTGGGAGATCGAGCAACCGTTCATGTCTATTCTGTAAACCTCCAGTCGTAATCTCTCTGTATTTTACTCCATGACCCGTAAATCTACTTCGTAAGTTGTCAAAGGCAAAATTTATATCATCATAAAGCGTCACATGAATCTGCATTATTAATATTATAATGAAAATGACTTGCTTTTTTATGTTTTAGATTGATCACATATTTTTTTTCACATGTCTGCCCATGAAAGTGTTGACGAGGTAAACTGGTTTGTGCATGATTCTTAAGCTTTGAGTAACAATTATGAATTTGGATTTTGGATCATATTAATTAATATTTATTTTTGAGAATGGCAAATAATTAATATTTTTTTTACCAGAAGAACAAGGAACAAGGGTTGTGTTTTGACTTTCTTGTAAGTATTCTCAAATGCCATAAAGTCTGAAATGTGTTTGTGATTATACAGGTTATGAGATTCTTGCATTCCCACGTAACCAATTTGGCGGGTAAGAATCTGGATTCATTGAACAAATTAAGGAGTTTGCTTAGCGGGTGTGCATGAACCGGGCAAGACCTCACCCAAACCGATCATACCCGCTTAGAAGATGGACAAAAGTGTAAAGTAATGTTCATGAACATGTCGATGAAATTTTTATCCAATATGGCAGTAATAGTGCCTTCCTATTTGCTGGTGGAAGTAAGAAATCTAAACAAAATGACTCTACGGGAGCGGTAGGGAGAGATATACATGGTTGGACAATCGTAGTAGGTATAACATATCTACTCTATATATTGATGCAATTAAGTTTTTTTTTAATGCATAAAACCTTCAAATTCATTTTATTCTAAAACCACATGATATGGTCACGCTGTTTAAGTAGGTTTCTTAATGGGATCACTAAGATACGGTGTTGCAAAAGCGGTTGGAATACGGATTTAACAGGTGTCAAGTGTTTCCAACACCTCAGGCTGCTAGATCACTCATGGTAAGCAGTAAGCACCCCATTAAATTAAGAAGTTACCTTTTTTTCACTTATCTTCATAATCTTTACTTATTTTTGTAATTTTTTTACATTTTTATGGAGGCAAGCACCAAAAGCCAGTATTAATCATGCTTTGCAAGTTTTACTTTATGCGTTCATGCTTTATCAAGCAGACCAGGTCGGGTTGACCTGAACATTTTATGCAAATTTTTTTTTTTTTTTTGGCAAAAAAAAGACCTAGACTTAAAAGGCAATGCTAAATTCCTGGGTGGATTGTGAAAAGATTGGTTATAGTAGAAATTTGTACCTTTGTATCAAAGGACTGCATTGTTTACTTCATGGTAATTATGCAACAGTAAGTCAAATAAGGCTGATACAACTGGGGTATGGAAGTTATTACTCTCGAAAAAGACAACGTTGACTTTTTTGGACATAGTGAACTGTGGGGTTGACTAAAATTGCATAGCTAAAATAATGGGTTATGGGGTGTTAATGGGTACATGAGAATTGGATTGTAATAAATTGATGCTAGGAAAGGAGGCAACTCAGAATGCTAAGCCTGATGTTTGAGTGCACTTAAATCCAGTTTTGACCAACAAAGTCAAAGATTAGTCAATTTTAACTTTTGGTCAAGTCATCCTTTTGACCAAAACAACAAATGTGGTCAACTTTTTTGCAGGCCTAATCAAAGGTTTTAACAGCTTGAAAGCTTGAAGTAGGCTGGATACATGGATATCGAGGGTTTGGATATATGTTGGTATTGTTCTTTAATAATAGCAGGAAAGTTAATAAATTTGTCGAAAGCATGCCCATGTGGTTTTTTAGTATTGGCATTTTTTTTTCTTTGCAATTTAGCTTTCAACAACTCTTTATAATGTTATCTTATCGATATGTTATTGCATAATTGTATTTTTTGCCAACAAACATGTTTTAATTAAGGAACATTCAACGAGTTGTACGTTAATTTCAAATAAATATTGTTTTTGTTTAAAATGCAAGAAAAAAAAAATACTTTTTTCATTGTGACATTAAACTACCCGGCCACCGGACGGATATAAAACTAGTTACTATTGTTCTGAACGCATTTGCATGTTTTGAAAACAATTTATAAGATCTTCAGTTGCAACTTTCAAAAAGAACTTACTTGCATGATGAGACTTAGCCTGTAGTGACTATCGTTATTTAATGTTCATCACAATTGCTATTGATTCATTGAGTATGTTTGAATTGGATTATAGATTTATTCACGAAAGGTTATCTTTACTAATTTCGTAGTATAATGTTTGCTATTAGAAACTTGTTATGAGTAATGAGATCAAACATAATGAGACATCTACGCACTTACGTGTCACCATAAAAAAAGTGTCCTGATACCGCTACATATCTACAAGAAAATGGGCATTGTCTCTTTAAGCCTTAACCAAGGCATCAGGCATGGCATTGCCCCATCTTGAATCCCATTTTTCATCGATCACGATCAAACACATATTCTTTTAGTTTTCTTTTATGTTAATTTAAACATTATTTTATTTAATGTAGCGGAGTAAAATTATTAATTACGTTTTTTTTTGGGTGTATTTCACCTATGGTAATAATAAGATAGAGGGCTTTCTATTTTTTTTTTCTTTTTTTTTTAAATACTATGGAAATACGGATGCCCTTTAGCAAAAAGGTAAGTAAGAAAGAAACGAGGGTAGTATGTGAGGAAAAAAAGGATAAATTGGTTAAACGTAATAAAAGTAATTTTATGATTAGAAATCTAAATAATCATAGAATGAGCCTAGTTAATACATTTAAACTCCACCAATAAAGTAGTGGTCCATTGTTAAAAGCAAAACCTTTAACCATTTTGAATATTTAGGATGTAATAACTTTAAACGATTTATTTATTTTATAGCCTTGCACTTTGTAAATAATGGTTTTGAAATTGAAATATATTTTTTTAACCAAATTCGAACTTCATTTTCGAATCGAATTTCGAATTAGCTATTCAGAATTCAAATTGAATTTGTCGACTATTTTGAATTTGAATCCAGCTTCGAATATTCAAAATTCGAATAATTCGATTCGAATATTCAAAATTCGATTCGTTGAACACCCCTAATCCCAATAGTCGGAAGTCAGTGACAACCGCTATATCTGGAGCCCATTACTTCCGCTCGGTTCGTGAAAAGCCCTAGTTTGGGTTAATTTCCAACTTTTCATTTATCCTTAAACGTGTTTCACAATGGTATACTTTTTCACTTTTTTAAAACAAAACAATAATAATATCAACTTAATTCATAGCAGATCTCTGTATAAACAATTATTACAGATTACTTATTTAATATCTAATTATCTACTACTCAATATTATAAAACATACCATATATAAGTATATAACCAGATATCAATCACATTTAAAAAAGAAGAAAAAAAATAAAGTAAAAAGAAGATGCTATACCAACAACTTTCTTGTATAATTTTCAACATTTATTTGCTTGACAAATGCTTGTAAAGCTCTTCATCTAACCGTCGAAATTCACCAAGAAGAAACCCGTTATTGTCGACGATCATCGAACCGTACTTCTCAAACCAATGAGATTCATATTCTCCACAAATGTTCTCAACAACTAAAGGTGACTCAACCTCATCATCATCGGATAGAGTTATTACTTCAAGAATCGGGTTATTTGACCCGACAGAACTCGCACATTCTTGGTTATATTCATCGTTGTCGTCGTCCGAATAATTGATCTTGTTTGATCGATTAACGGGACTTAAAACCGGCGAGACCGCAACTTTTTTATTTTTTGTGTAATCTTCGGATGAATAATCTTGTGTTGATCTTCTCCTTGTCATTGTTTTATGTTTTGTGGTTGAATGTGGAAACTTAACGAAGTGGAGAATATATATATATATATAGACTTTGGGTCGTCTCTTTTATTTAGTTGTCACAAAGGTACCGCCCCTTGTATTATGAAACAAATGCAAACTCCACCCCTAAACTTTTGGGATGTAAATGAACCGGACGTCTGTTTGGTAAGAAGTTCGTTCGGTAAGCTTAACGGAAGAACACAGATATAGACCGCGTTCGTTCAATAATGTTCGTGAACGTCGACAACATCCATCTGATAACGTTTGTCCGGCAAATTGGTAAAATTCGGGCGGTGGTAAAACCCAAGCGTTGAGATGGTAGGTCGACACGAATTCGGTCGGTTTCGGTTAGGTGTGTTATTGTACCGGAACTAAAACAAAATAAAAAATAAAAAAATCATGGACCAATGGGGTGGATTTGGTCAGTAAAAATCGATCGTTGACCCAAGCGTTATCAATCACGGGCGTTGAAGCGGTCAGTCTACACGAATTCGGTCGGTTTCCGTCACGTTCGTTATGGTACCGGAACTAAAAAAAATAGCATTCGTTGGTTTTCGTTACGTTCGCTATGGTACTAGAACTAAAACAAAATGCGGTGAGTTTATGTGACTACGGTCGGTTTCCGTCATATGTGTTACGATACAATAACCAAAACAAAACATAAACAAAATTGGTTGCCAATTGATTTTTATTACGTAAGTTACGAACTTGAACTAAAAAAACAAATACCACCAAAAAGTTTCAAATTATTATATATAATAATTGTATATACCGCTATACGGGAACTTTGCGACACCAAAGTTTCAAATTATTATTATATAATAATATGTTTTATTTATTTAGTTTTCTACCATATTGCCCAGCCCTCATAGGCTCATATAAACCAAGTGAAAATTAAACAAATCCTAATCATTTATGTTCTTTTGTGCATTAAAGTCGTTTATGTATATTTGTCTATTAATGTTCATTAGTGTCCGTTAATGTTCATTTGTCCATTAATGTCCGTGTGTTTGTTTGTCCATTAGCATCCATCAGTGTTGGTTTGTCTGTTAGTGTTTGTTTACAATATTAACGAAGGAACACAAACGGACATTGGCAAACTTAATTCCTTAGTAGACGGACACAGACACGATTTTCGTTCGGTAGATTGTTCGTGAACCGTCCATTTCTTCGACAAAAACTTAACGGACGAAGACGGACAAGGTCTCGTCCAGTTCGATTTGATCCGTTTACAGCCCTACTAAACTTTTTTGTGGTTGAGTTTAATAGTATTATAAACAACGTATTAAGTTAATTAACATGTTTTACAAAAGTTTTGATCCTTTTTTAAGGTTTGATGATCGCCTTGATATGGATTGTGAAATAATTTGTGATCAAATGTGAAATATAAGTATTATACGGTACCAGCATCGTGTAACATCCCGAAATTTCAAGATAATATTAATTATATTACTTAATAATAGAGGGAAAGTTTACTCGGGTTATCGGGATATAAATAGAGTAGGAGTTGGTATGGGTCGGGCTAGTGTTGGGTAATGGATATGGGTTATGGACTTGGGTTATGAACGAAGGAAGGAGAGTCCATGGGCTTATGCCCATGATCCCTAATATAAATACCCTTAACCACCATTTCTCACATATTCCATACACACATATTCTAACCGATCAAGATTCGAAGCCGAGACCCGAGATTTTGTTGATAGATCTGAGTTGGTAAGGTAAGAACAAATCCAACAAAGCTAATATTACTGAATGGTTAGGATTGGATGGGTTAACCGGACCCGAAACCCAAACTGCCCAAATCGGACCGCTAAAACGTCGATTTTAGGCCGATTTGATGGTTGGGATTTGTAGGCGCCGATCATACGATTCCGTGGGTACCAAAATCGAGTTATTTGGCTAAGAAACGAAGGATTTATGGGCAAACAGATCTGCAGCGCGATAACTTCGCCTGCAAGATTAAGTTCGCCTGATGAACTTCGCCTTCAAGCGTAACTTCGCCTTCAAGCGTAACTTCGCCTAAGGTTTAACTTCGCCTACGGCCAAGTTCGCCTAAGGTTTAACTTCGCCTGAAGCCAAGTTCGCCTAAGGTTTAACTTCGCCTGAAGCCAAGTTCGCCTAAGGTTTAACTTCGCCTGAAGCCAAGTTCGCCTAGGGTTTAACTTCGCCTGAAGCCAAGTTCGCCCGAGGTTTAACTTCGCCTAAAGTGAAGTTCGTTTAGAAAATAAATTATAAAGCGATAAGTTAAAGTAAGCTAATACTAGGCCACCAGATTAGATCAGACGAGTATTGATACGTGTAACTTGTACAGTCAGCCGAGCTCAGATAGAGAAGGGATTTACAGCTATCAGAAAAAGAAGCAGAATTCAGGTGAGTTTCTAGCCCCATTTATGTGTTATGTTTTCGGGGCTGTGTGCATACTCAATATGTTTGTTAATACGCTTATCCTAAGAGATAAGTGTATGCCTTATGTGAATGATATGATATGTATGAATGATTGCTTGAGGGTACGTGAACGATCTTCGGATATTGCACGTACTGTCAGGTTGTAACGCTATGTGTAAGGTAAGTATGATATGTATGTTTATGTGTATGAACGTGATAAAGATAATAAAAGAAAGAAATGATAATGTATGGTTGTATGGTTACGGAAAGGGTACCGAGCCCTAATAATACTCGATGTATGATGTATGGTTGTATGGTAACGAAGAGGGAATCGAACCCTACTAATATTCGAGGAAAGAGGGTACCGAGCCCTAATAATACTCGAGGAAGGAGGGTACCGAGCCCTAATAATACTCGAGGAAGGAGGGTACCGAGCCCTAATAATACTCGAGGAAAGAGGGTACCGAGCCCTAATAATACTCGAGGAAGGAGGGTACCGAGCCCTAATAATACTCGAGGAAGGAGGGTACCGAGCCCTAATAATACTCGAGAAATGTAGGGTGTAATGCTCTTTATAGCGTAAGATAGGAAGGTAAGTTAATACAAAAGAAAGTAAGAAAGTAAGAAAGTATGAAAGTAAGAAAGTAAGGAAGTATGAAAGTATGAATGAAAGAATATAATGTTATGTGAATGGTATGACTATGTGATTATCTAGAACTCACTCAGCGTAGCTGACTTTTAGTATGCACGCAGGTGAGTAGGATGAGGCAGCTCGCTTGAGGAGACACATGGCACTGAACAAGAATCTGGCATCTGAAGACCTATGATGTGTTAATTTTAATGCTTTAATGTGAAAGACAATAAATGTTTTGAGACAAGTTATGAATTATGTAAAGTTTTATGAAAGTTTTATATTCCGCGTAAATGTTTTAATTAACTCTGATATTTAGAACTGTGTTTATGAGTAAATCCAACACGAAAGTAGGGTTACCGGTAACGGGGCCTTACAAGTTGGTATCAGAGCAAAGTTCGAGAGATTTAAGCATTCTACATGCTTAGACTCGAACAGAGTATGGGATATAAGTAAGAAATGAAAGAAGATGCCAGTCCAAGAATGCCATGTGTCGCTCAAGCAAGATTAGTAAAGGTAAATTGTATGATTAAATGATATATGTTAATGAGAAATAAAATATATGTGAACAAAAGGGATAGGAATAATTGATTGTTGATTTGACTAATTGCTTAAGTAGAACCAGCACAAATAGACTCATAAAGGGAAGTGTATAGGACACGGAAAGCAATGTGATCAGCTAGTCACAGCTGGCCACTGTTATTACCTGTTAGCCTTGCTATCCTTGTACTATATAGTTCCTTGAGTGAGGATGTTTGTGTTTTTCCCTTTTAGAATACTAATGGCTGGCGCAAAAAGGTTTGTTGGTAAGGGAGGTCACACTGGACGTCCTCTTGGAATACGCGTTGTCCGAGAACCTTCTGAAGAACTAGTTACTACCACGAAAAAGGATAAAAGTGAAACTTTGCAAGGACCAAGCAGCAATGAAGGGTATCAGCTGGATCCTGTTACTCAATTTGCCATTTCTTACGCTGTAGCTGCTGCAGAAAAGAAATTTCGTACTGACAAGTCTGCCGAAAACCATGCAAGGGCCACTGAGAAGGCAGGAGGAGACGGGAAGAAGGGTGATGATGATAAGGGAGGAGCGAAAGGAACCAAAGGATCTGTAGATGTCGTGGAGTATGCGGGGAAGAAGATACCAAAGGTCGCGGGAAGGGAAACATGCAAAGTGTGCGGGAAGATGCACCTAGGAGAATGCAAGGCTGGTCCAAATCAGTGCTACCGATGTGGGAAGAAGGGACACATAACTCGTGATTGCACCGAGGACCAGAAATGTTATAAGTGTGGTAAGTCGGGTCACTTAGCTAGGGATTGTGGGGGAGCAAGAACGGAGGGGGGAAAGAAGGAAAAGAAATGGGCTACCTCTACTAAGCGGTCTGGCGTGATGGTGACAACAACTGATGAGAGGAAGGCCAAGGTTGGGAACAAGGATGCATGTAAGACATGTGGGCGAGTGCACCAGGGAGAATGTAAGACTGGGACAGACAGGTGCTATCGGTGTGGAAAGAGTGGGCATTATTCTCGAGAATGCCCTGATCGTCCAAAGTGCTTCAAATGCGGAAAAGCTGACCACATGGCTAGGGATTGCAAGGAATCAGGGGCGGAAGGTGCGAAAGGATGAAGACTTGGGGAAACTGCAGAGAGGAACGCTTGATGAAGGAGTAATTGCTCATGCAATGGTTTTATTAAGTTACTTTTGCTTAAAGACTTGTTTTGTGTTAAGGTTTAAAACTTATGCTTATCAGTGACGTGTAATATATTGAGTTTGGTTATGAATGATTATTATGTTGTGATGAAAGGTTGTTTTAGACAATAGTGTTAAAGGTACTAATCGAAGCCCTTGGAGGTATGAGATGAGTTGTGGCACATCGAGGGTCTCAGGGACAAGCTACCTTAAATAGCTAAAACACATGACCACCATTCGATGACTGCAAAGTCGGAAGTAAGAAGGATAACTCAGAAACCGAAGGCGATTCAATAAAGCGTGTAAATATAAGAAGTTTTCCTTTTATAGGGAATAAGTTAGGTTTCGGGGACGAAACCTCTTTAAGGAGGGAAGACTTGTAACATCCCGAAATTTCAAGATAATATTAATTATATTACTTAATAATAGAGGGAAAGTTTACTCGGGTTATCGGGATATAAATAGAGTAGGAGTTGGTATGGGTCGGGCTAGTGTTGGGTAATGGATATGGGTTATGGACTTGGGTTATGAACGAAGGAAGGAGAGTCCATGGGCTTAAGCCCATGATCCCTAATATAAATACCCTTAACCACCATTTCTCACATATTCCATACACACATATTCTAACCGATCAAGATTCGAAGCCGAGACCCGAGATTTTGTTGATAGATCTGAGTTGATAAGGTAAGAACAAATCCAACAAAGCTAATATTACTGAATGGTTAGGATTGGATGGGTTAACCGGACCCGAAACCCAAACTGCCCAAATCGGACCCCTAAAACGTCGATTTTAGGCCGATTTGATGGTTGGGATTTGTAGGCGCCGATCATACGATTCCGTGGGTACCAAAATCGAGTTATTTGGCTAAGAAACGAAGGATTTATGGGCAAACAGATCTGCAGCGCGATAACTTCGCCTGCAAGATTAAGTTCGCCTGATGAACTTCGCCTTCAAGCGTAACTTCGCCTAAGGTTTAACTTCGCCTACGGCCAAGTTCGCCTAAGGTTTAACTTCGCCTGAAGCCAAGTTCGCCTAAGGTTTAACTTCGCCTGAAGCCAAGTTCGCCTAAGGTTTAACTTCGCCTGAAGCCAAGTTCGCCTAGGGTTTAACTTCGCCTGAAGCCAAGTTCGCCCGAGGTTTAACTTCGCCTAAAGTGAAGTTCGTTTAGAAAATAAATTATAAAGCGATAAGTTAAAGTAAGCTAATACTAGGCCACCAGATTAGATCAGACGAGTATTGATACGTGTAACTTGTACAGTCAGCCGAGCTCAGATAGAGAAGGGATTTACAGCTATCAGAAAAAGAAGCAGAATTCATGTGAGTTTCTAGCCCCATTTATGTGTTATGTTTTCGGGGCTGTGTGCATACTCAATATGTTTGTTAATACGCTTATCCTAAGAGATAAGTGTATGCCTTATGTGAATGATATGATATGTATGAATGATTGCTTGAGGGTACGTGAACGATCTTCGGATATTGCACGTACTGTCAGGTTGTAACGCTATGTGTAAGGTAAGTATGATATGTATGTTTATTTGTATGAACGTGATAAAGATAATAAAAGAAAGAAATGATAATGTATGGTTGTATGGTTACGGAAAGGGTACCGAGCCCTAATAATACTCGAGGTATGATGTATGGTTGTATGGTAACGAAGAGGGAATCGAACCCTACTAATATTCGAGAACTAGGGAACCGAACCCTACTAATATTCGAGGAAAGAGGGTACCGAGCCCTAATAATACTCGAGGAATGAGGGTACCGAGCCCTAATAATACTCGAGGAAGGAGGGTACCGAGCCCTAATAATACTCGAGGAAGGAGGGTACCGAGCCCTAATAATACTCGAGGAAGGAGGGTACCGAGCCCTAATAATACTCGAGGAAGGAGGGTACCGAGCCCTAATAATACTCGAGGAAGGAGGGTACCGAGCCCTAATAATACTCGAGGAATGTAGGGCGTAATGCTCTTTATAACGTAAGATAGGAAGGTAAGTTAATACAAAAGAAAGTAAGAAAGTATGAAAGTAAGAAAGTAAGAAAGTATGAAAGTATGAATGAAAGAATATAATGTTATGTGAATGGTATGACTATGTGATTATCTAGAACTCACTCAGCGTAGCTGACTTTTAGTATGCACGCAGGTGAGTAGGATGAGGCAGCTCGCTTGAGGAGACACATGGCACTGAACAAGAATCTGGCATCTGAAGACCTATGATGTGTTAATTTTAATGCTTTAATGTGAAAGACAATAAATGTTTTGAGACAAGTTATGAATTATGTAAAGTTTTATGAAAGTTTTATATTCCGCGTAAGTGTTTTAATTAACTCTGATATTTAGAACTGTGTTTATGAGTAAATCCAACACGAAAGTAGGGTTACCGGTAACGGGGCCTTACACATCGGTTTAATACCAGTATGGTACCAGTATTTTGTGTAAAATTCGGGAAATACCGGTACCGAAAACTAAAAACTTAGTACCGATTCGCTACTGACGGTGTCAAATTCGGTATTGGTACCAATCGGTCCAGGTAACAAAAACGCTCATCCCTAGTGTGAGTATGTAGAATAAGAGATAAAATCTCTTTAAGAGTGGATCGGGAGGGGACCCTTTACAAAAGAAGTAGTTAAATCTTTTTTTATTTTTAACAACGCAGTTAAATCCTTTAATGTTGAATTACGCCAACTTGTTATGCGAAATCTAACTAGCGATTAAAGATCTACTGTTCAATCTGAGTTAAACCGACTTGTTAGGCTAAATCCGATATGGTATGTATTAAGAAAGACGAGTTTACACCGACTTAGATAAAATCTAATGTGGTACCTCTATAGTTAATGTGTAAAAAGTAAAAATAAATAACGATTAATAGTTAACAAATAAATAACATACAAACTTATGCATAAGATATACCATATAAGCATGTAAAGAGAGACGATTATTATGATTAATAAACAGTTACTATATGAAAGATATTAATTAATTTGTAAAAGAGAACAACAAGAATGGTTTATTGGAATAGTTTATTTGATGTTCATCTTTGTATTTCTTTTACATTACATGAAGGTGAGGTTTGCAATACATCGAAGTTATGGGTGTTTTCAGTTTTCACTATAACTTCCATCCGTCTTTCTTTGTTATTTCTGCTTTTTTGTTCAGCACTACTCAACACTATTTTTTTTTTTGGAACGGTTAATTCATATCATTGACGGACCATTGACACATTCGATCATCTTTATTCTACTCTTAGGAAAGAAACCCACATATAGGGAGAAAACTCCAGGCCTCAACTTGAATCCGGGACTTGAACCCCTTTAAAATTAAAGTTTTTAGATGCCTTGTTCTAACTAACTAGACACTATTCAAAAACATTTTGTTATTATTAAATTTTTTTTAACCATCAAATATTAATTATTTACCTGTGCTTCTTAAGCGGCTTGACCACCCAATCTCCAAATTGTTATTAAGCCACCTTTGTCATTATTAACACTATTGAGAGACATTTTTTAAACGATTTAATATTTATAAGAAAAAGGTTTGGAACTAATTTTTATTTTTATTTTTTTTTTGAATGGCATAAAAGAAGATTTGTCTATTGCATCTATAAATAAAGTAACGTGACAAAATATATATTAAATATTTAAAAAAAATTATATAAAGAATGCATATTAATTAAGTCTATTTATAACATAAAAAAAAGTACATTAGTAATTTAGTATATTTTATTTCGAATTACCAACAAAGCCTGGTCACCCGGGTGGAGTTATTGACAAAAGATCAACCATGATTGCGATTGCAGATGGTGCTAGTGACTCGGCCCACCATCAATTTCAGGGGAGATCTACCGGCCACCGGAAGGCCCATTGTGATAAAAACCCATGGCCCGCACACGATATTTTTGTCACGTACAAGACTTGAACTTGACAACAAGTCATTTGGACTGTTTTAATTAATAAAAAATGACTATTTCTTTCATGATGAATAAGGTAACTAATGTCTATGTTAACGGTAACAAATAGTTCGAGAACCAAATTTTCCAAGACTGGATCTAATAGTCATATACATGAATCGGTTCGAAAATGGTGGTTCGGATAAAAAACGAACCGGATCAAGTTAATCCGGCTTCATTACCGGATCAAATTTAAACTCAAAATCGATTTCCCACCTCTAATTTGTCCCACAAAAGGTTGTATTTTCATGTTATAATTTAAAATTCCTACGATATTGTTTAATTGCTTGAAACTTACTAAAGCCCAGCCCACTATCACTAAAGCCCAAGTTACTAAAATAAATCTTTCAAATGATCAAAATCTGACCCCAAGTACATAAACGGGTCGGTTTGTACTCACTAGCCACTAGTCACTACTCCATCATGGAATGGACCCACAAACACATAGGTGATAGGAATCATATTCCCATGAGCAATCAATTTGGTTTGATTTTTATATTTTTGAATTGCTAAATTTGATTGTTTAGTTTCACATGAGTATTATCATTGTTTTGTTTATCATGAAGTGATAAAAAAAATGTCTATTATTATAAAATCTTATGATATTTTTCAAACAAATGTACGATGTTTCATATAATAACCAACCTAACATGTTACCAACTGTTCTTGTCCATTCATTTTACCAACTTAGCTAAGCAGCGGCGGACTAATGTTTTTATTATTATTATTATTATTATTATTATTATTATTATTATTATTATTATTATTATTGGATGCTTAATAAAAATTTTAGGATGGATGCCAAAATTTTAGCTATAAATAACATTAGAAAAGCCTTCTTTATAGAGGGTGGGTGCACCTTTTTTTTTTTTTTTAAATTGATTTGTCACCATAGCTAATCCGGTAAACATATACGACCCTAAATTATCCCATATCAAACCCTACGCTTTATTAGTTGTAACTTTTTTTTCTTTCATGTTTGAATGAAAAATTAAAGCAAGTGCAGGGGTGGCCCGAAGACCAGTGAAAACAAGTTAGAGCTTTAAATCCATATTTAATTAATATCTCTAAGTCCAAAACTTGTATTAAGCAATGTATTTTTGTCATGAATTCAAAACTTGTAGTAAGCAATTTTTTTCCCTTAACAATTGTCATAAACAAGCCTTAAAATCTTCTTTCGATTTAGGGGGTGTTTGTTTTTTCTTCAAACATCTTCAAGGGAGCTTATGTCTGCAGGCGCGCAGACGTCTCCCTTGAAGACTGTTTGTTTTTTTTTTTTAAACAGATCTGAACACATCTTATTTCCTCTTCAAAAATAAGACAGGGATCTCATTCTTATAACATCTTCACAAAACCCTACTCCCTCTTCTCCTCCAACCAGGTACGCACACAACATCAGGCGCTCCTCCTCCGATCATTTTTCCGGTGACCGCCCTCTTCTCCTCCGGCCAGGTACCTCCCTCTTCTCCTCCGACCAGCCCCTCCCATGGTGTTGATTGAAAAACAAAACCCTAAACTAGGGGGGGTCGGGTTTAGGTATAATATTACAACAGTTTAAATTGAGAAATTCCTAGCGATCACGAAGATTGAACCATTGAATCATTCTCATATTTTGATAAAAGCTTCATATTTTGAAAATTGAGTGTCCTTCTGTGTTTAGAATATCTGCTAAAACCCACCGAATCCACAATTTCTTATCAATTGAATCACTCACTGGTCATCCACTTGCAGGTACTAAACTCTTATGTGATAACTTATAACCATGAGTGCTTAATATGATGATTGTTGATTAAATTTGTTATTATGGGGCTGAAAGAATATGTTTGCATTGTTTTTTAAGAAATGCATACCAAGTGCTCGATGAAATGCCTGTGTGAGACTTGCTTGATTATGTGGTTGAATTTGGTCAAAATAAAGTTACTAACTAATGCTTAACAAATAATTTAAAACACATATGATATCATTTATAAAGTTTATTCATTTTTGTTTAAACTTAATATATTTTTTGGGCTGTTATCTGAGTTATTTCTTTCAATTTCAATCTGGTTTTTGTTAAAAGTATATTTCAGTTTAAAGTGGTGGCAGGGTAATTTGGTACATTTAGTATCTTAGGTTGATGGCCGAGCACGATTCGGTTCGGTTATTAGACGATACCCAAACTGAAGTGGTGGCAGGGTAATTTGGTACATTTAGTATCTTAGGATGAGTCCATTTCTCATCATCTTAATAATATTTCAAGTTTTCGGGATCGGTACCGGTACCATCCCGGGCTCATCTCTAATTTTGGGTAGGTTTCGTGACATTTTAAGTTCTTTTGGGAGATAACTAAATTTAAGAATTGGTCTTTGTATTTTTTGTGCTAAACACACAATGAGTATTGAAGACAGAAAATTACTTGCTTATTAAACAGCCATGCAATCCTGCATTTTTCATTGACTTTGACATCCACTGAATTTAGTTATCTCCAATTAAACACACAATGATTAAAGTCAATGCTCATGACTTTAATCAAGTAAAACCTCTTCAGAATTGCAATCGTCCTTTGCCTTTATGTATATGTTTTGAGAATGTCTAAAGAGGTAGGTCCTCTACATATTTGTAATATACTAATATACTAGTTATCAGTTGTTATCATAGTATCATTCATATTGCCTTAAAGACCTTTTCTTGGTAACTTAATTAAGCATTAAAGCTTGAAACTTTAGTCGTCTTACCTGATGGTTTCCCTTTCATTCATATTTTGTGCTGTTTATTAGAGCAGTTTTGCTGCATGTTTTGTGCAGTTTTTTGAGCTGTTTTGTGTTGTTTATTAGAGCAGTTTGTCTTGTATGTTAAGTGTGATTTAATTCTAGATGGAAACTAATGATGGTCGACAACAATGGACGGATGAGGCTGTTAAATGCTTATTAGAAACATGTCTTGAAGAAATAGGGAGGATAGGTAGAAATGGACAAAGCTTGCATGTTTTACACAACGAAATGTTACGATTGCATGTTTTGCGCTTCACAATTTTATACGGAAAGAGGGCTTAAGTGATGAACTTTTTGATGAATATGATCACCCAAATGTACGCCTTCAAGATGGAGATGAACATGCACAAGATGGTGGTGAAGAAGAAGTAGATCGACATGGAAGTGCAGCGGACCGTGAATTCATGAGTCAACTTCGAGATCAGATAGCACAAGAATTAATGCAAAATAATGTACTTTGAGTTTATTTCACTATTTGTGTTTTTAAACTTGGTTTTATTATTATATTTTCTATGTAACTTGAATAAATGACTTCTATCTTGTGAGATAAGTTTGACAGTTATGCAGACAGTATCAGCTTATAAAAACAAACAGTCTTATATTTTCAGCTTGCAGATCTTCAGACCACATCTTCAGTTGCAGACATGAAAACAGATGAAATCAGCTTGCAGACAGTTTATGTCTGCAAAAACAAACAGCACCTTAGGCTTCCACATTCGTTGAACCGGCCCTAATTGAATAGCTCAAAAAATATCAAGGACAAAAATGAGATATTAATATATGAAAGGTGACAAAATGAATTAGTATGAAGGTTGCACAAATGAATACAAGAAATAGGTGGCAATGACAACCTATCATAGAGTCCATTGACATCATTAAAAGATCAGGCTAAATCCGGCGAACACGTGAGCATTATAAGACAAAACCAACTAATTAAATTTTGGGCTGAGGAAGAACAACTAAACTTTAAAAGACCACTAAATTATTCTTTACTAAATTACTGAATTAGTTTTCTATTATCATTCACGGTCACAATAATTTCAACATTAATAGTTTGAAATGAACATTTTAATCACCATTTTATTTATATAATAACAAATTAAAAATATTGAATGTCAAATTGGCAAATTTACATATTTCATTCTGATTGTTTAGTAGCCTTTTATTACCAGGCAACCTTTTAATGGTTCATGATTTCTTAATGGTTAATAGGTAATCTTAAGCCTATGTGTTGCGGTTAAAGTTCATTAATTAATTCATCTTATTATATTGCGTCACATGGTGCTGACTGAACCAAACCCTTTACCCTTACCCACTTGCGCCCCAGTTCACTTGAGCCTGTTGTGATAAGTTAGTCGTTAGCGCCCCCTATCCATACACTTCATTCCCATTCGCGGTCGCTAGCTGGCTCGCATTTGCCCACTAGCGTCCCTGATAGCTGGACCATGTTGTGGTGTTTGTGATCTACGTGATGTGGGAAGGGGCTAGCGCCCCCGATGAAGTGGCAACAATGCACATTCTAAGTCTTAATGGTTAAACATGTTGTGCAATACCTATAGGTTGTGTTGACTTTATATAATTTTATATAATGTGCCATACCTATTGGCGGTATATATCGTAATTCAAATTTATTAATTTTAAACACCTTATGAGTTTTGGATAAAAATATTATGACTTTTTATAGCATACGGATTGTAAAATAAATAAATAAATAAATAAATATGAAACGGGTCAAAACCTGATTGTGGGAACAAACAACACTAGGTTTTAAGGAAGCGTCAAGTCATTGCTTCACCATACACCGTTGTCGAGCTGCTCGGATCTCTGCCATACGAGGGATGGGAAGACTTGTTCGTGTGTCAAAGAGTGTATAATTGTATTAAGCCTTCATATACCATATTTAGGATTTTTAAGTGTGTTTGACTTAGAGCTTTTAAACACTAAAGTTTCTACTTCTTGAAATAAGCTTTCATAAGATTTAGCTTTCACTAAATTATGGATTAAAATAAGACTCATAGTAACTTTGAAAGACAAAGTGTTTGTAAAGTTCACTTTTATAGAATGGCATATATAAACCCACTTTTTTCATGTGTTGAGTTCCACCAATCATAAAACATATCTAATATCATGTAATGAGTAAGTCATTCACCTTTCAATAAAAGATTATATATGTCGAAGTTAGAAAAGATTTTTGTCACTGGTTTCTAAACAAGAAAAGTACGAATGCTTAGGTACTCAAAGCATTCTGTTGTTCCACTTCTCCAAGCAATTAAAACTGTTGATTTGTTTCCCTAATTTCGTATTGAGCTTATTGTGTGACGGAACCAGCCTAAGAGTCCAAGCCTAATGTATGTACATAGTTATTGTTCCGAAAAATCAAGGTCCTATTTTTTAGGAACGCCAAACCATTGCTTCATTGAGTCACCTCTTATCTCAATCGTATGAGTGACAAAAAGACCTAATCTTATAGATCACAAGTGCGTGGTGGGAGATATTTTAGCGAGTCACATGTAGCCTACATCACATTGCTATTAATCATAAACATAAAATCATCTTTACTTGACATGCTTGAAGTTACTTTTGGTCAAGACATCATTATAACAATATTAGCATTTATATACCAAAAAACAAAAAAGTCACAAATGTGTAACTCACATCAATTAGCTTTCACATGGTTTAAGCTCTATTTTCAGTATTTAGAAAATATAATTACATACATCATGATATCATTTAATTCATAAAAGTCTAATACAAACATATATATTAATACAAGTAGAATAATAAAAATTCCATAAATGCTAGGTCTTTATTTCATTCATAAAAGTATAATACGATATATACTAATTAATATTAGAATAATAAAAATTCCATAATTGCTAGGTCTTTATTTATATTCATAAAAGTATAATACAAACATATGTACCAATATAATTAGAATTAAAAATTCCATAATTGCTAGGTCTTTATATAGTTTTTTTTTTTGGCCTTTGACATTTGAGCTGTTTTCCAATTAAAAATACTGTAGCACCTAGATATAGTTAACCAAACAGTCACGCTATTTAATTGTACTAGGAATAGAATTTATATCACTATAGAAAAAGACAGTTATGATTCCCAGCAAATTCTTTTGTGTTACTTTTTTTTAATACAAAAACAGTTGTACTTCATGCATCAAAAACAGTAATATTCCAACCATAACATTATTAATAACATTAAAAAAAACATAAACTTCTCATTATTGATGTAGTCTATTAAAAAAACATAAATTAAATCAAATAAATTAACCACTCTCACTCAAAAACTGACTAATATTAAATTACTTCTAATTACTCATTAACTACCAACTGCAAAACTTATGAGCAAAATGACTAATGCCCATTAAATGGTTCATCAAACCTCAATGTGTTGATCCAAGCAAGTTCTTCACTGTTTAACTCCCCGAAATCCCAATCGGGTAACCCGCTCGCTTCTTGATCGAGCTCATGAAGTTCCAAATCGTCGACATTCTCAAACCCGCCTGGTAACGGGCCCTCAAAATCATCGAAAAACGAGCCACCGATTTCCATCCCAATGTCAAAAGTGTCGACGATATCATTCCCGATTTCGCCAATTGTCAATGTATTGTCAACGGGTTCGTTAAACCCCAAATCCGAAAACATGTAGTTAAAATCTTCTTTAAACGGGTCCATCAGTTTGTCCTCGTTTATAATGGCCTTAGAACCAGAAGACATCTCGGGTTCAAGAACCGAATTGGGTGACGCGTGAGTGATCACACCCACCGATTCTTCTGACATAACAGGCTTTGGTTCTTTTTCACAAACCAAAGCCCGGGTTTTGTTTTTATTAATTTTTAAAGACCGTGCCATTTCCTCAAACTCGAGTTTCTTTTTTTCGTAAGCGTGCGACGCTTCCTCGGCCGTGTTATACGTACCAAGCCAAACCCGCCTCGCCTTAAACGGGTCCCGAATCTCCGCCGCCCATTTCCCCCATTTCCTTTGCCGAACACCTCGGTACTTCAAACCCGTAGCGGTCATCGTTGCAGCCTCATTCGCTTGTCGAACGGGCGATTTAATCAAAACCCGTTTCGCATTTCGCTTATTCTCATCACTAATGTTACTCCCTTGACAACTCTTACTCACCGGAAAATTGATCACCGGAATCTTGATTTCCCGGCAAATTGTTTTATTCTTGGGTTCATCATCATCCGAGTCAGTCATATCCGGGTCATGACAAATGATCCGAACCGTCCTCATATCGGGTTCGGGTTTCGGGTTTCCTCTCTTTTTGGGTTTCTTATTGCACTCGGTTTCTTGATTTTCCGGCGATTGGTCGGAAAACAATGACGTCATCACTCAAAAATCACCGGAAAATTAAAGATTTAAAAAACCCAGATCAAAAATCAACTTTTAAAAAAAACCCAGATCTTATAATTTTTTAAAAAAATTTTCAAAATTTTTTAAAAACTTTTAAGAACCACTGTATGTGAAAACAACCAAAACACTCGAATCCAGAACAAGTCCTGTAAAACAAATAACACACATTATTATTATTATTATTATTATTATTATTATTATTATTATTATTTACCTTTTTGGCCTCAAACGCATCGAAACAGACGGTGGACAGTAAACCAAGCTCTGCTGGGTGAAACAGCAGAGATGAAACACAGCTAATGAAATCCAGACCTTAAATACACTTGCAGACATAAACACTTGCTAAAACCTTAAACCCCTTCTCCTGCTACAAAAAAATAAAAAAAATAACAACCTTAAATTAATCGAACAACCTTAAACTAATCAAAACAACCTTAAAGTAATAGAAGATTGTTGGGTTACCTGCGGGTGAATAACTTAATATGTAATGGTATATGTGTATAATGTGTGTGTGTGTGTTATGATCTCTGGAACAATGAATAATAACTCTTGTTATTGTTATTGTTGTTCACTGTTGGTGATTGCGTTTTTCGAGCGGTCAAAACGCAAATAAGGGGTGGGTATATATAAAGACTTTTTATTAATATCATATTTATTCGGAAAGTAAATAATGTTTCAAATAATTAATTAGTTTTACTTCTTTTAAGTTTTGAAATGATTTTATTTCCGGAGTTAAATGAAAAAGGTTTGATGAGTTGTCATGTCATGCCCATCATCCATCATGCATGATTTTCACCATCCATAAGTCATACATATTAACATGTTATATATGATGCCACATTTTACGATCGTTTGCCAGATATGCGATATACGCGTCGTTACATGCGTTTACACTAATACATGGAGAACTTTTCTTAAGCGGCAATCAAGGTCATGCTCGAGATTTCACAAAACGAGTATAGAATCGGTCTTATATAATTATATTTTTCTCAAACAATCGACGATAACTTCATTATTTCGTTTATATTTGAACGTTCTGGATAATTTTAGGCCCCTTATATTCTATCACATTAAGTAAACATTTTTTTTTATTTTTTATATATATTTTTAATTTTGTACCTCTGTCAAAAATGCATCCAAAACTTCGGGCTAACCTAGATTTTAAAGTAAATACATGCGAGAGGTTTAAACAGGTAAATGTTATACATTACTTCTGTGTTTCGTCATTGTTTTTCAAATAAAAAATATTACTCGTACTCTACTTTATACTACTAAACAAATACTTTTTATTTAATATTTTTTATGTTGATGTTAAATTGTTAATGTTTGATGAGTTCTAATGTCCATCATCCATCATGTATGATCTTTTCACCATACATAGTCATTCACATCATGCCACATTTGGCCGCCAATTTGCCTAATATGATTCACTACACACGCCAACACTAGAGCGTAGAGCCCACGCACAGTTTTGTCTGCAACTTAGGCGACAATCTCGAGGAAGTCAATGGTGAAGATTAAACCGTACAATACACGCGCGTGGAGTGAAAGTAGGTAAACAATATACGTTATATTTTGTGTTTTTGTTATTTTTAGTGGTAACGCTGCGAAACGACGACGTTAATGACAGCTAATAGTTTTCTGTATTTGGGTTCAATATTGAATCATGTTACGAGAATGCCATGGTGATATATTGGTATTTATTATTATTTCTTTAAAAAAGGAAATTATTCATTTTGGGAGGAATTTGGTTCTGAATATATTTTTCCAATTCACATTAACTTTTTGTGAATTTTATTTAATTATTAGCTAAGATTACTTGATATCTTAGTTGTAATTTTTATTTTTATTCCATTAATGACTAATTTGGTTTCTTTTCATGGTTTGTGACAATAGAGTTCATGATTATTTAATGTCTACTTTCTAATTATACATTTATAAAACTTACGGTTATACTCGTGTTTCGTGCCGTGTAGCGCGCCAGGGTTTGTTAAAAGTTAAAAATAAGATAAAAATTTGAAAAGAATTAAACATAAAAGGTTAAAAAAATAATGTTTGTTTAAAAGGAATGATATAGACTTTACTAAACATTTATTGCGTTAAAAGATTTGTTTTCATTAGAATAAGCGAGACAAAAAATTAATTTTAAAAATCTTTTAAAGAGAAATATAACTCTATTTTCTAATTATACATTTATAAAACTAGCGGTTACACTCGTGTTTCGCGCCGTGTAGCGCGCTGAGTTTTGTTAAAATAAAATAAGTTATAAAAATTTGAAAAAATTAAACATAAAAAGAAAAAAATATATATTTGTTTAAATGGAATGATATAAACTTTACTAAACATTTATTGCGTTAAAAGTTTAGCTTTCATTAGAATAAGCTGAGATAAAAAAAATTAATTTGAAAAATCTTTTAAAGAGAAATATAACTATCACCAACTTACGTATAACTATAAATTGGATGTGGCTTAATGGTAGAGTACTAACTTTACTAACGAAAGGTAGGGGTTCAAACCTCACTATCACCAATTTATATGGGAGATATGAAAAATGACCCTGGTTTGCCATGGTTCGAGTCATGATCTCACCCGGTTTTTCCGGCTCCTCGCTGTCGTACCGTTTGGCGGGCGTGGGGGTCGGGTTTTATCCGGGGAATCCCTTAATAGGTGGACCGTTAGAGGCTCCTTCCTTTCGGACTCGTGGCCGGCTCAGGCTACCTTTAGCCAACGGGGACCGCGTACATAGTAATCGGCGTTACTTAGTTGGTCGTTTAAAAAAAATAGAGAAAAATATAACTCTATTAAAGTATCAAAGTTCATACCCCCATATAATAACTCTATTATAATTCATATAGCTAAATTATAAATTAGAAAACACTGGCCAATGAGAAGATGCCACATGACAATTTAATCATATGGTTAAATATCTTCGTCTTTTTTTTTTTTTTTTTTGTCACATGTCTTTACACTTTTTATCAGAATATTTCAGGTTGCTTTTTGAAAAAATAAATAATTTGTACAATTCACATTTGGAATAAACAAATATTTTTGTACTCTTTTTTTTCAGAAAATTTAACACTATTAACTAATAATATAGTTTTGATGAGTATGTACTTATTGATTATTGATTACGTATTTAAAATAAAACAGTAAAACATGATAACCATTTGTAGGCTCGGACATGTGGTAGCGGGCAAAGTAAAAAGAATTTTTAACTACTATTTAAAACTCTCATACTATAAACTTTTTAAAAATCAACAATTAACACAAGGTTTTGAAGGTCAAGTTAGAACTACTGAATTTATAAATTAATCTAAGATAGTCAGCTGTGGATCATCAACTCATGGATATTCATTTGCATGGTTAGCTTTGGTTTATCAATTATTCAATGGCCGTCCTTGCATCATGGAACGATGGATAAACGATATTGGATGTTATTTATTTAAAGCATTAAGTGTGTGTTTAGACCAATTAGACATATTTTAATCTAAAATTTAAAACATTAAGTCAGTGTTAAACATACCTCTCCAAAGGGGTGCAAACGATCCGAGTCGAGCCCGAGCTCTATTTTAAGCTACACAGAGTTCGAGCTCGGCTCGTTTCGAGCTCTATTTTCAAAGCTTGAGCTCGAGCTCGGCTCATGATTAGATTTTCAAGCTCGAGTTCGGCTCGTTTACTATATATCAACTATTTTTTTATATAATTATAATTATTTTTTGTATAGTTTTTTATATTATAATTTTATGTATAAAATAATATACATTATTGAGTTATTTTTATTTATTTTTTCATAACATTATATATATTAATTAATAATTACTAAATACATACTTTAAAAAATTATATTTATGACAGGCTCATTTAGGCTCACGAGCTGGCTTGAGCTTGATAAGTGAAGCTCAGGCTCGGGCTAGTTTATTAAACGATCTTAATTTTAGGCTCGAGCTCGGGCTCAGGCTCGATTAAGCTTGGCTCGATTGAGCTTTTAAACAAGCCGATCTCGAATAGCTCACGAGTAGCTCGGTTAATTTGCACCCCTACCTCTCTACACTATTTAATTCTTATTCTCTCCCATAAACTTATTAAATCAATTTTGATTTCCTTTTAACACTTTAACTTACCAATGTCAGCTCTTTAACCTTTTGTCATTTAATGCACGCCATTTAATTAAATGGTTACATCCAAATTTTCAGTTTTTATTTTTTATCCTTTAGTTGTATCATCATTATTGCTATTATTATTTTTAAAATAAGTTATTAAAAAACATAAAAATAAGACTATAAAATATGATGGCCATGTGATAGCGGACATAGTAAAAGAATTTATTAACTACTTCTAAAACTCACATTATCAACATTTATACAAGTTTTTGAAGGTCAAGTTAGGAATATTGATGTGAGCGCGCTGTTAATTTTTAGTTGTCAATTTTCAGATCAACTCTTGGATGATCATTTGAATGGTTAGCTTTGGATTATCAATAATTCAATGGCCATCCTTGCATTATGGAATCGTGGATCTACAGTATTGAAAGTCATTTTTTATAGCATTAAAGACCGTTGAAATACAACAAATTGATCGATAAATAGACATTTTTTATTTAAAATATTAAGTTGATGCTAAACATTACTATTTAATTCTTATGATTCCTCATAAACTTTTCAAATCAATTTTGATTTCCTTCTAACATTTTTACTTACCATCTCACGTCATTCAACTTTTTTTGATTTAATGCACACCATTTAATATGTTAAAATCAAAAGCTTTGCCTTTTTCCTTTTGTATTATTATTATTATTATTATTATTATTATTATTATTATTATTATGCTTGTTGTTGTTGTTATTATTATTATTACTAGGATAGAGCCAGTGTGATGCACGGGTGGTTAAAAAAAGAAAAAACTGAGTCACGGGTTATAATGTAACTAAAGGGTTCGTGTCCCATATTGCGTTTAAGAGAAAAGTTGATAAAATAGAAAGCCGCTCACATGACATTTACGTGACGTCCTATGTAGAGGCTCTAAAATGATGTCATGCGGAAAAATCATCTTGCTTTAATATTAGATTATACACTTTTGGCATGTAACTCGTAATACCTCTATAAAAAAATTCATCAAATTGATCAAAATGTGAAAACCAATTATTATTTCTTAGGTAATAACTAACTTGAGATAATTAGAAACCGTTAATAATATAATTCTAAAAAGTCATAATTGGTTTAATTGAGGTAATTAATAAATATTAAGTATTAATAAATGCATTAACTATTATGTGATTTAACATAAAAATGTATTGAATGAGGGTTAATTAAAAAATTAGTTAATTATGTGGAATATGTATAAATGAAAATTGATTAGTTGGCATCCTATGTGGATAACATATTTGAAGGACATTTGAAAAACATGTATTGCTTTAATATATTAGTTAGATTATATGGGCAAATGGCATAAAAATCAACATAATTTCTGTTTTTTTTATCATTATTTGTATGTGTATAACTACACATATTAGTGTGTTGTATTAGGGGTGTGTTTTTTAACCGTACCCGAATAACGAACCCGACCCGAAGTGACCCGAGAGCCAGATAAACCCGAATTCACCTGAACCGATTAAACTCCTAACACGAACCCGAGATAAAATATTCGGGTTGGTATTTGGGTTTAAATACCCAAATTCGGGTTGACCAGTGTGACATCCCTCGATTTCGGGTCAAATTGTATTTATTTTGTATTTGTTTTTATGTTGTAAACCGACCCGATTTATATCCCGAACATTTCAAATATATAAAATATTGGATTTTATGTTACTAAAAATTCCCGCTTGTCTAATTTGAAAAACCCCTTTTACGGATTCGAAAACGGACTTAAAACGCTCAAGATACATCAAAAACGAACTTCCGGATGCGAACCGACGTGCTGACCAGCAGCAGATCAGCAGCAGCCCCATTTTTGTTTTTGTTTTGTTTTTGTTGTTTTGTGACTTGTCTTGACCCCTCTTGCATGCAAACCTTGATATCACACCCCATGCTTGACCCTTTCAACCCACCCTATATATACACCTCTATCCCCTTCATTAATCTTTGCTCATTCATCTCTTTCTCTTCCAATTTTCAAGCATTTCAAAGGTGTTCTTCATATTTTTTTGGCAGTTTGACTTTCCAAAGTCAAACTGACCATAGTCTTACATTATAATCAACTTGCTAACACTTATTTATACTTGAAGATTGTTATACAACATATATATAATAGCACCCTTTGTACCTTTGGTGGGTATTTCTCCGGTCTCGGTCGGTTAAGTGTCCGGCCCATAAGACAAAGCTACATGGAGGACTCATAGTAGTCCTTGATTATATATATTTTCCGCATCTAACTATCAAACTTGTTATACTTGTTTAACTTCTGCTCATCTTAGTTCTATTTTACATTTTGAGTTCCATGGTTATGGGTTTGTAGAGACTAGCCTCGGTATTCCGTATATAGCTCCAAACCGGAAGCCGAACTCTTGTTTACTAGTTTGTTTAAATAGTTGTATAAACATGTTTTATGTAAGATTTGAGTTTCTAAAATCATTTTAATTAGTTCCATGGTTATGGGTTTGTAGAATCTAACCTCGGTCTTATCCCGAAACAAGATCCGAACCAGAAACCGAACTTTCGTTTAAAGATTTTGTTGTTGACTTTTTGTATGTAAAACTTTGGTATTATTATTTATAAATTATTTTACAAGTTCTATGATGTTTGGACATGTGGTAACTATTCTTTGCCTTATTCCAAGATAAAAACCGAACCAAACCGAACTAAACCAAGTTTACTCGCTTAAGACACGCAAGTGTGTTTTTAACCATTAAAGCTTATATATTTCTTTAAAATACTTTATAAACTGATTTTAATTATTTTCACAAAGTACTCCGAATGTTGAATCCAACTTGATCTTATAACAAAGTTTGGACCGATTAAACCGAACACTCGCTTAACGGACGTTGTTAGTTCTAAAACAATAGAACTACATACTTGGTTAAGTCTCTTTAAGATTTATTGAGTTATCTCGTACATTTATTATTTTGGGAAAGTTGACTTTGGGTTTGGTCAAGTCACCAAGACCCGAACCGACCACCCGAACACTCGTTAAAACCCGTTTTAGTATCTATATTATAAAGGGACTTGCTTTCTTGCATTTTACCCACCTTATTACTTAACATAGGTTGAGTAAAATTAAGGGCTAAATACTTTAACTCGGTTTCGAGCAAACTTACATTTTTAAAGGACTATTATTATAATTTCTTAAATATTTACATTTTAAACCTTAAACATTAAATTGTTTACATTTCTTATCATTTATTTTCGTTTAAAGACTTCCAAGACAACTTTTCTAATACAAGACTTCTTCTCCTTTAGGCTTCGTTTGTTAAACTCATCGTTCCGGTTAATCTCCAAATTATCAAATCTTTCAAGTTTATTACTTGAATGTGAGTACTTTCATCCCCCGTTTTCACTATTTTATATTTTGGGGGTGACATTGCAAACTTATTAAAATCCAAATGATTTATACTTGAGTCTTAAACCATAAACTTTATTGTATACTTTACTTAAATAAATGATCGATTTGGTGATTATATGCTTATATGCTTGAGTGCTAATGTGTTTACCGCTTTTGGATGGTTGATTCATAAATCCAAGTATATCTGGCATCCCCTTATAGAAAGATGTCGTTAATGTATTTTTATTAACGATTTCTTACAAAATTCGAGTATATTTGGCATCCCTTTATAGAAAGGTGTCGTTAATGTATTCTTATTAACGATTTCATTTATCTAAATTGTTGCTATTATTTATTGTTTTGTATACAAGTTGTGGAATTTCATATTGTATATCTTTTGTTCAAAAACTATGAAATGACTCACCAACCTTTGTGTTGACAAAATCTATTTATGCAATGTTACAGGTTTGACTTTAGGTTGACTCGAGGACTTGAAGAAAAACATTATCGAGGCTATTAGGATATTAGCAAAACGAACATTATATTATTTACTATGATTTGAATTCAGTTATTGTATGAACAAGTTATGTGACTCTTTGTGTTTTTATGAATTTAAATGAGTTGATTAAATATTGTCACTTAATAGTGTCGTGTGCGATGAACGATCGGTTGTGCCCCGACGTTTCCGTCATGGTCAGGGTGTGACAACTAGGATAATCCAAAGTATAATGCATCGATGCATGTATCCTTAATTTTTATAAGGTAGTTAAGCGGTGAAGTAACACAGTGACCTTATATATTCTTCTTCGGCTGTTCTTAAGTCTCCAATTTATATTGGATCTATCACATCCCAATGTATTAATTACTATAAAGCATGCTGAGAATACATCTTCAATTCAAAAACCTAAATAGTGTAGTATTTAAACCAATATGTATTGAGCATGATTCTTCAATCTACACAAGTATTGATCCACAGGCTACAACATCCCATCCCGTTTAATGCATGCTTGTATGATAAATTTCATGTTTTGCTAAATAATATATGTTACTGTGGAATATGGCTGTATATTATGGCTTTATAACGGTTTGGAATGTGGTTCCTTAATTTATGATATCGTTAAATGTGGAAATTTTTTTAAAAATTTGTGAAACCCGAAACCCGACCCGTGTAACCCGAAACCCGAACAAACCGAACTTATTTGGGTCGGTTCTTGGGTCAATTTGTTTTGAGCTCAAACCCGAACAACCCGAAAACCGAATAAATAACCCGAAGAGCACCCTTATATTGTATAACTATAAATTGTTTCGTATTAAAGGGTATTATGTCCAACAATATTAAAATGTAATAAACTAATTCTGTAATGTTATTATAAGTTATTTCATATTTTTGTTCAAATTTAACATGTGAATGGACTTTAACGTGCAAAAAATTGTTAAGTGACTTAAAAATAACAAAAAGTATGTTGGTTTTTATGATATATGCCTTATTATTATTATTATTATTTTAAATGTTTAGAACCACCAAACATTTAATTAAAACCAGCTAGAGGACACATCATATACATAAAAACTAAAAAACAAACAACCAAGGCTAGATAGCCCATCCTCTACAAAACAAAGTGCTTTCCAGTTCTTTATATGAGCGGGTTTCGGCCTATTTCTAACTCAAAGATAGCTAAATCACCTTAATCTCTTCTACCAAGCTAGCCAACCGGACTACCGATCCTTCATGAATCACCTCGTTTCGAGCCTTTCACAACCTCCAAATCACGACTAGCATAATTTCATAGAAAGCTTTTGCGCCCTTCTTTGGCAAGGAGGAGGCAACTCGTGAAGATCTTGGACACGGAAAGCGTATATTATGGGGGACTTTACACCAAGAGGAGATTACTTTTCATAAGGTTTGGGCAAGACCACATTACACAAAAATATGTTCCACCGACTCGTTATGATCACCACAAAGAACACACGCAACCGATGAACCAATAATATTGCAGTTAACTTTGCTCTCCACGCCACCAGGTTTACCTTTTTTGGAACCCAATTGTTCCAGTTATAAGCGAATTCTGGCTCTGCACCTTGTTCATTTGCAAGATACCACTCAATTCTCCTAACGTTAAGCAAGCGCGACTCTTCAAGATCTCACCAAAGGCTATCCCATCCTGCATCAAATGCCACGGATTGACAAACAAGAAGCAACTGATGAATTGCGACTATAAATATTACCACTAATATTATTATTTTTTAAATAGTCCGTTGTAAAAAGATAAAAATAACATTGTAAAATGATGACTATTTGTAGGTTCGGATATGTGATAGCGGACAAATCAAAAGAATTTACCAACAACTAATTGAAACTCACAACATCAACTTTTAACACAAGTTTCTTGCTATGTCCTTTATGTGATAACTTGCCGAAAGCTACGACTCATCTATTTCGGTTCTATCAAATGTATTTTAACTCATGTTGTCTTCATCGTTCGATATTTATTTCTTGAGCTTTTGGTCCATCTTTCAGCATCTATTTCGTTAGCTTTTGGTGTTCATATCGTAGTTGTTTTTTTTCTTTTATATTTATCATGTACTATATGATCCAAAGATTAGAAATAAATACTAAAACAAGAATGCACCTTTACCTTATACTTGTGTTCATGATATCAAATCTGCTAGTTCGACCCATCACTATATCGTGCAACATGGTTGTTTATAATACTCTTAATAAACCCCTCTAAAGGATCCTATGTTTAAACCTCACTATGTAAACATCTTAATTGGTAATCAATATTAAAAAATATATATATATTAATCCCCTTAAATCTATAGGGTTATGTTAAATGCAAACTGAGACAAAAATGAGAAGTGTAAGAATGATTTGCGGCAACACACAAAACCCCTAAAAAATAATAAAATAAATCATAACTCAATATATAAATTAACAGCGAAAAAAAATAAAAAAGAAAAATGTTTCCCCCGTCATTCTCGTTTACAAAAAAAAAAAAAAAAAAAAAGAACTACGAAATGACACAATGCCGAGAAAAAAGACACAATTTCGAAAATGAACAAACAACGCAATGATAAACAAAAAAGACACAGTAGATCGCAAAATATAACACAATGCCGAACAAAATATGATGCAATATTGAGCAATATAACACGATATCAAGAAAAAAAGATACAATGCCAAAAAAAAAAACACAATCAATGAAGAAAATAAACACAATGATAAACAAAAAGATACAATGATCTTTTTCTCTCAACATTGTGTTTTTTTAGAGCGAGGAATACGGTAGAAACATTTTTGTGTTTTTACATTTTTTGTTTTTGTATTAAACTTTGAGTTATGATTTTTGAATTAATTTTTCATTATTTTTTAGAGAGCTTTTTTTTCCCCACAAATCATTCTCATCCTATTTTTCTCTCTATTTGTAGAATAATTTGACCCTAAATCTATATTCCGGGTATAACTCACTTAGATGTGTCTCATACGATAAATCTTAATTTCTGGTTTCATTTCATAAGTCATGTCCGTGACATACAATTATGTCAATCATAATCCATGTTTGCTTAAGCATGAGATATTGAGATCACTTTGAAAACACCTTTTCAACAATTCTTGCTTCAAACATGTGTTGAGTTTCCTCATAAAAACAATGTGCACCAGATGGTGTTTTCATTTGTTGTAACTAAAACCGAAACTTGATTATTATAAATAACTTTTGTGTGTTAATGGTTTCGAGACACGGACGGATTCACAATATAAGATTACTTTTTGAGAGGTTGTGGTTTCATCATTATCTTTTATTACTTTTTATATACGACTATACATGATTATGTTAAAGATTGTTTAATGTTTACTGATATATTTTCATACTAGGATATAGCTCGTGTAATACATGAGTGGTTTAAAAATAAAATAAAAAAGTTAAATTTAATAATAAATGTAATAATATGCCTTATGAAATTCATAAGATAGAATAATGATAAATAAAATTTTATAATTCATAAATATCTAAAATCCTCATTTAATACAACATTTAAAGTTATATTTGTAACTTTGTTTGTAATTATATATATGGTTTTAGTATTAGTTGACATCCTAGTTGGCTACTTTAATTGAATGGCACGTGGGCCAGGGTGTATTTTGGGGAAAAAATGACAAAATTACCCCTCGCGTAAAGGACATGCTGATGGGTTTAATGACCAGACTTAAAGTGATTAGTAAATTCGGGTTTAATTGCAAGCGAAATGAAACCATAGGGACGAAAATCACAAATTTGAAACTATTACACCGGAACTACTGATTTTAACAAACTACAAGGACGAAAACCGAAATTTAGTCTATAAGAATCATACAAAACGGGTTTTTTATAAAGATAAAAGTCATAAAAGTAAATATGATTTGTATTTAAATTATGGTACGTTGCAATTGCAATGAGGCAAGAAGTTGACATTACATCATGTGTTTGCTTTGATTCCAAGACAACGGTGTTGTAGCATGTGGCAAGAAGCTGACATACCCGATCTTCAAACATGCATTGCATTGATTTTTGAATCTGGTCTTAGTGAAAAGGAAAATATTTGTTGATATTTTTATATAGAATTTTATAAGTTTAATATATTAGGAACTGGTTTAGGATTTTTCTCATTTTCACATAGGAGCCGATTAACCTAACATAGGCTACATAAGTTAGGTATTCTCCACTAAAAATCGATTAGGAACTGTAACAAGTTATTGACTACAAGTTTTGACCGTTTGATCAATAACCTATTACTAAAGTAACTGAAATTTCAAAAACCAGTTAACTAGTATTTGCACCTCTATTCATTTATATATGCTATGTTACATGTCATTACTATCGTTTTCTTATCACTCTGTGTTCTCGGTAATTTCATGCTATTATTTTTAGTACTTTTGTTTTGTCGATGTTTTATCTGGATACTATATCTTAACCATTATAGTTTTTCAAGTTGAGTATATAACGAGACAACCTCTTTATCTTTTAAGATAGAGTAAAGAATTACAACTATCTCAAACTCTAGAAAAGGTGGTTAAAAATAGAATGTTAATGATGGTTTTTAACCTTTTAATTTGTTATAAAGTGATGAGAGGAACATTGTCAAGTTCACCCCATATAAAATATTGCTTGGATTTGCCGCTATCCATTGTCTTACGTGGCACTCCACGTGGACATTTCGCTTTCAAATAAGGGAAAATTCTTAAATAAGTATTTATGAAAACAAATTTCTAGTTTTAGGTATTATTTTTTGTAAATTCCATAAATATATATTATAAACTAGTCGTGACAGATGTTTGTAAAAATCAATTAGAACTTGCCACGTGTCCTTAAACTAACCGTAACGAGCATTTTCAATAATCATTTACTCGTCACGACTAAATAAGTTTCATGCCTCGTAATCAACGCTCACGAGTAATTTATAAGTCCTTTAGTCGCGACGAGTAGATTATAAAATTAAACTAGTCGCGATGAGTAGATTATAAAGTTATACTAGTCGCGACGAGTTAATTACTAGTAACTACTCGTGTAGGGAATGTAAACCGGGTAAACTAGTCGTCACGACTAAAGGACTTATGAATTACTCGTGGGCGTTGATTACAAGGCATGAAAATTATTTAGTCGTAACGAGTAAATGATTAGAAACGTGCTCGTTACGGTTATTTTAATGACACGTGGCAAATTTTAATTGGTTCTGCAAACTACTCGTCACAACTAGTTTATAATACATATTTCTGGAATTTTTTACAAATAATACCTAAAACTAGAAATTTGTTTTCATAAATACCTATTTTGGGAATTTTCCCTTCAAATAAACCGACTTTCAATGCCACGTTTGCTCTTCCCATGTGGATGCTGACCTGCCATTTTCAATATTTGTTTGTTTCTTTTTACCTTTTCTTTTATTCAAATACGTATACGAATGTATTTTTCAGTTTTGGAAGCAATGGTTTTTTTTATTTATATGAATTGAAATTTATTTTAATGTATCAAATTAAGATTTCAAATACACTTTTATCAATTTTCAAATTGTATTAGAATTGAACAAATTTCCGAATTCAGTTTTCAGATCGAGTTTGAACCTTTCACTTCAATCATTTCAAGATTCAAATATACGATTTCGAATAATATATTTTATATATTATTTTTGAATAAACACATTTTATTTTGTAGGAGTTAGATAACGTACAAACAAATCATAAATACGGTATGAAGTGATGAGAAAAAACAAAAACGTAATATCAATCACTCGACCAATTCAAATACAATATGAATTCAACCGAATTTGAAATTTTCTTAAGACAACCCGGTTTACTGGATTCCAATTCAAATACAATCTGAATCCAAATTCACTTTCAAAAACTTAATATCAATAACCCGACCATTTGACTTTATTATATTAGCATGTGGCTTTAATCAATACAATGCAACCAAAACAACATTAAACCCACAAAACAATTCTTGTAAAATCATAATTCTAACTCAAAACAATCTTGGATTCTTTCCAAATAACATTAGTTTGAGCCCTTATTGAGTGGGTCAGTAGCCCATTCAAAGTATTTATTTTGGTGGGCTTTTCTCTTCTCAAGACTCAAGACTCAAAATATCAACTAGAGGTCGCACAAATCGAGTATAGGAACCAGAACCAGGTAGGAATTGGTTTCGGGTATGGTCAACAAAAATGGGTCGGGTATTTGATCGGTTTTTACCGGGAGTTTTCGGGCTTCAGGTAGGGTCGGGTTTTGACCGGGTAAAGGTGGAACCAATTTTGGCGAGTCCGGTCTGGGGAGAAACCCAATACCAGATTGAGCCCGCGAATCAGGAATGTATAGGAGCCGGTTCCAGGTCGAGTCTAGAACCAGGTATTTTGTGCACCTATGAGACTCCACGTTATTGGGTGTAGAGGGTGCGGAACACCACCGAGGGGCGCGGAAGGGGGGCGGGGCGTCTTTGGAACGACCGACGCGGAAGAGGGGAAAAGGTGGGCCCTCTCTCTCTCTCTCTCTCTCCATCTCTCACACACACATGCATATATATGATATGTATATATTGGGGCGCTCAAGGGGCTTTAAACCATAGCGGGGCGTTATGAAGAAGGGTTTCGAAGCCCCGTTTTTTATGTGACGATGACGTGACACTGTAAAAGGGCTTCGATACCACCACCATAGAAAGGAGCCTAATATCAACTATTTTAACAAACAGAAATTGTAACATTCAATGGTTTATTAATCAAGTCAATAAACATCTGACTCACAATCCACATCAACAACATATAAAATCTCAACACATAATTAAAGTCCCAAACAATTACTTGTTGGTACTAAATAAACAAACTAATCACTTACTTTTTTTCCAAGTCATCAAGAATCTTTTACCAACCGGAATCTTTAACCCAATAACCTCCAACATTTTACTCTTATTCTTACCTTTACCTATTTTTAACTCTTCCAAAAAAACATGTTCTGTCTCAACCAACTCAACCTCGTACACATCCACACCACCACCACCACCATCCACCTCCACCGCAAACCCGCCGCGAACTCCGGCCAACCCGACAACCGTCACTTTCTCAATAACCAACCCTTGTTCAATAGCGAACTTACTCTCCGTAACTTCTGACCAGACCATAACTGAACCATTTTCAACTTTCGCCTTAAAGTCAACATACGTTAACTGCCCGCTACCCAATTTCATCTCAGGCAGCTCGTCATTATCGATGTAGAGCTTTCCCGACGCTTCACTATTTGTCGTCCCCGCGGGAAATGTAACAACCAATGTAAACGGTGTCGTTTGCGCTTGTTTTGATATTAATCCCCCCTTTGCATAGGGAGAATGGTGTTTTGATACAAATGTACATTGATAACGTGCAATGGCGCGTCCATTGAGAAAGACTCGGTTTCTTTTGCGACGACAACCCGTTTCAAATCGAACAAGTTGTACCAAGTTCCCGGAGGGAACATTACGCTTATTTTCGTTTGGTGTTTATCGAGCACCGGTGACACCATTAGACTACTCCCTAGTAAAAATTGCGTGCTTAGCCCGTATAACTTTGTGATGTTTGGGAACGAAAAGAAAACGGGCCGGGCTATCGGGGCGACCGTGGTGTGGGCCTCGTAGGTTAATGTGTATAAATAAGGAAGTAACTTGTACCGCATACCTAAAGCGTTTTTAGCTGATTTTGCGACGGATTTCCATTGGTAAAGTTCTTGTCGTGGTGAATAATAATTCGCGTGGTCTCTTGAAAACGGGTAAAATGCGCCTAACTCGATCCAACGGTTGCATAGCTCTTCGGTTGGGGCCTGGTAAAACCCGCATATGTCGGACCCCACCATTGGGATACCGAGTATACCAAAGTTTAGCATGGTGGAGATCGAGTATTTAAGATCGTTCCACGTCCCTTTGTTGTCCCCGGTCCAATAGGCCGCATACTGGCCTGATCCAACAAATGTGGATCGGGTCAGGATAAACGGGCGTTTGCCTTGAAGATTTTGAAGCCCTTTGTGTGTGGCAATGGTTTGAGAAAACCCGTATATGCTATGGGCGTCGTATTCGCGAACCCCGTTATAATGAACCGTGCTAGTCGCGATGGTTTTATACCCAATGGGGACTTGTGTCCCCGATGCGTTAATCTTGTACGGTGGTTCGTCCCATTTTGTTTTAGTTATGTTTTTACAATCCAAACAACAAATCCAACCGGGTCCGGTCCCACTTGGGCACTGCTTTCCTTTAGGGATCGAGCATAGGCCCGAACAAAAATTCGAGGCCTCGTTCATGTCAATCCATAGCCCATCTACTGGCACGAGCTCATGAAATCTCCAAATTTCATCAACCCACCAGGACACGGTTTTTGGGTTGAGGAAATCCGGGAAGTAAACAGGCCCGGGCCAGACTTGGGCTAGGAACGGTTTACCCTCGTATTTGATGAAGACGTCGTTAGCGAGGCCCCGTTGATAAGTGCCATAAGTAGAATTTACTCCAATTCCAGGGTCAATTATGACAATGTACTTCATGCCTTGTGAATGTATCTTGTTTAAAAAATTAATCAATTTCGGGCGAGGGTAATTTTTTTGATTAAGAGTGAAATCTTTGTGTCCGTCCATGTGATTTCGTCGTCATTCCAAATGACATCGAGTGGGATTTCGGCTTTTTTATAATTTTCGACAACGTCTTCAACTACTGATAGATTGTGGTATCCCCATCTACATTGGTGAAACCCTATAATATATATAGATATAAGAACTATGTTAGAATTTGTGTAATACACGAGCTGAATAACTATTGAAAAAGTTAATAAATCTTTTTAAAATGCATATAACATTAAAATAAAATATGTATTACATAAATAACATAAATTTTGTGAATCTGTAGGTAAAATTTTTTATACCACATTTGTAGTTATAATATATAAAAGAAATAAGAATTGTTGTTAAAATATCTTTATAATTGTTTTTTTCTGTGATCAATAATTGGTTTGAGCATAGATATTTTGACTATTAATTTGTGAACATGTTTATTAAAAAGAGTGACCTACAGACATGTGTCCCATGTATGGGCAAGGTCTGACTAGAAAACAAGGAAATCATGAAAGATTTTTGTTGCAACACTACGGCCGAGGGGTGTGGGGGGCTCTAATGGGGGCGCGAGTGGGGGCTCCAGCCAATAATATTATGACGTGTGGCAGAAAGAGAAACTGGATAAGGGGGGTGTTGGAGCCCCCGGTGGAGCCCCTGGCCCTGGTGTGGAGGGGCTCCAGCAGGGGCTCCAGCGGATTTTTTTTTTATTTTTTTATAAATATATTCAAAAAACGTATTATTAAAAAAACTCATAAATTATTTAAAAAAACACACATTAATGAAAAAACACATTAATATCTAAAAATAAAATAAAAATAAAAGTACTAAAAAAAACATTATTCTTATTCGTCTGGTAGTCGGCTGCAAAATGAATAAATAAATTTGTCCAAAAAATCTTGCTCATTTGGTAGTCGGCTGCAAAATGAATAAATAAATTTGTAAGTCATTTAACTTTTTTATTTAACTTTTTTATTAAAAATCATTTTTAAAAACGTTAAAACAATTACCGCAACGCCGATCCTCAGAAATGACAATCCAAGCCCGACACAAGGCTTCCTTCTCATCCGATGACCACGGAGTGGTTTTCCGTTTCGTCCTCGGAGTCGAAGCCGGTCCCGACCCATCCGTTGCAACTTGTTTTTTCCGACCCGTCCGTTGCAACTTGTTTTTTCCGGTGGGCGCGTCTTCTTTGTCCCGTAGCTTCACCGTGTGATTCTTGTGTCTCCAGAACAACAAAGTTAGGAGACGGTTGTATGTTGGATGGTTGAAAGCCGGATGATTGTTGCGGCTCCGAATAAAACATCGGTTGGTGCGGTGACGACCATAAATCGTCGTCAATATAATCTGAATCTAGGTTTGGGTACCAATTTCCAGCCATGTTTTTAAAAAAAAGTTTGGAAGATGGGTTGATTTTGGGTTTTTTTTTGAAGTTGTGGTAATTGTTTTATGTGAAATGGGTTATATATAGGAAGAAATTTTTTTTTTTTTTATTAAATAAGAGCCCAACGGCTCATTTTAAATGTCCAACGGCTCTTTCACACAATCCCATGCACCTTTACGCCATACTGGTCCCGCGAACCACCTTGCGCCTGCTTTGTTTTACGTGCTCGCGCCCCTCTCGCGCCCCGGTGGTGTGGTGCTCGCGCCTGGGGGCGCGAGCGGAGGGGCTCTCGCGCCCCCGTTAAAGCCCCACACCCCTCAGCTTAATATTTAAATTGTCTTTAATAGAACATTGATTGGATAGATAAGAAATCATAGAAATGCAAAAAAAAAAAAGATTAAATAATTGTTAAAAGATATAATTTTCTAATTTATTGGGATGAAAATAATTAAATAACTTGAATAAGAATGGATGCTCTACACAAGTTTGAAGAAACAATAATACTTAATTAAACAAATGACTTTATAAAATGTTATGTTTCCTTAAAGAGAAAAAACAATAATGTATTATGACTTCAAATATGATGATGTTATTTATATTCTAAAATAGATTTTTTGAATGATGTTATCAATCAAAGATTTAAAGGGCAAATTTGGTCTAATGAACTATGTTATTAGTATAAAAATGTCTATTCTATGATAAATGTTATCACTAAAAATATTTTAAAACATCAAACTATGTCTTAGTGTTTGATGCTTATGTCAAACAAAAATTTGTTTACATGAATATATTTTATAGGTAATTTGAAGTTTAATAGTCTAAGCGTTGATTTAGCGGTCGATAATATGTTATACCCTAAATGTCTCCAATGACACTCCTATTTTGACTTACGTTGTCTAAGGCAATACTACTTTAACAAAAAGCTAAATTTGTTCGCCCCTATCTTTTGTTACGTTGTTTAAGGCAATGTTACTTTAACAAAGAACTAAATCGGTTCACCTATATTTTGTTAATATCGTTTCAAAACAATTTATAACATTCTTATTGATATAAGAAAACCGGTAAATTATTCTTAAATACACACATAGTTACCTATACATTAGACTAGGATTACTCTTCTAACACAATGTGATTATGTGAATGTTAGAAATACACTTAATCACAAGAGTAGATTATTGTAGACAAATGAGGTATAATTTAAACTATTAAAATTCATTTATACTATACTATTTTACAGCATAAATACCCTCAAATCATTCCCTTTAAAACTTGTCACTTTCCTACGCTAATTAGGATATGTGTAGTGGGCGACAATTCCCCCTTTGTGGGGTGATTTTTGTTTGTAACCCCCCCCCCCCGCAACCCCAAGGCGATAAGAGGGGCGACAAGGAGGGGGGGGGGGGGTGTTTTGTCGCCGGGCTTCTTGTTTCAATTATTATTATTTTAATGTTTTGTGTGTAGCATATGTATACACACACCACTATATCTTTAAAACAAAAATTCTTCATTTAGTGACCGGATGTCACACAACAAAAATTACCCACGATTTATAGCCCTCACTACGACACTACACATGAGCTTATGGTTCTAATTTTGTCGGCCAACGTTATTGTATTTATTCAAACAAATATTTCTAACCAAAATAATATTTTTCTCAAAAAGCCCAAAATATAAATATAATATCTAGCTTGTTATGCACATGCTTGTAACATATACTAGTACTCACCAAGTGACCAGTAGGGCATAGGAGCGGGTCGACCAACAAGTTGTGTATATTGATCGACAACGTCAAGAGGACTCGGCCCCGAAAAGAAGTAAAAGTCGAAAACACCCCCGATCACTTTATATGTTAATGAAGTCCGTCTATACACTACGTCCATCCCGTTACTGTTTAACAGTAAAACCCCGTGTGCTTTCGCCTCCCCGCCCACGTTCCTCAAATCCATATACACCGGGTGTGATCCGTACAAGTCCATGTTAAGGTTTATCGCGGATTGATCCGTTGTCCACAATGTGTACGGATCGTTCGGATTTAACCTTTATTAGAGACAAATGTATGTAGTTAGTAATTGTTAGAGGTAGTTTTATGTAAATACGGGTGAAGTATGCAACTCCATAGTTTAGGGGGTGTGCATTGGTCGTTATACTTCGGTTTTGGGCTAAAACCGAATAAAAAATTGAAATGTTGGTTTTTTAGTGTTTGAAAACTGTTCGGTTTCGATTTTCAAATTTATGTTCGGTTTTTTTTCTGTTTTATCATCCGTGCTTGAAACTTTTGGTTCAAAAAGAAAACATTGGCAAAAAAATAATGAATTTTGGCCCAAAAAAAATGTTATTTAATAATTAATTAATTGATTGTTATACATTTGGCTAAAATATTTGGGTTAAGTTATATACTAAACTATTTTAAATTACTTGAAATAAAAATTTTAAAAATAATATAAGTTTGGTTCAATTTAAATTAAAAAAAAACATAAAACCAACCGGTTAATTTTTGTTCAGTTTCGTGTCAATTTATTTCAATTTGATGCACACCTTATCCCACTTTCACACCTTCATTACACACGCTTAAGAGTTTTAACAACCTTATTCCATGAGGTTGTGTGTTCTCTCCAAGCCCATACAACGACGCATCACTCGGCAACAACGTCGAAATCTCAAGGTACTGGTCTTTGAAGACCAGTGAATTGTACGGACTGGATTCGCCGGCCGCTGAATTAAACAGAATATCGCCAGTCCGTTTTCGTTTCACCGCAAACGAAAATGGATTGGCGATGTAGCTGAAAGTTAATTTGCCGCCCGCGAATTCGGTCAATGTACTGGGGTTTTGACTTGTTTGACCAGTGGGTTGTTTAATAGGTTGTTGTCTTGGTAACAAGTTGTATGGTACTTCCCATCGTTGATTTTGTGTGTCGGTGATGTGTACTCGTAAACGAGTTTCAGTTTCATATCTGAAATATTATGTTATAACATATTAAACCCCTGTACTAATAATAAAGACATAAAAGGCATTGTAACTTTCAACAAAGCATTGCAATCATAAATTATAGAATTGATTTTTATATACGCCCATTTAAAATTTTTTATATATATCCAACTAAACTAATTTTTGTTGTTAATGACCATTTTACCCTTTTCATTATATTTGTTTAAGCCGTTTTTATTATTTGGATTTGATCAACATTGACGATAAGCAAGTGAACTGAAACATCGTCAATCCTATTTAAGTCTTTTGCATGGATGTATATTATATTATATTTTAAATTACCCTAAATTATACCACTTTTAGGGGTAATGATTTTTTTAAGAACAAAGTCCCGTTACCCTGACAAATTGATTGGCCTTCCGCCCGAAAAAAAAAGGATACGTGACCCGCCCACCCACCTATGATGAAATCCACAACTTGTAAAACCCCATGGCTCAACGGTCAATCCAGATCAAATTGCTCAAGGAGAGACGTTAACCCACTAAATTTTTTAATAAGTTAGCTGAAAAATGAATGTTTTCCTAGTAGGAGGACAATACGTTGGGGGTGAACACACTATATGTAATGCTTCACTCATTTACAATAAATATTGATAAAAGGCCATAACAGTTCAACAAAAAACCAATATCTGATTATCAGTTATCAAATGAAAAAATAAATCAAAATAACAAATTCTAGAATTTGAAAAGTCATGGAGCTACTGTTGGACCAGCTGGCTTTTCGTAGTTTGAGGGGTTATCAATAATGTACAAAGTTTCATACATAAAGGGGTGTTTGTGATAAATAAACAATTTTTATGGGTAAAGTGAAACTAAAAAAACCTTGATGAATGAGTTTAGAGTGTTGAAGTTTACTTGACATGTAATTGCAAGTGTGGGATATCAGGACCATAGATATTATTTTTCTGGTTGACTTGAAGGTGGCCTATGAGTGCACCATCGGCGGTTTTATCGACCGAGATGAGGCGGTAGCCACTGCCTATCTTGGTGGCACCGGAATTTGAAATGCTTATAATAAGGATGATGGCAAGATAAATAAGAGATCTTGAAGAAGAGATCATGGTTGTGGGTGGTTGTACAAGAGTATAGAGTGTGTGTACAGTGGTATATATAGGGGAAACTAGAGGGAAATGGCTACATACAAGGATATTATTTTGGATTCACTTAGACAATAACATATGTAATATTCATGGGATTGTGATGGGTGAGATTGAGTTGAATGGATATATATTGGTTGGGTAAACGGGTTGTGTTCAGGTGGAACAAATTGTGTACGTGTTTGAAGTTAGAGGTGCATAAATCGGGTTTTTCAAATACCTGGTCGGGTATGCGGGTATTGAAAAATCGGGTATTGGCAATACTTGGGTCGGGGTTGGGTCCGGATATTGTCTTTAAAAACCATACCTAGGCCTGTAAACGAACCGAACGTTCGGTGAACTATTCGTGAACCGTTCGGCGGGAAGTTCGTTTATGTTCTTTTTTTAATAAACGAACGAACATGAACAAAAAACATGTGTTCGTTTAATTAAACGAACGAACATGAACACATGTTCCGTTCGTTCATTTATGTTCATGAACGTTCGTTTATGTTCGTTTATTTATGTATTAATAGAAAATTATTAAATATTATCTAGATATGTCATCTGCATAAAGGTTTTATATTTGTTAATTTGTGTTCATTTAAGTGTTTTTCATCTAAGTTCGTTTATGTTTGTTTGTGTTCATTTACATTTGTTCATGTATGTTCGTTTATCTTTGTTCAGTTATGTTCGTTTAGATTTTAAACAAATGAACACAAATGTCCCTTTTTAAATAAACGAACATGAACATATATATTTGTTCGATTAAGTGTCTATGTTCTTTTAAAGTTAAATGAAAGAACACGGACGTGCCATTTTTCGTGTTCATTCGATTCGTTTACAGGCTTTCATTATTCACATTGATGAATAAATCAGTCTCAATCTCTAGGCTTTGCCGATTTTATTTGTGTTCGTTTGTGTTCGTGAACACATTAATTTCCTTAATGAACGAACACGACCATAAAATCTCGTTCGGTAAATGTTCGTAAACCGTTCGTGAACACATTATTTTCTTAACAAACGAACATGAACAAGGCCTTGTTCATGTTCGTTCGGTTCGTTTACAACCCTAACCATACCCTATGCATTAGGTTCGGGTCGGGTCGGGTATAGAACTGGGTATTTGAATATCCTATTTCCGGGAATTGAAAAAAACCCTATTTTTGGGTTTTTTTCGAGTATAGATTGGATTTTTAAGGGGTTACAATTTTTAGGGGTAATTTCCGGTATTTTTCGAGGTAATTTCGGGTATAGATCGGGTATTGAACCGGTTTCGGTTTTCGGGTATTACCGGGTATAAATGGGGTCCGATTCTGGGTACGAGTTTTGGTACTGAAATGCATACCCAATCCGTACCCTACGGGTAGGGTCAGGTACGGGCTTGGGTATTAAAAACCGGGGTATAAGAGTTTTTTTTTCACCTCTATTTGAAGTTATAGGTGTATCATGTTAAACTTGAAAGTTGGATAATTAAGGGCGTTGGGTGATATATTGGACTACTAGCTTAATAGGGTCGTCCATAATACACGTCTATGGATGGTGTGACACTAAGTTGTAATGTTTGGAGTCGAGCACAACACCGACTTGGGCTGGTCTTGTGCATGTGTCGGGTGGGCGAATGCACGTGGTTTATTTTCATTGGGCCTAGTTTCTTTTAACAAATTTTAAATGCATAACATATGTTTAATTAATTTAAAATATAAAACCCAAAGATTTTTTCAAACCTTTTAATAATTTTAAAAACCCAATATAAGCATTTTAAACATATTAGCCTATTTAAACATCGTTAATAGAATTTTAGTAAATAGTAACTAGTTTTAAACTTGACCAAGTCTCATAGTTGATGGTTTGAGCAAGTGGCGAAGCTTGGACCATGTTTCGAAGGAAGCGAATTATTCAAAAATTAATATTACTAAACTATAATCAAAACAAAACGCGTTGAGTCTACTCTAATTCGGTCGGTTTTCATCATGTTTGTTACTGTATCGAAACTAAACAAAACAAACTTTTCATTCGGTCGGTTTTCGTTACGTTTGTTACGGGCCGAAACTAAAGCAAACCAAAAAGGACATATAGTGCCGCAAAGTTGCCCAATCGGGACTTTGCGGCACCAAACTTCTTGTTTATATTATATAATAATTCTTAGGGTATTTGGGGAACCTTCAAGTCCCCAGTTGGGTTCTAGACAACACCATCTCAACCAATTCGTTTTGGTGATTTAGTTTCCAATTTTGGTTTTCACTACGCGAATAAGACGAATGATTGCATATGTGATGTAACATCATTTGATCAGTTGGAATGTATCTGGGTAGTTTGGATATAGATGGAACACCACCTAACATATTCGGATTCATTTTGTAAGTTTCAACTTGTCTCATTATGATTGGTTGGAAGATTTAAATAATTTGGGTTTTTACGGTTGCGTGGTCTCGAGTACCCATAACTTTTTATCACATTTGACCAGTAATTCGTTATAAAATATAAAAGTTTGGGAACAATTACTTTGGTTCCAAGTTCCAATCCAACTTGAAATATATTAAGAATTAATTATTATAATCTAAAATTGTAATTTACCTATACTACATGTCATTCAATTAAACTTTCCACATAGGCTGTCAAGCGTACACGTTTTTATTTTTATTTACAATTTTCTCTTAATAAAGAATAAAATGAAAAATTATTTTGTTGGTGGGAATCAAACTCACTACCTTGCTTTTAAATGTTTGTGTCTTACCAGGGGCGGATCCAGTGTTCAGCCACGGGGAGCGCTGGCACCCACACAAATCTGTAGTTTCCTTTATAAACTTGTAATATGTTAGGTCTAAAGACCCAAGTGCCCCATCCAAAAAAATTTTAGTGACCCACTCATAATTTTGTAATGCCCCAAACTTTTTAAGCCCAAATTTAATTTTGTTATAAATAATAAAAATTAAGCCCATATTACTTAATTGTTCTAACCACTTTAATTGGAAATTTGGAATGAGTGAGAGACGAAAAGATTAGGGTGCCGGCAGGTTCACATGTGACGTCTCGGGTCTGGTTTATTTGTAAATTGTGATTTTGAATTCTTGATTTTATTCTAACATAAAACAAACATTCATGGCTTATCACTTAATTTATTTCTTTTGTATTTGAATTCCGCATGTCCAGTAACCCGTCTCGATCTTCTGTTTAAAAAAATAACACCCGTTTCTTCAAATTCAACAGACATGTGATCTTTGTTATCATGTGGTGAATGATTATTTGGTTTCTAGCTTTCTAATTTATTCATTCTATGAGTGTACCGTTTATTATTATTGTTTTTTTAGAGTTCTACACTATTTAACTTTGTAATCCATTTTATTTGTACAGTAAGAGCTTTTAGCTATGACAACTATGGAAAGATTTCTGTCTCTGAAACGAAAAACACCATCTATCGGACCAAGTTTAGTTGATCTAGATAATCTTCTGTGGGGTCTTGTCGATAGAAAAAAAATTTAGATTATCATCCTAACCAAAGAGACGGGATACGGGATACGGATAAAGTATTGGCTTAATGGACCTTTAAGTGTTACGAATGTAGCCGTAATTGACCATTTAAGTACGAATGAAGCCGTAATTGACCGTTTTCAAAAGATGAAATCACGTAGAGGACAATTGTAATATGTATTTTGTTTATCTTTAATGAAATTTATTGTTTACATATCTATACGTAGTTTGTTTAATGTAAATTTTTTACCCGACCCGTTTTAGTTTACCTGACCCAAATTAACGAGTTCTAGGTTGAACTTTTTTTTGGCACCCACTAGCTAAATTTTCTAGATCCGCCACTGTGTCTTACCAACTCAACTAGGATAAATTGTTGTTAGCCTTCTTTTTTTTTAATTGGTATGGATTCACAGTCTTCCATTTTGTTTTATCACCCGTGTATCACACATACTCTATCCTAGTAGTTTAAACAAAGCGGGAAGTTTTTATCCTTAGGGCGGTTTGTTGGTTTGGTTCAAACTGAATCCTTTACCACAACCCGGGTTTTCTTACTTTATTGTGTACAAAGACGTTGTATAAACGATTTTTCATTTATATTAGCCCATTAGGAGTGGTGTATGACTTGAATTAGAAACCAATCAAACCAGACCCGTGGTTAGAAAATGCTTACCTGAGACAAGAAAAAAATGCATACTGAAGAGTGGGTTCCCGAGCCACCACACCAAATTTAAACTAAAATTATAATTGGGAGAAGACACACACAAAAACGACACCCCGATTATCAATCGGTCAAATTATAACCTCTGTACACCTTTTCATTTAAAAAAAACATCATTTCAATTTCTCCAAATAAACCACAACGTTGTAAAACTAACTGCTTCAACCATGTCTTTTTTCTTTTTCAACCATCTCACCGAGTTCAACCAATCTTAGAGCATGTTTGGGATTGAGTTTGAAAAATGCTTATTGACTTATTGGTGTTTTCAAAAAGCCAATAAATTAAAATGTGTGTGTCAATCACAAAAATCTTTCCTATTTTAGTTTTTTTAAATGGTTAAAAAACAGTTTTTTAAAAGGCCCAAATCCTGACTTTTCAAAATGGCTTTTTGAAAAAGCCAATAAGCTAATAAGCATTTTTCAAACTCAATCCCAAACACCCCCTAATTGTATGAGCAATGTTTAGGTAAAGTATATCTTCCGACCATGTTTAATATGATTTGAAATTATCTTCTTAAGTTTAACACATTGATTTGATATATGCAATTAAAACATTGTGATTTAGGAAACAAGGCTTGGGCCTTGGGGCCTTGGGTATGGGAGGAGTATGCTGTATGGTGGGGCTATACATAAGAGCTAGGGGCTTATTATATATATATTTTTTATAACGGCGACTTTCAAGAATTTTGACTACCGCACTCTTTAACTTTGAAAAATCGCGTTGCTTTACTCTTGTCATACTACGTTGTCTTAACTGGACCCCACGTTGGCTTTAGATTTTGGTTTGGATGTTCCCCCAAGAAACCATACCGTCGCCTGCCATATGACATTCGTTGTGCCGCAACAAGAGCAACTCTCTGGCATAACACATAGTAGGACAAAAACCCGAGTGAGCTCGGGATTCGAACTGACAACCTTACACAAGGCCTAGCTTAAATATTTCGATCGACGAACATGGATAATGTTGGATTCATCTATCAAAAGCGAGCTCTTTGTTAAAGTTTATGGTAATGCTAACATTCTTTTCCATACATAAAATTAAAATACGTTAATTAATGTTTGTTAATGCAGATTAATAACATGTTGCCATGTTGGGATAAAATGTACTTGTATGGTTGTATACAGAGGTGCACAAATCATGGTTTTCTAACACCCGGTTTCATATATGAAACTGGGTTCGAGTATGACCGGGTATTGACGCCAAACGGGTCGGGTTCGAGTCTGGGTATTGTCTTCAAAAACTATATCCTATGCATCAGGTTCGGGTCAAGTATAGAACCATCTATTTGAATACCCTGTTTCTGGAATTCTGGATATTGAAAAAAACCCTGTTTTCGGGTTTAATTTGAATACCTATTTTTCGGATATTTTTCGTGTATATATTGGGCTTTTTAAGGGGTTGCACATTTTTGAGGTATTTTAAAGGTATTTTTCAGGTAATTTCAAGTATAGATCGGGTATTTAAAAAACCCGGATTCGGATATTGGAAAACCCCAGTTTCGGGTTTGGAACCAGTTCTGGTGTTCAGGTATTAATGGGTACAAATCTGGCTCGGTTACGGGTACGGGTTTTGGTACTAAAATGCATACCTTATCGATACTACCCGTGTAGGATCGGGTATGGGCACGAGTATTAAAATCCCGAGTATAAAAAAAATCCGATTCCAATTTTTTTTTCGGTGGTCAAATGGACCAAAAATTATATTAAAAGCTTTTCCTCACTATTTGGTCCAAACCCAATATAAGAAAGCCCAAACCCAATCCGCTGTAGTATTGAAGTTTTTACATATTCTATGACAAATATCAGAAGACTGACATCTATATTTATATCTATATTTATACTCTTTAATAAAAAGCTAGAAGTATTACCACTTGTCACTCTCATATCAAACCTCACTATTTTTAACAAATCTATAATAGTATCGGCTTTTGAATCCGTGTATTACACGGGTTTTGTTAAATAATAAAGATAAATAAGGTCCGTTATTTCAGTTGTGGCTCTCAAAATACTTATAAATTAATTTAATGAAGACTTAAAGGAAAAAAAACAAGCGGGGTTAACGAAAATACTAAAATAACATGATTTTGGAAACGTCAGGTGTTGATATGCAAGAAAATTTTAAAAATGTACTAAAGTTGCGTAGTTGGTCAACCCCTATGTATGAAAATGACGCTTAAATCAATAATAAATAAAATCCACACAATGTTATATCCCGTTTGACAAAATGGTTTTGACCTATGACCCTAATTAGCTAGAATGAATGAGAAGAGAGATTAGGAATTATGATAAATGTAGTTTTGACACCTAAGCTTCAACATTTTTTTTTATTAGTGTAGTAAGATAAAATAAAATAATATAAGATATGATAAGATAATAATATTTACCATCTTAAAATTTATGTTTCAAAATTTGTTAATTTAATATTTACTTCATATTTTTTTTCAAATATTTGATATTTATAATAATCTTTTACTTTTTAAAATTGTTTTAAAAACTAATGTACAACGACAGTGTATTAATAGTGTTTAATAGATTTATTGTTTCTTGTATATCAATTATTTATTAAATATTCTATTTTTAAGAACTACCTGTATAGTAGACGGGTTTCAAACTAATTGACTATATAATACTTAAATTAACATTAACATTCTAAATAAACACGTATAGTAATATTACTCAAATCAAATATTCTCACGTTTCTATAATAAAAGAAATAAATGAAATGGATGCATGTCACTTGACCTGGCTCGTTGAAATGTCTTCGTCCATTACTTATAGTCGTATAACTCTAGACGTAGTGAAATTTGTGTTTCTTTCAAAGAAAAAAAACAATTTCATTTCTATCTCATCTATCTATGTCTGTCTCATTCAAGTAAGAGCTCGTTAAGTCTTAATCCCAACCGTGTCATTAAACTTTTCAAACTAAGCACAGGGCCGTCCCGGAGAGCTCAAGTGTATTCGTGGATCCTATACAAGTTATAAAATTGGGCCAAAAAACTAAACATGATTAATTTATTTAGTATTTAGTTATAAAAATGAGCCATTATTAGTAGTAAATCGGCATTTTGAGGGTGGAAGGGACCCAATCCCGCGTGTAGCAAGCTAAGTTGTCGGTTTTAACCACTATGCCAAATGACACTTTACGTTTGCTTGTTTCATATACATATATACATTTTTAAAAAAACTTTGGGCCCATTGAGATTGTGGGCCTTGCACGATGGCCAACTTAGCACATGGTCCAGGCCGGTGTTAACTTATAATTTTACGTTTAAATTTCATGTAAGGGTTGATTTAATTTTATAAATTGAAGTCATTCTTAGGTAAAAGCTATTCTATTTTCTCTTGAGTAATTCATGTTCAATAATTAAGGCATTCAAACTGTTTTCAAGCATGTGTCGGTAAAATTGTAATCAATAATCATGGCTCACTAGCCATAAAATTAAATCTTTAAATCAATTTTTTTTTTGTCTTTTTATTATAATATTTTGTATTTTGAGATCATGAGACAGTTAAAGGCTTCATATAAAAAGGTGGATGTCTTAGATTTAAGTTTCACATATGACTAAACAGGGTTTCAGGGTATGTTATAGGGTTTTCTTATATATGGCGGGTCTCCTCTAGAGAGTGGTCTATGGTACTTGAGGAATGAATAAGATCGTGTAGCCTAGTCATTCCCGATAAAAAAATTTTGAAAAGACACAATGACGAAAATAAACAACAGACACAATTATAACTAAAAAAAGACACAATAAATCGCAAAATATAACACAACACCGAACAAAATATAACACAATATCGAGTAATATAACATAATATTAAGAAAAAAAATACACGATTTTAAGGAAAAGTACACAATCGATGACGAAAATAAACATAAAATACAATGATAAACAAAAAGACACAATAATTTTTTTTAGAACGAGGAAGACGGTGAAAATATTTTTGTGTTTTTACTTTTTTTGTTTTTTATTAAATTTTGAGTTTGATTTTTTATTAATTCTTTTTTAAGTTTTTTAAATATTTTTTTTATCTGACTATAAATCATTCTCATTTTTCTAATTTTTGTCTCATTTATAGAATAACTTCACCTTTGTAAAGTTACATAATTAAGTAATGAATATATTTTGAAAATTTTGATTCTTTATCATGTGAAAAAGAAATGAAGGAATAAAGATTTTGACAAAAAGAAATAAAAAAGGTAATTAGGCTCATGTGATATCAACTTTTCCATAAATTAAGCCTATGATTTTAGCGTTTGAATATTTATTCACCTGCCATATTTTTTTTTCTTGAAATGGATGGTTTTTAAGTTAATTAAAATTTATAAAATGATTATTTTACACTTAGTTTAAAATTATATATACTAATTGGTTATTACTTGGTGATTAACCAACCACTAATGTCCTATTCATCAACTTCATACTTATTATATATATTTTATCATGGTTTGATGTGTCATAGACATTGTTGGCATAATTTTATTATTTTTCATATGAACATAAATTAAAAGCTCATTAAACTATAAATAAAACACATTTTCTTGTCATACATAACAAACTACTTCAATTGGGTGTATGACTAAATACGAAAATGTATATACAAGAAATAGATACATGATGAGGTAAAACACAAAAGCATATAGAATATTGTGCATTGCGTATAACTTATTATTAACTTATCTTGCAATTGATTCCAAATGTTGGGTCACTAGTTTTCTTGTATACGTGTGATAAAATAACGAAATACATTCGGACACTTGAGGTCGCTAGTGAGTGTATATATCCTCATCCTGTTTGAAACTCAATGTATAAACCATATCTTGTTGGTTCATGATTCATGTCCGTAAAATACAACGAAATAGAAAAATGACATAGGCAAAGAACTATATATGTAAAGAACTTAACCAGGGATGGCTTAACATTTTTGGAGGGTTAAAGTGATATTAAATTCATCTTTTTTATCTAAAGCAAAGTAAACCATAGGATACCAAAAAAATAAAATAAAAGGTCTCCTGTTCTCACCCTACATTAGGTACTACTACCCAAGAGACGATTTAAATGGATTTGAATTATATAAAACTATAGATAAATGCGGTGTACAAGTCACTCAAACATATGAGTTGCAAGTCACCAAAGCACAACGGATTTTAGACAATGTCCTGCCGTCCTTATACAAGGGCTTGCTCGTTTGCCATCTCCATGTCAAATGACGGTCCTAGCCAAATAAGCTACAAAAGCGTAAAATTAACAGGATGCGGGTAGGCTAAAAGAAGGAAACTATGCAAATGTAGAAATATTTTTAGATGCGTCATTTGGAAAATTTGTCATCACATCTTCATCCTAAGTCAACCCTGTAACTAAAACATATGGTTCCAACTTCCAAGTCCTGTCAACTTTTGATATTATAAGACTCAGCTTAGTTTTTCTTCATGTACAAACACAAATTCTATACAAAATATGAAAATATCTTGTTGTTTATACTTGCTACTTACGTCAATAATAAGAAGCAAAAGACATTATACTCACATTAACTAATTTTAGAAAAATAATTTGTAATATCACATCTTTGAAGAAGCTTAGACATTTTCCAACGATAAAACAGATATATTAAAAAAAAAAAGCTTTTAAGAATATATAAACCTCTAGAACAAGTATGGACGAAAGCCAAAGCATAATATCATACTATGATAGATCTATAAGACTGTTCTTTGTGGAGTGGCTTCGTCACCCTCCACGTAAGAGATGGTGCTTCGAAACCTCTCTTCATAACACCCTGATGTGGTTTAAAGACCCTTTGCCGCCACATTATATACATGCATACATATGTATGTGTGTGTATGAGAGGAAGAGAGTGAAAAATAGGATGATCCAACAAAATCCCCATGCCGCCTGTCTTCATATTACCGCCCCACCGCCCCCCAACGGTGTTTGGGGCTTTAAAGCCCCCCTCGCTATCCACTTTAAAGCCCGCAGAGCAATGTTGTCGAGACCGGACAGGACGAACAGACCGGTCCGACCGGGATTCGGTCACTGGCCGGTCCGGACCGGTTGAACCGGTCCAACCGGAAAACCGGACCGGTTGAACCAGTTTACTATGAAAAAGAAAATTTGAAAATCTTTTTTTCAGCCTACCCGTCATTTGTTTTACCAAAGTTGTTCGGACCGGTTCGGTTGCCCATCCGATTCACTCCGGTCCGGTTATGAAAACATTGCCGCAGAGGATGATCTAACTGACAGGAATGTTTACAACAAGAAAATTATCACATTTTATGCTTAAAAACCATGTAATTATATCCTTTTGATGTAAAACTTTTAGAGTGCCCATTTTATCCTTTTGATGTAATTTCTATTGTAATTTATTGTGAATCGGGTTATGTCTTTCTGTTGTATATTTTGTGTTTAGCTCTCCAACTTGAAAGAAAAGTAAACTTTAAAAATGCATATATAGAAAAAAACATGAGGCGGCATGTTTTCAACTTCACCAAAGACCAAAAAAAGATTCCTTAGGAATTTTCATCGGCCACAAAGGATCACTGACACGTTTAAGAATCCAACGTCAGACATTCTCAACTACATGACATCATCATGTTGTTGTTCCACTACTTAATATTTTTCCTTATATATATCAACTATTCACCCACTCTCCATTCATCTAAAGCAAAAACACACCCATTTTTTCCTATAATTCCAATTCTCTCCCACCAGCTGCTCATCAAAATCTAATGGAAAACATGAAGAAAAAGCAGTCCGAGGTACGAGGAGACAGTACTAGAGTATCTGGCAAGAAAATCCGATCCAAAAAGGAGCATATTTCTAACGGTGGCACAACGACAGATGACCCTGAGTTGAAGGAGTTTATGACAATATTAAACCGGTTACAAGCGGGTTTTAATTATTTTAAGGAAAAAGGCACTGCAACCACAGCCTGTAAGACTGTGGTTGCACCAGATGCTGGTTTGTGGAATCCAGCTTTTGAGTTAGATGACTTTAACCAAATTGAAGATGGCGGAGTGAAAGTAAGTATGGGAGATGGACGACCGGACGACGACGTCATTTCGGGTTTGATTTGAATGCGGATCCGGATCTGGATCTGGTACCCGATCATCAGAAGTTAGGTTGATTGTTTGTTGTTTATTGGTGGGTTTGTTAGAAAATTGACCAATGTTTTTAATTCTGACTTGTTGGGTCGATTGGTCAGCCAATTGACGTGTGTTTGTTGCTAATTTGGTTCTGTTTAATTATAAATGTTTTTTTTTTGGTTATTTTGTTGACATTTTATCTAAAAATAATATTGGTGACAAGAATTTGGTAGCTCAAAGATTATGATATTTTGCAAGCAAAGAATCACATGGTGTACATAGACATGTGGTTGGTTAAGAATCATTCTAGTCTTCTATATATCTATATTGTGTGTAATATTCTTGAGTAAACAGTATGTTAAGTGTTTAACCTAATCTTGAAATAAATATTTGATTTATGTAATAATTGCTTTTAGAGTTTTTCTCTCACCCCCCCCCCCCCTTTTTAGGTTTAAAATCTACGGTTATAAGCATTGATTACAAGGCAAGATAGAGGGTAATAAGTAACTTTGTTTTGCGGCTTTTAAGTTAGACGTTGGTAGATTTTGGATCTCCAAACTGTTCAATAATTAGTTGAGATTGACCTACAAAAATCTAACGCGAGCTTAAGTATAAATTGAAGTTAATTTAATGAGTGTAATTAACTCGAGAAGATTACGAGCTTAAGCAAACATATATACTTTAATTTCGGTTTAGCAAATATATAGTAGGTTAGGTTAAACTTATCTTAATACCCAACAACATTACTAACATCGGGTACATATTTCACAATCATAATGACTAATTGACTAGTCGAAATATAATATATATCATGTGTTTGCTGCTAATGTAATTAATGAAGAACCTAACAAATTAAGAAATATCAACAACTTAGTTCTCTTTAATCAGCTACTACTTATGAGATACAATACCAATGACTCCAATATACATTTTTAGTGCTATAAATACGAGTAGAAAATGATTAATTAGAGACTCTTTGATATACTCAAATAGATAAATGACTAACATCGTTAAAGATGATACAAGAGCTGAAATGAAGACGATATGCGGACGCCTATTGCTATGTATTGTATACTAGAATAAAGACCGAGATTTGAAAACCATATGAAATGGTAGACATGTTATGTTGTGTATTAAATAGTAAAAACCTAAGCATATGATAAACTTTATTTGATAACAATACTAAAAAGTCGATCCAATGCTATAGCACTGTATTTTAACACCATATTTCTAATCAACTCAGATTACGTAATACTGTTGTCAATTATATTATTTTATTTACACAAATAAACCTATATATTCCAATTATTTGATTTAACATCAGAGGCAAAGCTAGGGCTGTTCACGAGCTGAGCCGAGTGAAGACTTGCTCATTGTTTGGTTCGTTTACAACCAAACCGAACCAAACGGCTAAAATTCGAATCGAGAGAAAAATGAAACGAGTCAAAATCTAATAAAGCATTTTTCGATTGAACATCGAGCGATATCGAGCATTATTTATTTCTTTTTCAGTCTTAAAAATTCAATAAGAAACAATGTTATAAATAATGTGTTTTGTAAACAAATTATTAGTAGGGATGAGCTCGGTACCGTACCGGTACCGGTACTAAAAATACCGATCCTGAAAATAGCCAAATCTTGGTACCGGTACCGGTACCGAAATATTCGGTTCGGTACCGGGACGGTACCGGTATTGAAGATAAAAATTCGAAACTCAAAACTTTGGTACCGATTCGGTACCGACAGTACCAAATCGGTACCGATTTCGGTATCGGTACCAAGTACCAAATGCTCATCCCTAATTAGTAGGTTTTAAACAAACGTATAATAGGTTGTAAATTTTTAAGAGAAAGAAGTTTAAAGTGAGATATAATAAACATGTAAACAAAATTATAATATTATAAAAACTTGAATCGAACTAATGAAACTATAAAATTGAGGGAATATGAAAATTTCAAAATGATTTAAAAAATTATATACTTATATTTTATATGTGTAGTCTATAAATTTATATATTTGTTCAAATATAATTATATATAAAATAAATAAAAAATATTCGAGCCGATCCGAATCGAGCAGACATTTGCTCGTTTTTTGCCTCGTTTACAAACATAACCAAACAGAGCGGCTCGTTTACAATCGAGCGAAAAACAAGAAAGCATTTTCCTAGCGAACGATGAGTGAGTTTGAGTGGCGAATGGTTTGGAAGCGAGGCAGAGCACAAAGAGTTTAGCAAATAAAGATCCATGCAGACTTTATTGGGCCTAGCTAGTATAAAACAAACATGAGCTAGTATTTAACTAGCCCAATAAGTAGGATTGTAGATTGTTTGGTTTAAGTGGCCCATACCAAGTTCTTGGTAGTTGGTATACTCTTAATAAGGTGGGTTGAGTCCAAATAATAACATGCACTTATCTCCGGAAACATGTAAATGAATATTTTGAGCTATATTCAAAATGTGTACTTTTATCTTGCATGATATGACGATGGTTATAATTACACAACATATATTCATCTCTATTATGTGATTAAGAGATGTAGATTAATCACAACATATATTCATCTCTATTACGGCGACAACATATATTCATCTATGTTATGTGATAGCTACAAAATATAGATTAATCACAACACATATTCATCTTTATTACCCCAACAACATATATTCATCTCTATAACTTGATTGCTAGAAATATATAGATTAATCACAAAAACGACTGAGAAAGGTTAATTAACAGGTTTTAAACTAGTGAAGAGTCAAGAGGGTCTATTGATCACGCGATCATCATAGTTTGTCAATTTTTTAATTAAAAAACCAGGTATCTTTAAAAGGAAATATGACTTAAACTCATTAGTTGTAATCGATATAATAGAGAACCTTGTGACGACCCTCTGACTTCAAAGTTTTTATTTCACCACTGAAGTCATAACAATTAAAGCTACTAGACTTGGTTGTAACAAAACTGGGAGTCTGAGACCACACTTGAACATAGGGATGAGCAAAATGGATGCTGATACCAAATCGGTATCAAGTTTTGAGTATCAATACCAGTATTTTCCCGAATTTCGCCTTCAATATCACTACCGAACCGAACATTTCGGTACCAGTACCGCTACCAATAATTGGGAAAATCGATACCGGTAGCCACTCGCCAACTCATCTCTACTTGAACTTACAATATTCTAAATTATAAAATATTTACTTTTTAGTTCTAAACTTTTATAACATTGTATCTTCAAGACAACTATACTTTTATGGAAACTACATTGATATGATGAACAGTTAAGTTTATCATACTCAAAACTTGTGTCACATTTAGGTCACTTTGTATGCTTTCTCCCCTCATGCACAAACTATGATCACTAGTAAGTAACATGCAAATGACGAAATCCATGAGCATATACTGATAGCAAATTCAGAAACAGTCTCCTAACCAATAGACACATGTCTTATATCCCACCTCATAATCCAAAGGACCACCATCCCACCAACTCTAGCCTATATCTCTTTTAGACATAGATACAAAAAGATAATGTGCATCATGATCTAGATGTATATCCATACATTGTAAACTTCCAAGCATATAAGTTATAGACCAATGGATACATACTATGTATCTTCTTGATGTTGGTACGTGGGAATTGTATATTCTTTGCGCATGCGGGTGCCTGGTAATATATCCTTGTCACATGGTGTGATCTTTGAGGAAAATATTGGTATTGTTTGATTTGATTTTTGATTTGACTTGATGAAGATAGTTGCATATTGCGTAAACACATATTTTAAAAAAAAATTGGAGTTGGATTATGATATTATCTAAAAATCAAAGATGGTTTATTGTTAAGAAATATATTAAATCTTTACCATATATTGTTATTATGTAATTATGTGATTTGACATTATGTGGTTATGTGTGCTTTGTCATAACTATCACGGATGGTTTCATGAAATCAACTCATCCAGATTGTCAAACTATAGATTCGTTATTCAATCAAAACGCTTTTGTAACCAAGAGTTATATCTAAACATATTTTAGCCAAAAGTTAATTGCCATTAAATTAATAGTTGTACTTCCTTTTAATATAACCTACATGAAAACAAACATGATATGGACTTTATATACTCAAAAAGTTGAGTACCAATTATCGCATATGACAATTTAATTGATATTTGGCCACAATAATCAACAATATTCTAAATGCATCTATTTTATGCTTTACAAAGCCACTCTCACTATCACACGCAACTAGAAATAAATGATCTTAATAAAATATCTTATTTACCTTACTAGAAAGTAGAAACAATTGAATTGATAGTTAAAAGAATACCGTTATAAGGTATGAACTTCAACTTAAGCTGGTTGCAATTTTTGGGAAAAAGTGATAGAAAATTGCAGGAGAGAGAGAAACATGAGAGAATTAAATGGACTAAACTGTCAATACGCGTGCAACATTTAATACCAAAAGTTAACTATGTTATCTTTTTGGACTAATAATGAAACCAAAGTTGATGGTTAAGGACCATGCATGCAAGTTTTAAAAGTTAGAAATCATGCATAAAATTTAACTCAAATTACATGGACCATTCGTGAATTCTCTGTATTCTAAGTTCTAACAAAGCCTTTAAACCTTTGGTTGAAAGAGAGATTTTAGATTCAAGTTCCTCGATAACAAAGACTAAAAAAATCTCTGTTTAGAAAAAGAACGAATTCATCGAAACAGTATGAATATAGTCATGCTATTGATCCCTGCATTTATAAATAATCAAGGACCCGTCAATCAGTGAATGAATGTACTATTTCTCCCTACTAGCACTTGTAGACAATTTTTCTTTAATATTTCTACAAGCTCAATATTGTTATAATATTAGCCCTAACTATAACAAGCTTATAAGAGTAATATATGAGACTTGGAGTTAACAAGAAACAAGGAAATATGAGAATATGAGAATTTTTACTGATGCGTTAAATCTATCAAAATACATGGTATTTATAATATCAAAAGAACTGTTCTATATATTATTGGGAGGAGGGGACAAGAGTTAATAATTGGTGACAATAATGAAAATGTGTCATACACACAAAAGTGTCGGTGTTCATAAACAATAATGAAAATGTGTCATACACACAAAGTGTCGGTGTTCATAACAAATATTAATTATTGATATCGACATCTTTCTTGGGTTGAACACATGGGCCCCTGTGAACTCTCTATTTTGGACGATATATCTTTCAATCATAGTGCTTCTATAGTTGTATGCTATGATAATAACTCGTATTACACACGGGTGGAAAACATATCAACAAACAATATAAAATATTAGCAACATATTCAATCAACACAAATATTTTGACATAAATATTGTAGCTTCAAATATTACAAAAGATGTTAAACCATGTCTATAACATAAAAAGAAAATACTTTATAAATAAAGAATGCAGTGAATAAAAAATAATATAACATAAATGAACCATTATGCCTGAAAAAAAATAAAAAACATATATTAGTAACAAATTTTGTAATATTAATTGAAAACTAAGCTTACAAATACATACCAGGTTTAAACTTTATCACATTAAGTTTTCAAAAATCTCATTGTAAACAACGTTTGTGGTTTTAGTTGTAAGCTATGATTCTTTGTCGAGTATGACTAACTTAATACCGGCTCTACTCTTCACTCTTGACAAAACTACATAAAATCTTGTAGCAGCCAATTATATTGTTAATATGCTTAATTATATAATAAAGTCCAAATTAAAAATCTTGTAGCAGCTAATTATATTGTTAATATGCTTTTAATGAATTGATAATTTTTAAATATCCAAATACATGAAACATCCCAATTATAGTTAATTATATAATATTTATAGTCAATATAACTAATTGAATAACTTAAATTGCAGTCAAACAATATGTGTTTTAATAAGTTAAATAGACTAAACGTCACGGAACGTCTAAGATCATTTGGGATTTAGGGTTTGTATGTCAAATTTGGGGACTTGATTAGAAGTTTGATATAAAATGGCTTTAAATTATATCTATAGACTAACAATTATAAACAGACGACTGGTTACGAATTATATTAATTTAGAACTTCGTACTTATTTTAAAATATGATGAAGCAATAAATAACTAACGATGCGGTGAAATTTGTGATTAACGGTTTCAAATAATTTTGACACTTAAAAGTTACACAACAACAATATTAAGTTATATGAACAGAAATCAGCTTATAAACGTTTCACTTAATTTAAACGATGATTATAATAATGAGTTTTTTTAAGACCTAAACGAATGGTTTAGAATAAAGAAAAAAAAATAAACAAATTTTTGAATTTTCAAACAAAACAGGATTTGTAAGTTTATCTAACATTTATTTAGTGAGATAATTGGTTTTATAATAACAATAAAGTGTTAAAATAATAAAAATAATGTGTTAAAAGTTAAAAAAAACTAACAAACTGTTTTTTAAGAGACTCGAACCTGAGTCTGGATCAGTTTGGAACTTTGTATGTAACCCGCAAACCAACTGGACTACAATAAGATTTTTTTTCAAGGATTGGTTCTGATTAATTATAAACACAACTTAAGTTTTATCCCCAAATCCATATAAACCCTAGAACTATAAATCACAAATTGATCAAGTAAATACCTCTGCCAATCTAACTTGACAGCGGCTTTGTACCTGCAGATAAAACTGAACATGAATCACAATTAAATTACCCATGTGTTTATTGGATTGAAGGAGATTAGCTTGGTCGGAGTATCGGAGTTAGAAGAGCTTGAGTTCGTTCGCAGAAAGAAAGCTTAGAAGAAATTGAGAGGATATGCGAGTGCGAAAAGATCACGAGATGGTTCTACGATTTTATACAGAGCTAAAAGCCACGTTACAATCAGTTTGGTCAACCCACAATTTCCGCTCCATTAATTGGAGGCTTAAAAACCCTGAATTGAATTTCAATCATGGTGGCGAAACGCTTGGTTTCAAGTTACGAATCAAATGGTGATGCTAGACTGTCGCTATCTAGTCAAAAATGATTAAATCAGTGTCCTAATCACCTTAAGTTAGTCAGGGTAAGTAGGGTGTCGAACCACGAGGAGTATGTGGTCAGTGTGCAGTGAAACTGATTTCTAACATTATGAAGTAGTTAAAGTAAAGTGCTGATCACACTAGCAAACAGTTTTGTTTTATAGTAAAAGAACAAGTAATCAAAGTTTCAATCAGTTAACAAAGACAAATCACACCCCGGGAATCCAATTAAGCAAACTAACAGCAAACTCATGCACATAACAGATAAACTATCCTGTGTCAACTACAGACTGACTAACCGGTTAAACCTTAGGCATCCACGCTCGCTAACACACGACACTAGTTATCAAACGGTCCCTGCCAGTGTGACTCAACTAAGGGCAAACGTATGCTTTCTCACAATAAACAGGTCAAACAATCCTATAAGCAATTATCATAGCAACTGGCACACTAATCGTTCTGATCGAAATAAACCTAAACTGACGTTGTGCACAATAATACTAGACATCAATACTCATAGATTAACATCAACATAATTACAATCAATCGTTCTAGTACATTAGAAAATAACTGAAAGATTACAAACTATACATATCGGGTATGACTCGAAGGATCTAGCCGCGTCTTGGCATCTCTCGGGCTTCGGTTATGATGTAATAGGACATGGATGATGCCTAGAGATGATCGGAAGTGATGGTGGCTCTCCTGTCTGCTCTGAAAATCAGCTGGCAGGTCAAGAGTCCCCTCTAGGGTCGTCAAAACGAAATAAAACATCAAACCCTAACTTTCCCGACTATGGGGACCATCGCGTAGCGCGATGGCCATATGACCATTCCATCGCGCTACGCGATGGAAGATAACTTCATATTTGGATTCCTCTCGTCGAGAAACCCGAAATTCATATATTATGGGTCCCGTAACTTATTTTCTAGCCCAGGATATGCTAGTTTTACTTCCTGGTCACTTTTTGTGAACCCATCTTGTTCAGTTTTAGCATCGGCTTTAGGTTCCTCATCCAAACTCTTCCTGAATCCTTCCAACACTTCCTAAGACTTCAAGTTATGCTCCGGTCATCCCGATATATCATTCCATGCTCGTACAAGTTTCCAATTTAGCATCTTTAACGATCAATGACCTGAAATACAAAAGCACGTATGAAGTACCAAAGTTCTAACAATATACTAAACAAAACTATAAAATTAACACACTAATATATATACAAAATACCCGAACATCAAATGGTCTCATCAATTGGCCGTTTTAAGTCTTAATTCGGTGTTAAATACTTGCCGGAAAAGCGCTGATATGTGGCCGGACTTTTTGGTTGAGATGACAACGTAACAGGTGGTTTACTCCAAGTTTATTAAATTTTGCACAAAAATCCTTCAACTTTATTAGCATTTAAAACTATTATTTACAAAATTGGTACTTTAACTTTCATAAAACTAAAATATAATAATAAAATATCAAACCTTTATAACTTTAATAAGTTATATGAACTCAAAAATAAAAATCCAAAATGGGCCGGGTTTCAGTTTCAGAATTTAACGAATGTCACATTAGGTTGAGAGGATGATAACAAATGGCTTCAACTGGGTATCGGGTTATAGAAATAAAACGGGTCGCGTGGTTTTAGATTTTGTTTATTAAAATTTTATTGTGAATATGTGGAAATTAGATTTATAGAAGGTTGATGACATGGAAGTTGTAACATCCGTATTTTGAGAATTAATAAATAACGGAAAGTTTTATTAGTATCGGTGTGTCGTTAGTTTGGTGGTGTGCGTGTTTGTGTTTGGATAAGGATTGGAATGGGAATGGAGAGTGGGTGGTGGGACCCATAACCCACTATATAAACCCAACCCACCCACCATTTCACCATTTTGTTTCCCTCCCCACACACTAGAAACACACACACTTCTTCTCTCAAACACCCGGATCCAAATCCGAGCAAAAGAAAGGTGAATCTCGTGTTCAACGTCATCAAGCAATAAGAAACGCTTGGAAGATCCTGCGTATTGTCCAGATCTGAACTCGAACCCGAAGCAAAAAGGTAGGTTTCAGTTCAAATGGTTAAGTTTTACGGTTAGAATCGGCATGCAACCATATATGATGATAGACCGGGTTGCGAAATGTAAGAAAAACATAAACTTGGTGAGTTATATCCTCACGGGTGTGTCGAATGACAAAAAGGTGAAGTCCGGACCTCATAAACGCGGGTACACAAAGTTGGTACAACCCAAAACCCATAAAAAGGGTAAAAATCGGGTCCTAAGGATGAGTCTCGGAGGAAAATGGCTTTAAAATGGTAAAAATGAAGAAAGGCAGAAATTTCGCATCGCATGGCCATGCGAAGCGAAACGCTCCCATGCGAAGCAAAACCTTCCCATTTCTGTAAGGCAAAAATTTCAACCCCAGCCAGGGGCTCTGCCCCTTGGACCCTGCTAGGGGCCGCCCCTAGACCCCGCTACCGGGGCGCTGCCCCCGGACCCCTTTTAGTCGAGGGTTTCATTCACCTAGATGTAAGCAGTAGTTGAAATGGATAATTGATACCCGTGCCTTGTTACACAGTTAGCCGTGCACAGATAAGGAATGACATCACACTTTACTCTGAGAGGAACCGACTTCAGGTGAGTTTCTAGCCCCATTTATGTGTTATGTTTTGGGGCTGTGTGCATACTCAATGTGATTAGTTAATACACTTACCTTAAGTGGTAAGTGTATGCCGTATGAATGTTTATAAATATACCTAATTAGTGTAGAAAGAGTTAAACGTATGTGTGAAGAGGTATATGAGAACAGATATAGCTAATTAAAGAAAGGTATGTACGATATGTGTAGTGTATGAATGGTATGTATGATATGTAGAGTCGAATAATAAAGGGTTGCCTACCCTAATAATATAGGCGAAGAAGGAAGGGTTGCATACCCTAATAATATATGCGAAGGTTATAGGGCGAAAGGCTCTTTAAAAACGTAGAAAGGTTATGTATGTATAAAATAATGAAGGTAAGTAAAAATAGGAATGTATGGAAGTAAGAATGTAAAGAATGAGAATGAAATGTATGTTACCTGCTTAACTAGAACTCACTCAGCGTAGCTGACTTTTAGTATGCACACAGGGAAATAGGTTGAGGCAGCTGGCTTGAGGAGGGATACATGGCATGAGCTAAAGAGACTGGTATCTATGAAGAAGTGCCATGACTGTTTTATGTTATGTCTATGAAAGGATAATTTGTATGTTAAGACAAGAATCGATATTTTGTAATGTAATGCATGAAGTTTTTTTCAATTATTCCGCGAAAGTTTTAATTAACTCTGATTTTAGAACTGTGTTTATGAGTAAACTTAACGCCAAGGTAGGGTTTCCGGGAACGGGGCCTTACAGAAGTCTATGTGGACAACCTAGGTGAAGGACATGTGGACAAAATTGTGTTGCTTTAATATATTAGTTAGATAAGTATTTGAATTCTAACAATAATTAGAATAATTAATATCATAATTACATTAATAAGTTACAAAAATATAAAAATCAATATCATTGATTAAAATTTTATTGTGAATATGTGGAAATTAGATTTATGGAAGGTTGATGACATGGAAGTCTATGTGGACAACCTAGGTGAAGGACATGTGGACAAAATTATATTACTTTAATATATTAAGTTAGATTATGTAGAGTTGCAAACACATACTCTTCTAAAAAAAGTCGGAGAAAGAGTATTAAACGGGCTTTCATTAAACTCAAGCTAGCAGTATTGGAACCGTCTCGTCAAATTCTACGATATTAGATTTTAGGTTTTCATTTTTCGATTCTAATTTGTAGATTTTAGAAATTTTGTTCATAATATTGTGTCTTTTCTCATCTACATTGTATTATATTATTCAGTATTGTTTCATACTTTGCTTGACATTGTGTTATAATTTGTTATCCATTTTGTCTTTGTACCCTTTCTAGATTTGAAAGATTGTGTGAAATTACTTAATCCGTATAATTACACAAAATTATAAATCTATTTATTTAAAATCATATTATATAATTTATCTATACTCATATTCACTTAGAAATCCTTAAAGTTTTCAAGAAATCATCTTATTTTCAAGATATATTTAAATTATCGTTAAAAAAAATTACAAAACACACGTAGCTTTGTGCCCGTTTGTCTTTCATAGTATTTTTTAAAAGATTATGATAAATCATGACAATAAGTAAATTGTGATCTCTTTTTATTTATAGCTAGTTTTTATCCCACGTAGTTGTTTTCATTTTTCGTTTATAATATTTATATATTTTTTAATTTTAATTTTATTTATTGTAAGAGAGTTAATAATATACCTACGGTTTGATGATGAAAGAGTTTCACAAATAAATAAGATGTTATAACATACTATTTTATTTTTTCTTAACGAAATGGTGTGTTTATAAATCTCGTGAATTGACTTTTAGCGTCCGTAAACCCGACAACAACATGGAAATCGCTTTCTCGGTTACAGACTTGCTTAAAATTCATGAGCTTAGCAATTTGGGACGTAAGAAAAACAAGGTTCTATACAAGATCATTCTCACATCTTGTTAGTGTATTTGGAAGACAAGGAGCAAGTCGTTTTCCAATGCACTTCGACTAGTGTCTAAAACTGGCGGCTAACATGATATCGTTAGGCTTTCTTTGGTTTAAAAATCGATTTTCTTTAAAAATTTGCTTTGAAATAATTAGTGTAACCTTTTCTTGTAACTTCCTTGTGTCATTCAGCTCCTAGTGCATTGCTATCAGCTTTAATGAAATTCGTCGTTTTAAAAAATTTACCGCAATCTCACTCATGTGCATATCATGTGCCATTTGTACCACACACCAATCATCAATAGGTACATTTGTGGCCGTAATTTGTACCCATAAGTCTGGCATACCCTCTAGCCTATATAAAAGAGCCTTTGAGCCACCACTTAAAACAAACCAAATTAAACAAAATGGTTGAGATGAAAACCAAAGAAAAAAATCATGGTCAAAGGGTCAAGGGTGGCCTCATCACCATGCCCTTCATCTTTGGTACGTGTATCTGTCCCTTTACTGTATTTATCTTTTTTCTGTGATCTTAGTTTAATGTTTTGGTATTTGTAGCAAATGAGGTGGGTGAGAAGTTGGCTGTGGTTGGGTTTCAAACCAATATGATTAGTTACTTGACAACGCAACTTCATATGCCGATGACTAAAGCCGCCAACACTCTAACCAACTTTGGTGGAACCGCTAGCTTGACACCGTTGCTAGGTGCATTTATAGCCGATTCGTTTGCCGGTCGGTTTTGGACCATAACCATCGCTTCCATCATTTACCAAATAGTAAGTCACTATCTACTAAAGTTGAACTAGTTTATTAACTTAAAAAAGCATCCTATATGGGTGTTTATGAGCAGTTGAAATTAATCGAATTGTTGAAACTAAAGCGCCTGTTTGAGATCAAACGGCTTGGTTTGACAGTTTAGTTTGGTTTTGAACTTGGAGGTGACTATGTAAACCGAACTAAAAAGTTAACTTTTGTTATTTTATATGTTTTAACCATTTTGCTATATTGTAATATATGTAGTATATGATTTTCTATTTTTTTTTTTTGTAAAAACTAATAGTTTGAAAAGAATAATAATAATTAAAATAATAATGGTTATATTATCATTAAAGTAATGTTTATAATAATAAAAATAATTATGATAGTATTTATAATAGTATTAATAATAAAATCGGTTAAAATGTCAAAACTTAACTGTTAAAACTGTCAAAGTAATAAAATTGATTGGTTTGAATTGTCGGCCAACCTAATATTTTCTTGAGAACCGTCAAACCAGACTATGAACATCCCAAATACTCTTAGTCACTAACTTCATTAACGGTACCTAGGGAATGGTATCTTTGACATTAGCCGCGGTGCTACCAAAACTAAGACCACCACCTTGTAACAAGGATGAAACATGCCAAGAAGCGGATTCGGGTCAACTAGCAATCCTATACATATCACTTTTATTAACAGCAATCGGGTCGGGTGGGATCCGACCATGTGTGGTGGCATTCGGGGCAGACCAATTCGATGAAACCGACGAGAAACAAAAAACTAGCACATGGAAGTTTTTTAATTGGTATTATTTTTGTATGGGCGCATCTATGCTAGTGGCTGTAACGGTAGTTGTTTATATTCAAGATAATATTGGATGGGGTTGGGGCCTTGGGGTCCCATCTATAGCTATGGCGATTTCGATTATTGGGTTTGTTATCGGGTATCCGTTGTATCGGAATATGGATCCTGCGGGCAGCCCGTTTACCCGGTTGGTTCAAGTATGTGTTGCGGCTTACAAAAAGAGGAAGTTGGCTATGGTTTCGGACCCTAAGTTACTTTATGAAAATAATGACCTTGATGCATCTATTTCTATTTCGGGAAAGCTTCTACATACTAAACAAATGAAGTAAGTTTCTTTCTTTTATTAGCATTTTATATTTTTACGTGTTAGATTTTTAATACTAACCCGATTTATTATTTATATAAAAAACTCGTCTTTTTTTTCCCATATTACGGGGTTGTTTTATATATATATATTTTTATAATATTTACATATTTTTTTGAATTTTAATTTTATTTATTGTAAGTAAGTTAATAATATACTTAGGGTTTGATGATAAAAGAGTTTCACAAATAGATGAGATGTTATAACATGTTTAGAAACTATCTGGGTTTGGTGAGACCAATTATCCGCTTATTTTTTTTACTATAAAATTGTTCTTAATTGTAAATAATATTTTTTTTAAATCAAATATTAATTTTTAGTATATCTCTATTTTATAGGATTTTCATATCAAATATTTGGCGAGATTAGTTTTTAATTTAATGAGTTATGAGATTTTATAACCCGCTTAAGGGCTATCTAGGTTTGGTGAGACCCATACCCGTTAATTCGGGTCAAATGCATGAGAAACCTTCATTTACAAATAAAACAATCCGGTGGCTTGAAAGGATGTAGGAAGCAACTAGAAAGCTTTTAAAGGCTTCGTTTATATCTATTTAAGATAGTGATCGGTAGTAGTTGACTGATATAATAGGATTGAGACTTAGAAACATACTGAGGTAAACGATTAGGTAACTGAGTTAAATAAAAGATATAAATGTTTATACGTTTTCTAACTACTATTATTTATTTATTAGTGTTTATATATTAGGTATTTCGTTTCCAAATACCTAACATAAAATGATAATAGCCTTAAATCTTTTGAGAAAAAGCAAAAAAATAAAAATAAAAAATGATATATGTTGGAATTATTAGGTCATCTTAATTGTAGATTTACCAAAACACGTGTGTGTTAACTAACAACACATGATAATTATTGTGTCAACTTTTTTCTTTTTGAACAATTAGGGGTAAAACGTGGGTTAAAAATACAGCAAATTCTTTAATTAGTCTTTTTTGATAAGCATATGTTTGGCATCAATATCTTTTTTTTTTCTCTCCTTTTCAAAGTATTTCAAGGATATTCCAATTTAAACAAAAGATACCTTTTATTTTTTAAAGTAAAACTTATTAATTAGGAGCCGAATAACCTGTCGGGACAGGCATAGGATAAGTATGATGTTAATTTCTTAAAAAGATTTCGTGTATTAGACGGTATTTGTAATAGATGATATCTGGCTTGAACACTCACAACATGCATACCCGTTCACAAGAGTCATCATTAGGTAATAGAATATCCAATAATTCACCATATTTGTAGTTTTTGTATTTTTATTTTTATTTATTGAATAATAAGTATATACAAAAAATTATAATAATAAGAAATGTATTTAGAAATCCAAACCATAATTTGTATCAAACAAACGAATAACTACAAATAAAAATACCCGACGCGTAATGGATCAGATATAAAAACAAAATGGGTTTCTTATTCCAATTTCAGATTTTTGGATAAGGCTGCCATAATCACAAAAGAAGACTTTGCAAAAGGTGAATCCAGCCCAAACTGGTGGAGGCTAAACACGGTCCACCGGGTCGAAGAACTCAAATCCGTTATAAGAATGGGCCCAATATGGGCCTCAGGGATTCTACTCATTCTAGCTTATGCCCAACAAAGCACATTTTCACTTCAACAAGCAAAAACAATGAATAGAAGCCTCACAAAATCATTCCAAATCCCAGCAGGATCAATGACTGTTTTCACCTTAACCACAATGCTACTCACAATAATCTTTTACGATCGTATATTCGTCCCGATCATGCGCAAAATCACGGGGAGAGAACGAGGAATCACCTTTCTTACGAGGATGGGAATTGGCTTTTGCATATCGATCCTCGCCACATTAGTAGCCGGTTTTGTTGAAATAAAGCGCAAGCATACCGCTTTTTCCCATGGTTTGACTTACAAGCCTCACGAGACGATACCCATTTCGGTGTTTTGGTTAGTACCTCAATATTCGCTTCATGGGATGGCGGAAGCGTTTATGTCAATCGGGCATCTTGAGTTTTTGTATGATCAATCTCCGGAGAGTATGAGAAGTACCGCGACCGCGTTGTTTTGGACGGCTATTGCGGCAGGAAATTACGGGAGCACGCTTCTGGTGACATTGGTGCATAATTTGAGTGCGGGTCAAGACGGGTCGAACTGGCTACCGGATGATAACTTGAATAAAGGGAAGTTGGAGTATTTTTATTGGTTGATCACAGTGCTTCAAGTTCTTAATTTGATTTACTACTTGTTTTGTGCCAAAATTTATACTTTAAAGCCCATTCAAGTTGCTAGTAATGATAAAGTGGATGGGGTTGAGTTAGAGCCCAATGTCTAAATTTGGCCCAATGTCTAGATTTGGAGCCCAAGTCATTAGGAAGTATATGATGTAAGTTAAAACTTAAAAGGCATATATGTAATTCGGATTGTGGTCTTTTAACTTTTTATTAGAAAGATGTTATTAGAAATAAATTCATAGTTGTGTTTATACTTTATATTTAAATCTCTAGTTTTTCTCGTGCTTTTATTGTTCTACTAACGCTTAAACAACATAAATTACTATTGGACAGACATTTGAAAATATTGTCTTTGGATACTACTCTTCATAATAATATAGTGTTCGCTTATTCACGGTTTTTTAGATGGAAACAAACCAGTTTTCCATCGATTTCCGGTTCAACACACTGGAATAGATCTTAAAGATATGCTATTTCGTCTTGAATCAGGATCTTTGGCTCAATTTTATCATATTTTTGCGCCAATGAAGCAACCCCATTTTCCACCTTGAATTGGTCACCTATGCGTATTTCCTTAATTTTTATAACATATTAGATCATGCAATTGGACGTTTATAGTAGAATTGATACTGCGCACCATCATTCAGCTATTAAAAATCATTTTTCCAATGATGTGTCACACATATAGGACCAACTAAGACTTTAATCACTGTCTAAATGATTTTTTCGAAGTTTTAAAGGACCATTTACGCGCCACTGCCATAAAAACCATTCTGAGATCCTAACAATTAGAGGTGCACAAATCGTTTTTTTTTTAAAAAACCGGTTCGGTTAATAACCGGACCGGTTTTTCTTGGCCTAGAAAAAAACCGGTTTTTAAATAACCGGACCGGTTTATTAACCGGTTTTTTTGGTGCAAAACTCGGACCGGTCTAACCGGTTAGGACCGGTTTAGAAACCGGTTAGAACCGGTTTTTTTAATTAACCGGTTTTTTTTTTTAAATAACCGGTTAATAACCGGTTTTTTTCATAATAACCGGTTTTAAAATTAACCGGTTTTTTCCATAACCGGTTCAGTAACCGGTTTTTTCTCTAGAACTTGTAACCGATATACGAACCGGCGGTTACTAAACCGGTCAAACCGGTTTTTAAATAACCGGTTTTTGTAAAAACCGGTTTTCGGTTTAAACCGTTGAACCGGTTCACCAACCGGTTTTTTTGCGATCTCTACTAACAACCTCATCAATAATTTATTCCTTTATCTGTTATGAAAAAAAATGGGTAACTTACACACTCATTAACTTATTATTAGTAGGTTCGATGAGGTGATTTTTAACTTATTGGTAGGTTGTTTCCAATGACCCATCGAATGCACTTTTTTCCCTACAGCCTATAGGCACTTGTAGACAATTTTTCTTTAATATTTCTATTTTCTACACCATTTTTAAAAGCTCAAATTAGTTATTGATATCGACATCTTTATTGGGTTGAAAGTCTTTCATTATAGTGTTTGTATTATTATATTAAACTATGTGTAGTGGGGCGCTTCCCAGCCTCAAAGCGCCGGGAACACCTCCCCCCCCCGGGGCCGATTTGGAGGGGGGTGCACTTCCCACAAAACGCCGGGTGGCGGGAAGATTGGTTTTTAGTGTTTGTATTATTATATTAAACCATGTGTAGTGGGGCGCTTCCCACCCTCAAAGCGCCGGGAACACCTCCCCCCCCCCCCCCCCCGGGGCCGATTTGGAGGGGGGTGCACTTCCCACAAAACACCGGGTGGCGGGAAGATTGGTTTTGATTACTGGGTTAGTTTATTTTATTATTTTTAATCAATAATATTGATAATAAAGATATAATGATTAGTATGGGCTTCATCTACTACACTCATTTTTGTCAAAAAAAACTCCTATGATAACACTGCGTGACATGGCGCAAAACACCCTCATATGGGCTCCATCCACTACACTGTCTTATGGGACGGTGTTCTTTGGGTTTGTTTTTCCGGAACGTGTCCATTAGGCTACATATAGTATTTATTTTTTTTTAAGTATTGTGGCATATCATGACAAAAGGTAAATTATGAATTTTTTTTGTATGATTTTTAATATGGGTGCATAATAGGTACTAAAATCGTAACAAGGAAAGAAGAAACCAATATCAAACAACATGAGAACGAGTATGAACCAGAGGTTTTTCTCCTTCTCAAAATTCGAAAGTCATATGTGGGCAGAGGGAAGGCATATACAAGATGATCAGTGGCGGATCTAGAACAAAAACTCAAGGGTATCTTAAAATTTTTTTTGGACCTAGGGATTTTGACAAAGCCAAAACATTTTAATTAGAGTGTTCGAGTTAACTTTTGTTGTATTGATGATATGACATTGACGTCTACTATCTTTTAATAATCAATGTAATTTTTTTAAACAACAATAATCAGTGCATGAGTAACACCAAAAAGTCACTTTTTTTAGCATTACCTCATCAAATTGATATTTAAATGACTCGAATAAAAAACTCTTTTAAAAAGAATAAATTTAGACTCCGAACAATAATAAAATTTTATTCAAATAATTCAAAAATACTTAAGACAACAAACAATTAAAAAACTATTATTCAAATATTAATGTCAAGTTGAATAAAAAAACTATTATTCAAATATTAATACCAAGTTGAATAAAATGGTTCACGACTTCACGTTCATTGTCCAAAAAGGCTTGTTCATTTTCTAAAGATTTCCTTTTTTTTATGGATCATTATTTTATAGTAACTTGGGCTTAGACTTGGTGTTTAAGAAGATCCAATTCTTTTCTAGGTCTTCTTCATCCTCACATTACTTACACTGTTCCAGACTTCCAGTTGCAGGTGCAACACTGCAATTAGAAAAATCTGGCTGTGTCACTGTAATAATTTTCTCTCAGGGGTATCATAATATTTGCTCAGGGGTATCCTAATACATAAAACGAAAAAACTGGAAAAAATTTGCCATAAATTTGCACTTAGTCGTGAAAGTTGAGGGAAAACCCGGGCAACCCCTGGATATACTATAGATCCACCCCTGAAGATGATGGAGATTGTAGCCTTCTAACATATTATCATTTTATGCATAGTGTTGGCGGAAGCTACCTGAGGACTTGTTTCCTGTGAAGAAGATTAAAATTAACAAGTGGCATTTTTTTGTTCCTGATATACCCTATGAAAAAGTTATGATTTTCGACATAGACAAGGACGGATTCAGTATTGAGCCAGGGGGAGCGTAGGCATCCCCTCAAAATCGTATTTTCATCTATAAACTTTTAATATATTAGGTTCAAAGACACCCAGTGTCCCATCCGTGTTTCTTTTAGTGCCCCAAACCCGACTTTCCAAGCCAACTTTTCAAACGCAAGTTTAGTTTTTCTTTCACAAAATACCAATTAAGCTTAGATTGTCTAATTGTCTAACTACTTCATCATTTAGTTATTAATATAGTGATATATTTTGTTAGTTTAATCGGACCATTAAAAAAATTAGACCAAAATATGATAGTATTCAGAGTTATCATCTCTTTGTTGTAATTCTACACTATTTAACTTTAATTTTTTTTTATTTGTACATAAGAGTTTTGTGCCGTGACAATTATGTAAAGGTTTTTATCAATTGTAATATGTATTTTGTTTATTGCGTTTTGGGAAATTTATTGCTTACATTTCTATACGTGGTTTATTTAATGTAATTTCGTTTGACCCGACTCATTTTGGTTTGACTCGTTTTAGTTTGACTTGACCCGTTCTAAGTTGACCGTTTTTGGCACCCACTGGCAAAATTTTCTGGATCCGTCACTGGACATAGGTGATTGGTTTACTAGGATTACCTAGATGAACAACAACATGGACGTTTTGTATCGGATTAGTGGTGTCGTGGAAGATTTTCTTGTGTAGTAGCTTATGTTAATTCAATGATGTTTTGAAGCATGTTCTTGATTTTAACATGGTATTTAACATTTGCAACTAAGGTTACAAATAGGGATGACAATGTGCTTATAGGTATTAATAAGTTAAATCTATATACCCAATTAGAGGTGCACAAACCGGTTTTTTTTAAAAAACCGGTTCGGTTATTAACCGGATCGGTTTTTTTGGCCCGGAAAAAAACCGGTTCGGTTAATAACCGGACCGGTTAATAACCGGTTTTTTCTGTCAAAACCCTAACCGGTCTAACCGGTTAGGACCGGTTTAGAAACCGGTTAGAACCGGTTAATAAACCGGTTTTTTTATTAACCGGTTTTTTTTATTAACCGGTTTTTTTTTTTTTTTTAAAATTTCGCGGTTTCAAATACGAATATTTGTTTTTTATATTTTGTACTTAATGAAGACCATTATTTTTTCACAGTATAAACAAACCGGTAACTACAAGGCAAACCGGTAACTACAAGGCAAAACGGACTGACCGAAGCCATTCTTTGCTTTCGTTGTTAGGGTTCTTTGCTTGGAAGATGAGTATGAGTGTGTGTTGGTGAATGTGTTTTCAACAAACCAAAGATTAAAAACACATAACTTTCATTTATAGTTTTTACATTAAAAATACAAACATTAAATCGTTATCGCATATTCGTAACTCAAAAATACAAACATTAAATCATTAACACTGAAGAAATCTCTGCCAAGAACTGTTGTTCATGATTTAACTCAAAAATACAAACATTAAATCGTGAACTAGCAGATGCTCCTGTTGTTCCCAATCGCAGTTTGTTCATGATTTGCCTCCATGTTTGCTGTTTCTTTAACTAAATTAGAAAAATCCAAATCAACAAGTAAATAAGAGCACATATTAGGAAAAAGAATGCTTAGACACGATTACATGAACAACTTGCTGTTTCTTACTCATGATTTGCCTCCATGTTTGCTGTTTCTTTAACTAATTTTCTTCGCTACCCGATCCCGAGCTATTTCTTAGGTAATCGTCGTATGCGGCTTCTTCATCGGTCATTGGTTGAGTGTGTCCTTCATTGACCTCGTCTTCATACAAGCCCGCTTAGAGCTAGTAGAGTTGAAATAAACGAGTACGAGTATGAAATAAACGACTACGAAATAAGAGCGTATGGAGTGGTAATGTGGTATAATTGAGTGTGAGATAACAAAATAATCGCGTATGAAATAAACGTTTAGAGCTAGTAGAGTTGTATAATCGAGTGTGAGCTAACCTACCCAACCTAAACTATATATAGTTGTTTGTGGGGGTAAAATGTTAAAAAAAACGGCTAGAAATCAAGAAAAAACGGGCAAAAAAGGACCCAAACGGTCATATGGCCGTTTTATAACGGTCAAAAACCGGTTAACCTAAAAACCGGTAGGTTAACCGGTTTTTGACCGTTAACCGGTTAACCGGTTTTTAGGTTAACCGGTTTTTTAATAACCGGTTTTTAAATTTAACCGGTTTTTTTACTAACCGGTTCAATAACCGGTTTTTGTCCACGAATGAGTAACCGAAGTACTAACCGGCGGTTCAATAACCGGTCTAACCGGTTTTTTAATAACCGGTTTTTCTATTAACCGGTTTTCGGTTAAACCGACCAAACCGGTTCTATAACCGGTTTTTTTGAACACCTCTATACCCAATTGTAAATAACCTGAAAGTCGCTTTCTCGGTTAGAGACTTGCATAAAATTCACGAGTTTAGCATTTTCAGACGTAAGAAAAACAATGTTCTAAACGGGATCATTCTCACTACATACCCTTTAGCCTATATAAAGAACCTTTGAACCACCATTTAAATAAACCAAATTAAACAAAATGGCAGAGATTAAGACCAAAGGCAAAAACCATGGTCAAAGGGTCAAAGGTGGTCTCATCACTATGCCCTTCATCTTTGGTATGTCCGTTCACCTGCTATTTTATTATAATTATTTGAAATTCATATATGCTTGCTTATAAACGAAATTTTGATCTTAGTTTAATGTTTTGGTGTTTGTATAGCGAACGAGGCGGGTGAGAAGTTGGCTGTGGTTGGGTTTCAAACAAATATGATTAGTTACTTGACAAAACAATTTCATATGCCGATGACTAAAGCCGCCAACACTCTAACCAACTTTACTGGAACCGCTAGCTTGACACCATTGCTAGGTGCATTTGTGGCCGATTCGTTTGCCGGGAGGTTTTGGACCATCACCGTTGCTTCCATCATTTACCAAATAGTAAGCCACTATCTACCAACTATGAACTAGTTTAATAACTTGCACGGTTTGAGATCTAAACGGCTTGGTTTTGACGGTTTGTTGGTTTAATAGTTAAGTCAGGTTTTGAACTTGAAATCAACCATGTAAACCAAACCAGAAGTTTAACTTTTATTAGTTTGTATGTTTTTATCATTTTGCGCTAATTGTGATATGAAGTTTTGTATATAATAATAATAATAATAATAATAATAATAATAATAATAATAATAATGGTTAAAAAGTCAAAGTCAAACTGTTAAAATAGTAATAAACATTATCATAATAATAATAATAATAATAATAATAATAATAATAATAGTAATACATATCGGTTAAAACAATATAAAATTATAAATAAACTGCCGTACTGAAAATATTGGGTCTATCAACACAATATTTTCATCATAGCCGTCAAACCAAACCGTGAACGGTGAACATTCTAATACTGTTTCACTAACACCAATAATAATATAGGGTTTGGTATCTTTGACTTTAACTTCAGTGCTACCAAAACAAAAACCATCACCAAGTAACAATGGGTGTGAACAAGCAAATTCGGGTCAACTAGCAATCTTGTACATATCACTTCTATTACTAGCAATCGGGTCGGGTGGGATCCGACCTTGTGTGGTGCCATTCGGGGCGGAGCAATTCAATAAAACCGACGAGAAACAAAAAACTAGCACATGGAAGTTTTTCGATTGGTATTATTTTTGCATGGGTGTATCTAAGTTAGTGGCTGTAACGGTAATTGTTTATATTCAAGATAATATTGGATGGGGTTGGGGCCTTGGTGTCCCATCCATAGCCATGACGTTTTCGATTATTGGGTTTGTTATCGGGTACCCGTTGTATCGGAATACGGATCCCGCGGGTAGCCCGTTTACCCGGTTGGTTCAAGTGTGTGTTGCGGCTTACAAAAAGAGGAAGTTGGCTATGGTTTCGGACCCTAAGTTACTTTATGAAAATAATGAGCTTGATGCATCTATTTCCATTTCGGGAAAGCTTATACATACTAAACAAATGAAGTAAGTTTCCTTCTTTTATTAGGATTTTACTTATTAAAAATTTTTACTAACCAAATTTATTATTTATATAGAAAATAGTGAGAGTGTTTATAGTGTTTGACAGACATAATAAGTCCGAGACTTAAAAAGAAAGTGAGGTAAACTATCACGTAACTTAGTTAAATAAAAGATAAAAATGTTTGTACGTTTTCTAACTACTATATAGAAATAGTGATCGTGGTGATTTAAAGATAAAATAGGATTGAGACTTAGAAACATAGTGTGGTAAATGATTACGTAACTAAGTTATATAAAAGATGCAAATGTTTGTACGTTTTCTAAATTCTAACTACCGTTATTTATTTATTAGTATTTATACATTAGGTATTTCGTTTCCGGATATGGAATACCTAACGTAATAGCCTAAATCTTTTGAGAAAAAGAAAATAATATTTTTGGAATTATTAGGTAATTAATACCTTTTTTCTCCTTTTCAAAGTATTTCAAGCATGTTCCAGTTTCAACAAAAGCTACATTTTGTAAAACTTACTAATTAGGGATGGCATCCTGAACCAGCCGAACAAACCATCGGGACGAGGATGGAATAGGTATGATATTAGTTATAGAAATTCACGGATATGATATTAGATGATATCTTGCCTGAGTACACGAAACATACTTACATACATACGTACACACACACAAACACACATACATACATACATACATACATGTTCACGAGAGTCTACATTAGGTAATAGGATAATCCAATAATTCACTATGCTTATTTTTTTTATATATATTTTGAGTTTCATTGGATGATAAGTTTATCTAAAAGTTATAATAATAAGCCATGTATTTAGAAATCGAAAAGACGATTTCCATTAAAAGACCGAGTAATTACAAAAATAAAAATTAAAAAACCCGACAGGTATTGAATCAGGTATAAAACTGGAATTGCGATATCCCCGTTTCATTGTCATCTCTTATTCCAATTTCAGATTTTTGGATAAGGCTGCAATAGTCACGAAGGAAGACTTTTCAAAAGGAGGATCCAAGTCCAGCCCAAACTTGTGGAGATTAAACACGGTCCACCGAGTGGAAGAACTCAAAACAATAATCAGAATGGGCCCAATATGGGCCTCTGGGATTCTTCCCACACTAGCATATGCCCAACAAGGCACTTTTTCACTCCAACAAGCAAAAATAATGAATACAAGCCTCACAAAATCAATCAAAATCCCAGCAGCATCAATGATAGTTTTCACCTTAACCACAATGCTACTCACAATAATCTTTTACGATCGTATATTCGTCCCGATCATGCGTAAAATCACAGGGAGGGAACGAGGAATCACCTTTCTTACGAGGATGGGAATTGGCTTTTCCATGTCGGCCCTCGCCACATTAGTATCCGGTTTTGTTGAAATAAAGCGCAAACATACAGCTTTTGCACATGGTTTGACCTACAAGCCTCACGAGACGATGCCCATTTCAGTTTTATGGTTAGTACCTCAATATTCGCTTTATGGAATGGCGGATGCGTTTACGTCAATCGGGCGTCTTGAGTTTTTATATGATCAATCTCCGGAGAGTATGAGAAGTACTGCAACCGCTTTGTTCTGGTTGGCGTCTGCTTTAGCAAATTACGAGAGTACCCTTTTGGTGACATTGGTGCATAAATGGAGTGCGGGTCAAGACGGGTCAAACTGGCTCCGAAATGATAATTTGAATAAGGGGAAGTTGGAGTATTTTTATTGGTTGATCACATTGTTTCAAGTTCTTAATTTGATTTACTACTTGTTTTGTGCTAAATTCTATACTTTGAAGCCTATTCAAGTTGCTAGTGATGATAAAGTGGATGGGGTTGAGTTAGGGCCCAATCTCTAAATTGGGCCTAACTTGATACATAATTATATTGTGGTTTTTAACTTTTTATTAGCAAGATACTACTTGAAATAATTCATATGTAACTTGTGGGGATAGTTGTGTTTATAGTATACTTTATATTTAAAAACATGATTTATCCCTAGTCTTTGTGTTGCTCTTTTAATTTAATATTGCTTATATTTGTAACTTAAATAATATCTCAAATGAGTTTTATCTTTGCATAATTCCAATTATTTGAAACTTTATTTACAAGGTTATTCACATAACACACACGTTGCATTTTGTAAATAAAATTCACATGTATTTTCTATTTAGATATGGATGCAAATTGAATTCTAAATTTTACACAAGCATTTGTTTGAATGAGAAAACTAAATATCAAGTTTGATGATTTGAGGTATACTAAATCCCCCCTCTAGAAAGATGAGTATTCAAATTTTATTGTATTTAAGGGATATTAATACATGTTTAAAAAATGAATGATTATACAACACACTATTGTCTACAGGTGGACAAATAAACCGGTTAGCTGAATCGAATCAATATCAAACCGGTTTGAAATCGATTATGTAGAAACCGGTTTGGCACCGATTGAAGCCGTAGATTCTGAACTGGTGTGTAATTTTGTCCATCAAAACCGGTTAACCGAACCGAAACCACGCGAAAACCAGTCAAAACCCAATCTGAAACTGATCATAAACTGGTTTTGACTTTTGTTAACCAAACCGAACTGATTTCAACCCAAAACTGTGAATACCATGTTTGCTTAAAAACTGTCATATTCCTTAATTTGCGATTTTTTTTCATTGAAACAAACTGGTTTTCCTATTCTATGTATCATCACCTATTAAAGAATTTCTAAATGCTGAAGTGGATCCTAAATATACACCACTTCTGAATTTATCTTGAATCTTTTGACTCAACTTTTTAGGGATTTAAATGGCAACAGATCAACCTCACCTTCACCTTGCACCGTTCAAAATACTTGAATTCTTAAATTATATAATTGGTAAAAGTGTAGTTAAAAATTTTATATTATAAGTAGGTTTTTTAGTTGAGTTTAAGATCAGAATTCGAATAATAGACACCCGAACCAGTAATTTTAACAATATAGTGTTAGGATTAAAAACACACACGCGAAAGCAATAAACGAACTTGAGGATTTAACGTGGTTCGGTCTAAATTGACCTACGTCCACGGGTGGCAACTAGGTATTATTTATTGAGTGACAAGGGATTACAAGTACACATCGTTGTTTAAATAGAGACTAGTATAGAGTTTGTAAATTATTGAACAAGAAATCTAAACCGGGCCGGGCTTCGGTCTGGCCATGCTACACCCGTTTGCCCTTTGGACTTCAAACAATAAATCGGGCCTAAACAAAAGGCCTACGAAACCCAACAATCTCCCACTCGGAGTCCTTGAGCACTCTCGTCCGCACTCCTGATCGTACTTCTGTAATCTAAACATTTAGCTTCCTCTAGTTGCCACCGCCTTCTCATCAATGAACCTGAAGGCCCGTTGAAGCTCCCCAGAGCTCCAACACGTTAGTCACGGCTAAAACTGCCCCTGACCCGTTCTCAGTCACTACCGACTCCCATTGTAACGAACTGTCAGATCCTGAGATAACCTGAGAACATACACTCTCCATATTCAGCAAGTAATTCACTAGAGAGACTTTTACAGCTGTAATACTGGTTTTCTTAATCCACTGTCGACCCGGAGCTGTAACTGAAACACGACCTGTGCTCCCATTGTTACGATGTCCCCCAACTGATTTAACCTTCCTAGCTCGTTCATCCTGAATCTTCACTTTGGCTTTAGGTTTGTTACTTGCAAAACGAACTTTCTTCTGCCCATGAGATTCCGTGAACCGGATTTTGTCTCACCAAAACTAGATCCACTCCTTTCGATGACATATCGACCATATACAATGAACCCATTTTCTTGCCACGAGCAACCATGAGATTCCCTTTGACTACCTTCCACTGCCCATTCCCAAACTTAACATCGTGTCCCTGGTCATCCAACTGCCTAACTGAAATCAAACATTTCTTCAAACTTGGAATAACCCTCACGTCTTTTAAAGTCGCTGAAGTTATCAAATCAACATCTCCCATACTCGTAACTTCTAGAATATCATCGTTCGCAAGTCGAACCTTTCCAAATTCCCCAAACTTTAGATTCTTCATCGTTTCACTACAGTGAGTGGCATGAAACGATGCACCAGAATCCATCACCCAAGCATCAACGTTATTCTCAACACTACAAACTAAAGCCTCTTCACTACTGACCCCGTCATCTGTGTCGTCTTCTGTAACGTTTACCTCTTTCTTACCATTCGAACACTGATTCCTGAAGTGTCCTTTCTCTTAACAACTCCAGCATTCAATATCTTTACGAGTCTTAGACTGACTCCTCTTCCTGCTCCCACTGCCTCGTTTTTTTCCCTTACCTCTACCTTCTGTGAGTAACATATTGCCTGATGATTCACCTGAACTTCTGCATCTTGAATCTTCTCCAAGAATTAGATCCCGAATCCCATCAAAGGTAATTTTTGTAGACGAACTACAAACCGCAGTCACTGTTTGCGACCAACTGTCGAGTAAAGAGGACAATAGCAATAGGCCTTGAACTTCATCATCAAACTTAATGTCAACTGACACTAAGCGGGACAGGATCGAATTAAGATTATTAATATGCGTTGTAACTGAACCACCCTCTTTCATTCTTATTGTCACTAGCTCCCGGATAAGATAGACCTTATTCGTTGCCGAAGGCTTCTCATACATGTTGGATAGTGCCTCTATCATACCACGCGCTGTGATTTTCTTTCATGATGTTAAACGCTACATCTTCCGACAACGACAAAGTAATACAAACCCTAGCCTTCTTGTCTAACTTCTTCCAATCTGCTTCTGACAACTTTTCCGGTTTTTCACCCTCAAGCACTACATCTAAATCTTTCTGACAAAGTAGCGCCTCAATCTGCATCTTCCACCAACCAAACTTCTGTCCGTCAAACTTCTGTATCGAAACCTTTCCGTCTTCTGCCATTACAATGACTAAAACAAAAGTCTGGATAAAAACAGAGACAGACACAGCAATGGCACGGGCCTGAACTTAATGACTATTATACTGAACTCTGTTAAAAAATCAACCTATTTATACGTAGCGGAAATACAAACTGTAAATCAGAAACTAAAACTTTAAACTGAAACGATAAAACCTGACAAACGCGGTTGGCACTGGTTCTCGGTTTCTTTAATGCTTCTTCTGATTCACCAACTGTTCTTCAAAAAAAAAAAGGATATGATTCAACTGTTATTGGCTCGTTCTTTGCAACTACGATCTTGACCCAAATTTATTTATGGGCTAAACTACCCAAACTTGGCCCACACAATCAATACGGGCCTGCTTTGTTTTCACAAGGCCCAAATTAGAAAAAACTTGATTTGGTCCAACTTCTTAGTGGATATTTGCTCCTGCTCAAAACAAATAAACAATTGGGTGGTGTGAACTCCAAAAAAGAAAGTGAAACAATTCAAACTCTTCTTTTCTGGTCAATTACTAACAACGTCGGCGGCCCAAGTGTATTTCTGAGTGACAAACAATGATGCTCGTTCAAATAACTGATAATTGTTTCGCGAAGCCCTAATAGTGACGGACTTGTCAAGCGATGGCGGCTGCACGGTCGCGAAACCCTAAATCACGATTAAAACTGGTGGTGATGTGGCGCTCGATAGAACCCAAGTCGCGATCGTCGGCGGAGTTTAGTGGCGACGAAACAACGGCGGCGTAAACCCCAACGACAATAAGAAAACCGTAGTGGCGGCGAAACCCTAGCGCAGTAGGGTGGCGGCGGCGGAAGGTTTGGCAGCGACTCGGTTGGTTCAACGTGTTCTTCGCGTGATCTGAACCTAAGCTCTAGATACCACTTGTTAGGATTAAAAACACACACAAACTGAACACACACGCGAAAGCAATAAACGAACACGAGTATTTAACGTGTTTCGGTCTAAACTAACATACGCCCATGGGTGGCAACTAGGTATTCTTTATTGAGTGACAAGGGATTACAAGTACACATCGTTGTTTAAATAGAGACTAGTCTAGGGTTTGTAAATTATTGAACAAGAAATCTAAACCGGGTCGGGCTTCGATCTGGCCACCCTACACCCGTCTGCCCTTTGGACTTCAAACAATAAATCGGGCCTAAACAAAAGGCCTACGAAACCCAACATACAGTACCATTGCCAGATACCCGCAAACTCAATGGTTGATATTTAAAGGGTACCCGATGGATATGGACCTTGTATGGAGATGGTCATGTAATCGGATTTGAGACTGAAAATAATAATTTGAAAGTAATCTCATACCATATACCCGTACCAAATGTTTATCTTTTATCACCCTTAATTACAAGTTTTATGTCGTATTTTAATACACTTTTAAGCTAACAACTTTTCTTGAAATAAAGATGAATTTATCCTCGTATCAACTCAAACTTAAATCAGTTCATTCATATGTCATCTTAACTACCAAGTACCAATTAACCATCTTGAAATTGGAGGTGTACAAACCGGTTTTAAACTCAAAACTAGTTTGGTTTAAAACAAGTACGGTTTGGTCAACAAAGTCAAAACCGGTTTATGATTGGTTCGGTTCGGGTTGAAACCAGTTTCTTACAATGTTACGATCAGTTTCGGCTCGGGTTTTGATCGGTTTCGGTTCGGGTTTCGACCGGGTTTTTGCCCAGTTTTGGCCGATTTTAGTTGGGTTAACCGGTTTGGAACCAGTTTTGATGGAGAAAATTACAAACCAATTCCGAACCTACGGTTTCAATCGGTTCCAAACCGGTTTCTACACAATCGGTTTCAAACCGATTCGATTAACCGGTTTATTTGCCCACCTCTACATAGAAATATAAAAAATGACACGTTAGTGCCAAAAAGCACCATAAATACAATGGACGACTTTGTCAATTACTAAAATAATAATAAGGGCAAAAACCGTTAGCAAACATGCATATTATATTATTATTATTATACCTTAGAGGCGCCAAACAAACATAACCAACTCCCAATCTCAAACACACAAGATCTCCATGTTTTTAGGACATGCCTTAAACCTTTTACAAGACCAAGATCCAGTCACATATTCAATGGCTCTCCTGCACATTCCCCTCTAGCAGGATCATCAACAAAAAGTATGACAACTGCGTACGCTCATTCTTTTCATTAATTCAAGTGTTGAGATCAATAAAATGAGCAATGCTAAGGATGTTGTTCAACAACAAAAAGTTGCTGCCAAAGACACCCCTCATTCATCGATGGCACAAGCGTTTGACGAGATCAACAATTTAATCCAAAAGGGAAATCTCGTTGATTTGCAATTGAAGCCGTTTTGTGAGGCGTGTTCGTTGGTGTCTGTTCTTTTCAGTTACCTTGGCATTGCGTTTAAATTCGCGGAAATGGAATACACTGCCAAGGTTTTTTTTTTATGTAGATCTAACATTATCCCAATTTCATGATGCGTTGGGGTAGATGATAGACGCGATTTATTTGATATATTCTCATATTTTGTATTTAAAGTTGGTTATGTATTGAACACGTCATTATAGATGTCATAAATATATTTCTCTAACTATTAATCAAATTCTCAACATTTAATAGTCACATTTTTATGTTATCTGGAGTACTTTACTATTAAATCTTGTACAAGCATACATAGCTCTATTATAAGTGAGATTTTACTAGATGCGTTTACTATTAAACATTGTACATGCATATATAGCTCTGTTAGAAGTGATATTTTACTAGATACGTTTGTTTGCTTGTTAATTTTTATGTCTCAAATATTATAACTTGACGGTCGATGGTTTTCACTTAAAAATAACATTATCCCCAATTTTATGATATATTTTGGTCGATGATAGATTGATAGGTGCAAATTATTTGTGATATTCTCTATATCTAAAATGGTTAAAATGATTATGTATTGAACATACGATGAAACATATCCTGAACGAATTTCTCTTATTATTCTAGTCACATTTTTATCTTACACGTATTAGAAAATAGCCGTTATGAGTGGGATTTTACTCGATACAATTATTTAGTTGTTATTTTTTTATGTTTGAAATGTTATCAAGCGATGTTAATGGTTTTCAGTTGAAAGATCTTCTAGAGGCATCAAACAAATTCGACACTTTAAGTAGCGTCGTTGACTTTGACTTAAAGAATAGCACGGTAAAATCACCCGGCAGCCACACTCGTAATCTTCGTAGAGTGAGGCAAGGTCTAGACCTAATAAAAAAATTATTTCAGAATTTTTTATCGCCTGAGTAAGTCGTATTTTTATTACATGATTAATCAAATAGTTTATATATGGTATTTTTATTATTATATTATCGTATATTTATATTATTTCAGGAACATGTCGCTTAAAACCGCGGCTACAACAGCATATCAGCAAGTTTGTGCACCATATCACACATGGGCTGTTAGGAATGCAGCTTCTGCTGGAATGTGTACTCTTCCTTCAAGGGAACAACTATTGGTGAATTTAAACGAGACTGGTACGCGTGCGGGCATAGTCTAATTGATGTTTCATGTTTGGTTACCTAGGTGATTTATATGTTTGATTAATTTGTTGAACAGATAAATCAGCAGATAAAGAAATGAGGAAGTATATAAAAGCATCAATTGATGTTATAAAATTAATTGATAATCTTTATATAACTAGAGGTATTAAACTGGATCGGTGATTTTGTATGATCCAACTATGGTTGGGTTAGATTATATATGTACTTTAACTTGAATCCTTTTTGTGTAAACTTTTAATAATCTCCAACTTTGGTGCCTTTTATGGCAAGGATCCTTTTTCTTCTTTATGATTAGTCATTGTTTATTTTTCATTGTTACATATAGGACGCGTTAAATACATTTTGGGTTGTAAGTAGAGAATTACGAGGACTGCATAAACACATGTTTATATTGTTTAAACTCTAATACATAAGATGGTTATGTAATTGCATAATTGTCCTGTTTTATGTATCTAACTACAACAATGTACTGTGATTCTGCTAGTTCTCTACTTAAAATTGGTTATGTTTTAGCTAGCTGCAAGTACAGTTATAGACCATGGTATTGAAACTAGTTAAATTGAACCTACCTCTGGTATATGTCGGATGCCCAATTGCCCATCTCCATCCTAACGTATCAACCCTATGATCAGAAGAAAATAAAGTTGAAACGTGTTTACTTATAATTATTAAACAATAAATTAAAATATAGGAGCGGAAACAAGAAATTCGACACTTTTCCATGCACAAAGCGGATTACATGGTCACCTTTGCTCCGGTTGCTTAACCGTTAACAAGCCTAGTTGTGCCGGGTTGGAAATTGTTTGATGTTTATTAAGGAAAATATAAAAAGACCTAAAAGATTTTATAATTACGACTTTTACTTAAAAATAATGTTTTATGACAAAATGTCCACAACTTTGCGTACCCGAATTTGTTTCTCATAACAAATGACTACTTGTTAACCTATGATTTCAACTAGTTGTGGATATATTTTTATTCTTTGATAGTTATTTAATATTTATTATGTGTAGTATTCTTCGGTGAATGTTTTTGTGCATTTTAGTCTCAACATGAGAACGTAGGAAATAATACCAATTTATAAAACAACGAGAATGTAAGAAACAATATCAACTATAATATCAATCTACATAAACAATTATTTATAATAATAAAGAAAAAAATCTAAAAATTACAACAAAAGAATCAAAATCAAGAACAAAATAATAACAGCAGTCAACAAATACCAACAAACACTTATATCAGCAAAAGAAGAAAGCTAATAATAACAACAAAATATAAATAAACAAATACTTATAACGTCTCATAATCAAAAATTAGCGACTACGAACAAAAAATAACAACAAACACTTATAAAAATAAACCTAACAATAATAGCAAATTGGTTCTCACTATTTTCATGTTAAAAATAAAATTTATTTGATCATGTTTCTTCTTCATTATATATATATTTTTTTCATGTTTTTACTTAAGATTTTTGTACTTTGTTAGTTTTTAATCCGACCAATTCAGACATTCTAAACCTACTCCCAAATGTGCATCTTGTCCACTAGGGTGTGCAAATTAAGCGTCATAACCGTTAACCGGACCATAACCGATATAACCGAACCGACCGATAACCGACACAACCAGTAGGTCGGTTTAATGAATTTTTGAAACTCGTCAAATGCGGGTCAGTTTTGATTAAAGATAATTTCAAACCCACCATAACCGAGCCGCCCTGTTTACAAGATTCTCAACTTTATGAGTGTAATTAGAAGACTTGTTGATAGTTTGGAGAAAATTAAAGAAGGGTAATAAACTAATAATGCTCAATTTTTTACTATATGATTTCATTTTGACTAAAAAGTTAATCCATTTATTGTTTGTTTGAATATATATATATATATTAATATTATGAATTATATATTTTGTTGAGCCATGTCATGTCATTTTTAATTTTTTAATTTTTTTTTTGTAATATTTAATACCAAAGTTTTAGGCTCAATTACATTGTTTTAGTCACGGTAAACTGACTCGCTATAACCTTTAAAACCGATTAACCGAAACCGACATAGCGGATCAGTTATGGTTATATATTAACCAATATATTGGTTGTGGTTATGAGTTTGACCTAAAACTATCCCAAACCGACCCATACACATCCCTATTGTCCACCATGGACTCTATGTAAGCGTTTTTTGTTTTCTGTTATATATATATATATAGTCATGTAAAGTTTTTTTACTATAATTCTCTCCCATTAAAATATCACCTTTAATTATGTTTATGTTGCTATTAAAGAATTTAGTATATATTGTGGTTGAAACTATGGTAACACGTGTTCAGCATGCTTGTATTGACGTTTGACAAACGATTAAACAACATAGTCAATTAATTTATTGACAAGAGACCAATTTCAAATGCTAAACATAGTGAAATTGATCCATGCTTGTGTGTATTAAAACAATACTAACCACATCAATTTAATTGAATATTAATATCTAAACTCATCCACTAATGTTTATAGTTAAAATTGAATTGAATATTAATATCTAAGCTCATCCACTAATGTTTATAGTTAAAGAAGACTAGGTGGTTCAGGTTCAAAGTTTAAAGTGATCAACTAAATCCAACCGTTAATATTGTTTGGTTCAACCGTTAATATTGTTTGGTTCAACTTATCGGAGGTGGAAAGATTTACTCACTCATTTGAGGTTTTTATTCGGGATGTCTCAAGTTCAATTCCCAACTCATTTGTCCGCTTTGAAATATGGGTTGCATCATTGTAGAGGATATTTGAACTCAGGTAAGGTGGCTTGTATGCGGGTGGTAAGCCTTTCAAAGTCCCCGACAACCAGTTGCACTTAGTCATTCAAAAAAAAAAAGTTCAACCGCCACCTGTGCTACCGCTAATCTAATATGAGTGCAGAATGTTATGTAGGGTTGTCTAACTCTTTTCAGTCCTAAAGCTAGTAACAACATTAAGATTTTTCATAAGAAAAATTGTTTTTATCATGTGATTCTAATGTCATCTATGCGTATGTATAATTATTGTAACGATAAAGAATAGATTTAACATTATGCATTGAAACACTCTATGCAAATCCAAATCGGTCGCTGACATAATAGATTCTTAGTTGATAAGAAATGTTCAACCTCTTAAATCACCAGCGCGTTTTAGCCTTAGTTAACTGTGGAGCGGATGAAAACTCCATTGTTAACTAGTGTACTCATGTGGGAGTGACTCCAAGATGGGTGACTTTCTGGAAGTCTCATTGGGACAACAAAAAACAAACGCGCAAGTTCTTGGATGCGCAATCCAACAGGGAACAAAACGGACAATATTGGTAATACGGTGAGACATGCTATAATCATAAACCACAAACCCTTTCGTTAAACAATCTTAAAACCAAAACTACATATGCATAATTTGTTACTTTTTAGAGGGCCATGAAATCATTACTTTATTTGACCATGTGTAGTGGTAAAGCCCCAATTTTTAGCGTTTTTGGACACGTAACGTCCTAGTAAACCATGAGACTTTATGCAAAAGAATAGTGTAGTGGTAAAAAGCCCCTTCAATCATTACTCCTACCACCAAACCTTCTCCCCTACCATCGTTTTGTATAAAACGCCCAAACCAATAAGCCCACCTAAAACGCCCCCCCTGATGTTTTGGGGCTTTTTCCAACACCACGACGCACAATTAGGTTTGTTCTTATCCTCCCCTTGAGCTACCCCTGATCTTATGAAATGTTAATTGACTGAAATCATGCATTATTAATAGTTCTTAACTATTATCTATTTACAATTTTCTTCCATTGGATTTGGATATTGCCACTTCTTTTTGTTCTTCCTTGTACTCCTGTAACTCCATGGAGTGGGACCACCGGTTGATTGACAAAACTATAGAAAAATAATTTATTAAGTCATTCATTTCATATATCATCTTACTTACCAATTAACCAACCTACAGGTTACTAGCCACAATCATTTAATGTGATGACTATTTTGTTGTGTACTTAATAATTTTAGACAAAACATATTTTTGGGTCCCTAAACCACATGTTTTGGAATTATTTGGTTTCACTAGAATTGTGAAATTTCGGGTAATCATTAGTTATCGTATTTTATTTAGAATAACTTTATTAAATAGTTTTCAAATTGAGGGTGAGCATTGTTAACTACAACGATCTGGTTTACTTATGCTCGTTAAATTTAATTGGTTCTAGTAGTTTATTAAGCTTTAATCAACGTTGTAACATGTAGACAAGTCATTAGAAGGTCATAAATTTATTTTGAGCATATATATTAGAGAGTAGACCTGACACGCTAAACCTAGTTGCCACCCTCCCAAATCACGACGACCACCATCCTTGTTATGGCAATAATATCAACTTATCAAGATTAATCGTATCTACATGATACAGACAGTTAGATAAAGGGTATACGCATGTTACTGTTCTAATAAAAGTTTTTTTTTTTGACAATTTGAACGTAAAGCGCTAAACAAGTTACACATCAACTAAATAACATGACTAGATTGTGACTCGCTAACAAATAGTTACAATAAGCTCATATTTAGCATTGATATGACTAGAGAAGGTGACACTTGACTCAATGTTCATATGCATACAATGATTTGTGGTAGAATCCGATCCAAATAATGACATTAAAATGTTAGTGATAGTAGTGATTAAAGGGTGTAACTTGGTAATGGTTATAATGATGGCATTTTATATTTTTATAGAAGATAGAGATGGAGCATATAACACGAGCCATGTCTCAAAACTATATATATTATATATTGTATATAACAATATATTCACTTCAAAAACAATAATTTAAAACAAGTTTAGTTCATCACTGTTTAACGGTTGAACTCACGGTTTAAACACTTTCACTTTTTATGTTTTACTATAATTTTGTCATGTTTCATTTTCTATATATTTTAAGTTAGTTACTATTTTAAACATTGTTTTTAGCTGTGATCCGTAACCGACTATATAACTGATCTGATTAAGTACTCTTAAGCCATCTTTATTTGTATCAACCGGTTGTGTGCTTTGAGTTTGCAAAGTAGTTTTTGTGTTTATATTTAACAATTTTTTATGAAAATAATGTATATGTAATTATAATAGTCACACCTAGTATCAATATTGTAAAAGTAGGTTTACAAAGCCGAGTAGTCCCCGAGTACTCGCTACATGGTATGCCACCAATGGGAGTTTCTTTAACTCCACCTAGTTACTAAGAATCGATCAAATTAATATGGTCAACCTCAGTTAGAATCACATTTAGTCGATGGACTTGAGCGGATTTTGACTTAAAAAATAAAACGTAATTTGTATTTCTATAATATTAAAGAACAAATATCATTTTTTTAATTAATGATTAACAACTTTAGAATAATTTATTATTTAAAAATGTATTCCTGTTATTTATATTGATATTCGCATATTTTGTTATAAATAATAGTAAACTAATGATATTTGATATATATATATACTATTCAAAATTAATTTTCTTTATATTTATCATGTCTGAGTACTCCCTAAGTACTCCGAGTACACCCAACTTCTCAGTCGGCCGCCTAAGGTCCACCTGACGACTTTTACCTCCTTGCCGAGTATACCGATGAAAAAAAAAACTTGAATAAACAAAATCCGACCTTTGAACACGGCTAAATGTATATTAGTTTTCGAGTGTACATGGTTGAAGTTGCTATTAATATACCAAAATTTGATCCAGTCAAAAATGTATTCTACCATTAATTATGCTACAATAGAATACAAATAACATAAAGTAGGTGGGACAATCTTTGAAGTATATGTGACAACTCTCCTTGTATGACAATATCCATTCCCACAACCCACTACATAAGCCATCACAAACTCTGGTTTCACTTTTCATTTTAAGTTTTTAACCAAAGTCGTCTTACTTTCAAGACAAAACATGTCTGACGAGGAAGTCAGAGTTCGAAGACAATAACTCAGCCATTGTTCCAACAATACTTGCCACCATTGAATCCTTAACATTTCCTCTTGTAATCTTCTCATTTCATCATCATGATGACATCATACATATCTTTGTTTTTTGTATCTCAGATTATCTAATGTTTTCTTTGTAAAACAGGTTCAAGAAGTTGTTCTTTTAGCTGACTTTAGATGCAAAAGTTGTCAAGATAGAGTTGCTAACATTGTGTCCAAATTAAACGGTACGTTGCGTGGTTAGTTTTCCTGTGTTTATAAGGCAATGTGTAGTGGGGCTACAAATTTGGGCGATTTTTAGAGGGAAGGGGGGGGGGGGGGGTTGAATTTGTCGCAAGGTGTATTTGTTGATTTAATATTATTATATTAAGTATGTGTGTGTGATATATATTAAATTAAATATGTGATGGAACTACAACACCGTTACACCTCTAAAATGAAAATCGCTCATCTGCTGACGGGGGCTACGTGTCGAAAATCGCCTTTATTTTGTAGTCATCCATTACACACATCCTTATATTTTCAAGTCTTGTACTTGCATTTGGGGGTGTTAGTGATTTTGTTTCGTCATGTCTAGTTTCTTACCAGTCGGGTTATTACGATGCGTTTTCCGGTGATTAATATGATCATGTTATAATTTCCGGTGGCTAAAAGCCTAAAAGTGACTAGATTATTATTAGTCTCCATCACCCATCATATCATCTAGCCGTTGTAAATTTGGTATCAGTTGGGGTGTGAATTTATGATAATTTAAGAATGGGCCTACAAATTACCTCGAAGTCGTAAAACATTATTATATTAAAATAAGAAAGTACAACAAAAAAATATTAGCATTTTTATGATAATATAAAGTATAAAGTAACTTTATTTGTAAACTATGGGAAATGTATTCACCATCACAAATTTTCAACATTGGATGCCTGGTAGAATGATTTTTGTTGGTCCCATTTGATGCAATTTTCTAAACATGTTCACTATCATATCATGCTCATCATGATACTTTTGTCTAAATTTGGATTAATTGATATAAATGATCAATGTAAACTCAAATTTGGATAAAAACTATTTTAAAAATAGTAAAAAAAAAAACTTATTTTCAATAAACCGTTAAGAAAATACACAACGCACTCTTAGCCCGTTATTGCATGCTAATATTGTTCAAATGCATTTTCTAGCTGACCTGTAATTAATCCATAAGACGATGAATGAATAGGGTAAATGCTCATGATATACTTATATTTTTCAAATCATAGGTGAAGCAGAGTCTTTGGAGATTAGTTTGATGGAAAAGAAGGTAACGATTACCTTGTCACGTAGACATATAAAAGGTGGGAAGATGTTGGAAAATGAACTTCAGCCTGTAGCGATTTACAAAAATCGAGCAAACAGATTTTCTTTAATGAAGAATATATTTTGCTCTTCTTCAAGCTGATTTCTTCATATGGTGGATTGCTTTCTTCTAGACATACTTCAAGTTGATTTCTTCATAGGGCGGATTGCATTCTTCTAGGCATATACGGGAAAAGAAATTGTTAGCGTTATGTAAATGTTGAAATGGCCAAGCCAGAGAAATATACATGTAGCCGTAATTGTTTTATTGATATATATCATTAGTTTGTTTATAACTATAACAATAAATAATCTATATAGCGTGAGTTAGACTATGTCAAAGGGATAAATCGCCGACACATAAGTGCTTATTTGGCAAAAGGGACTTTCACATTTCACATTGAAAAAACGCGTGCTATGATAAGGTAAAATGTGAGATGCGGTTGTGTAGGATGAGGTGGAGATAATTGATCTATTAAAAATTAATTGAAATTAATAATTTAATAAACTTGTATAATGCATGCTAGCCTACTCACCCTCTTCTTAGTTTCTCCCTTCCATACGCATACCCTTAGTGATGATAGAAACTAAGGCTTCGATTTTGTCGGATTAACGGGTTGAGCTCGTTAACCATAATCCGACGCATATAGTTCTTAAAATCGTGCTGTATTCGGTATGTGTTTCAGGTCGACGCATATGTACTAAGATTTAGCACTCTTTATGTTTTGCTTATAGTTTATAGTATGAAATCGTATGTTTACAATGCCAATAAATAAACTTGACAATACTAATCAAATCAAATGGTCTAGGCTAAAAGTTAACGTGCTACTAGAAGATGCAAATTTCAAGACTTGATTTTCATTTTGGTTGAAATTGTAATCAATTCTGGATAACTGGATTTGAATTTGGGCCTTAGGGGCCTGTGAAAAAATTCAAAGAGGCCCAATTCTATTTCGTCTACATTGGTGGGCTTGAATTGAGAGGGTGCCTTTCGCCCTTGCCCCTAGAGGCCAAGAGGTGCACATTTCGTTTAACCGGTTAACCAATAAGCAGTTAATTATTTGGCAAGAAATAACTGATTAGATTGGTTAATCTGGTTGGGTACTAACCGGTTTTTGAGATAAGAAACCCCTACCCGGTATAACCGGTTTCGGTTATAACTGAATCGGTTAACCGGTGAATAACCGGAAAAAAAACCATTTTTTATAAAAATAATAATAAAAAAATTGAACAACCGGTTTGTAACCGGTTTTGGAAATTTATAATATAAACCGGCTAGTGGTGGACCGGCTAATAACCAGTTAACTTTCCGGTTAGAAATCGATTAACCAATTAGCTTGTGCACCTCTAGCCCCCAATAGTAGGGGTGGAAATTTTAACCGATCTAAAACTGAATAACGGCATAGTGAAAACCGGTATGTAACCGATATTGACCATAGGTTAGAGATCTTCACATACGAACTGGTTACTTTCAATAAGTTAGATAAGGGTAGTGTTAATAATGTTAATTTATATAGGTTAATAAGGTTAACTTATTGGTAACCAAACTGGTTTACATATTTTAGGGTTTTCCACTCAAAAACAGGTTAGAAACCGTAATCGGTTATTATAAATATAGGTTTTGATTGTTTGTACAACAAACGTTACGGCTAGTAACCAATATTTCCAAAACCAGTTAACCGTTTTTGCACCTCTACCCAATGCTAACTACATCAATTCGCCCGTGGTATTAGGATAAGTCATATATTTATTGTTCGATTAGTCAGCTGATTTATAAGTGATTATTATTTCTATTCTGGTTTGAGTTTAATCAAAAAAGGTTATCACATTATTGTATTGTTAAGTAAATAAATGTGAATGGTTTTACGGTATCGTTAAGTTGACAAGTATGAATTAGTTTTAACTGGCCCGTCTTGTTTTAACTCAACCAATTAGCGACATCGCTTATAATTTTTTTTGGATTTGTTACTGATCCATGTAAAGAAAACATGATTCACATATATGTCATGAGAAACATTTGATAACATATATGTAAAAGCATATAAATCTAGGAAACCATGCCTCAAAACAAATTAGTATATTGTATAAAACAATTTTAATTACTAATTTACAAATTTGTAACCAATACTAATATTTATCAATCTATAATTGGTTAATATACTTTTGGAGTTCTGGAGTACTATTCTATTACATTTAAAAAAATCAGCATGTTTATTACTGAAAAAAATAAAAATATAACTGAATTGATATCTCAAATAGGATTATAGGAGTGAGGTGTTACAATAGTTTATGACTTTGTGTCATATAATGAAATATTTCAAGATTCTTTATAAAAAGTGACATTATTTTCAAGATTTGTGCCCACAAGAGGACCCATTCAATTTAATTTATGACAATAACTTAAAATGGATTGATTTCATGGAAAGCAAAGCCTAATTGCCAAGCAATTTCCCAAGATTCTTAGAAACAAGACTCCCAGTCCCACCCTCCATCCACAAATCAATTCACAAATATGAATTAAGCAAAAACCTTTTTTACAAGCAAATTAATATTGGTTTTGGAAATTTAATTTAATTAATATTGGTTTTGCAAATTAATATTGGTTTTATCATCTTCTATTGTCATCTATATTTAACATGTGATGTGGTTTAAAATATACATATTATTATATAAATATTTCCTACACTTTTGAGTTGGTTTTTATTGAATAATATTGATTTTTTGTTTCGTATTTGAATTTTAAGGCTTCAAGAGTGAATGAGCTAAAATTGGGCATTTATATTAAATTTGAGACCGACGAGTGTACTTGAATGAATTTTATATGTTACTATTACTATTACTATTATTATTATTATTATTATTATTATCATGATTTATATCATCACCCATCCTTTTATAATTTAATAATAGTTTTATGTTTAATATTAGTGATCGTATAAAAAAAGAAAAGATGAAAGACTATTTGCTTTAAAATTATAATACACATGTTAACAATTGTTTGTGTGGTGTGCATATGCAGATCGAGTTGGAAGCCCATCAAGGGAAAGCAATAGCCCATACATGTGTTGGGGGCTTGTAAAATAAACATAAAGTCGGTTGATGAGGAGGAATTTGAAAACTAAGGGTTTATTTAATATTGGGTCACTTAATTCAAGGGAGGACGGCTGGAACAAGAAAAAGGTGGACATCGAAGGCAGAGACAAAAGAAAGGTTTTATTAGTTGAGTTTAAGAAACCTACGCAAAAAAAGAAAGCTGTTGGTTCAAGTAGAGAGTTTCCAGGTTTAACACCTACTTTTTCAAACATTATTATTATTTGGTTCGAATTTATTGTTTTCGTTATGAACTCATTATTTGAATTTATTTATTTTGGTTTGTTCTTGAGTATGGTTGTTGGCTAACCCTCAAACTGCCTAGGTTATGATGAACTTTTGTTGACATTGGATTTTGGTTTTGATTTTGTTTTCGTTATGGTTTATGATTAAGTAAAAGATTTCTTATTATTTATCCGATGCATATGTGTGCTTAGGATTATTTGATGAGTTTTATTGTTTCACAGTTTCCTTGGTGATTGTCTGTCATATGATAGGATTCTGTTAGGACATCTACTGTGTGTTTTTGACTAGTTTATGGTTGATTTGCAATAAAGCCATAGGAACAATATTAATAAATCAAATAGACCTAAGTGTGCTGCTAATCTAAATAGCTGAGAGGTGATAGATTATATGATAAGTCTTGGTTGTTTAAGATTTCTAGATTTAGTTCTTCGTAAGGAGTCCGTCTAGGTTTGATTTTTCAGCCTTGTTTATCTAGTCGAGTGAATTCTTTAAACTACCTTTGATTTCCGCGCTGTAAGGTAGGATTTCTTATAGAGGTACTTATCATAAAATAAATTAGCGACCGTAAGAGAGTCTAATTAAGCTGGTGTTTTTAAGAACTTAATAGATATCCATAGGTGTTTTCTTGAGAAGGGTCAGGGGTCCTGTTTGGGAAATAGAATTTGGATACCAATCATTGGAAATAGAATTTGGATACCAATCATTGGAAATTTATGAGAAAGGATTCTCGAAGAAGCTCATAAATCCAAGTATACGATGAATCCCGGAAAAGATAAAATGTATCAAGATTTAAAGAAAACCTATTGGTGGATAGGAATGAAAAAGGACGTAGCTAATTATGTTTCGAAATGTATAACTTGTTCGCAAGTTAAAGCTAAACATCAAAAACCATCAGGATTACTTCAACAATTAGAAATGCCAGAATGAAAATGGGAATTAATAACAATGGATTTTGTTACTAAATTACCTATAACGAGAAGAGGTAATAACACAATCTGGGTGATTGTGGATAGATTAACAAAGTCAGTTCATTTCATACCAATGAAGAAAACTTTTAAAATGGAACAATTAGCTAAACTGTATGTAGACAACGTTGTCTCATTACATGGAGTTCCATTATCCATCGTATTTGATCGGGATAGCCGTTTTACTTCTCATTTTTGGAAGAGTTTCCAAATAGCCATGGGAACAAGATTAAACTTGAGCACAGGATACCATCCACAGACTGACAGTCAAAGTGAAAGGACCATACAAACGTTGGAGGACATGCTAAGAGCCTATGTGATAGATTTTGGTGGAAATTGTGACGACCATTTGCCACTGATAGAATTCTCTTACAACAACTGTCACACCCCAACCTAAGGCGGAAATGCCGGAGCGTGATCCGATTGCTCACAGCTCGAAGATGCTATCATAAATATAAATGACAATATCTAATTAATTATTTACAAATATTACACACATTATCCAAATACAAAACAATTCAAATAATATGAGTTCATATAACGATTATCTTGATTATATCCAAAGGTCTTGTCTACGTTTCCAACTTCAATCTTCAGCAACCTGCATATGCATAGAAAATGGAGTTTTTGTCAACAAATATGTTGAGTGAGTTTACCACCAAGTTTTGACACCAAAATAATATTAATATGATAAATAAGCAAAACGTAATAAATGCGGTAATGAAATATAACCATAAGCAAATAAGTTGTCGATTAAACCATTGCCAAGCGAATCGGGCGCCGGTAAATCAACCATGAGCAAATAAATAGAATAAGACCGTTGCCAAGCGAATCGGGCGGTGGTTAATAGAATGCGAACCCTCTCCAAGGGAATATGTCAAACGAATGAATACAATAACACATAAGCACATAACAATTAGATTTGATTAATCACACACAATTACACGTTTGCTATTTTTGATATGTATGTATATATAGATATGTATGTATAGTATTATATACGCATATGTCCCCAAAACGTGAAAATCGAGTAAAATAGGGGAATGATAAAACTCACCTTAGATGGAAGGCAAGTGAATATAATTAAGAATAAATGAGTCAACGGATAAGCGAGTCGTCCAATACGTGTCAAACGAGATAGTTAATCAGAACCTGAAACTTTGTGATATGAAACTATAAATAAAAACGAACTTAATTCTTCTGGAATCAATCCAAACGGATGAGTAGAACTCTAGTTATGTTGAATTAAACGTTTAAGAGTCAGAAGTCGGGTTTTGGTCAGTAGTCTTAAAATTTTGTTACGAGAATAAAAGTCTTCTGGACCGAACATTGAATCCGACCAGAAGTATGAGAAAATGTTAAGTCAAACTAGTTGACTATTTTGTCCTTTAACGAGTTTTAAACGATTTGACCAGTCAACACCCTTCAACCACCAAAATTGATTGAAGGTTATTGATTAGGGAATACATATGAATGATTTCTATGTATACAACTTACCCGGAAAGTGAAAGAATCAACAGTAACGATGAGTCAAAGGTCCATACATATGCAAAGTCAACTAGTGATGAACGTATCTTCAACCAATAAGCAAAAACTGAAGAGTTTGAGGAGGGTCAGAGGAGGGTGACGGCTGAGAGTATTGTTTTAGGGTTTAGGGATGATGTGTGGTAGAGAAATAATGATATGTTTATGTATGATACACTAAATCGATCTAAATATGGTAACTTACTCGTTTAAGAACCGAATGGGCCTTTAATGATTAAATCAATGTTATAAGCTGTATATTTCGTTCTTGATCAAGGGGTTATGTATATGGACATGTATTTTAGTTGTATTAGTTTTCTTGAAGCTTAATTCACCAGATTTATGCCTAAAATAAGTGATTTGCATGCTAAAAACAAATTAGAAAACAAAATAATCAATTAATAACAAAATCGAACCAATTAATAATAAAAAATTTGTTTTTAATATTTAAGGTAAGAAAATGGACATGCTATAATATTTTATAACTTATCTTGGGGCATAAGTTTCGAGATTTGGGTAAAAAATAGTCATTGTACTTTTATAAATGCGATTTTTAGCCGTTTTAACTGATTTTAAAGGTTTTCAAGAACTATTTGGCATAAATGAAAGTTATGAAATTATAAAATACGCTAAACCAAGTTAAATACCAATAAATACAAGTTTTAAATAGTTCGAAAGATCAAAATTACGTTCCCGAATCGGTTTAAACTTAAACGAATACAAATACGAAAAATCCGAGATGTTATAACAACAGTTATCATACAAGTATTAATGCTGCCCCATTTGAAGCACTTTTATGGACGAAAGTGCAGAACACTAGTATGTTGGGCAGAAATAGGAGGAAAACAATTATCAGGTCTTGAAATCATACAAGAAACTACTGACAAGATAATTCAAGTCAAGGAAAGATTAAAGACCGCACGAGATTGTCAGAAGAGTTATGCAGATCATCGACACAAACCATTATAATTTCAAGTTGGAGATAAAGTGTTACTAAAGGTATCTCCATGGAAAAGAGTAGTCCGATTTGGTAAGAAAGGAAAGTTAAGTCCAAGGTTTGTTGGAGCATTCCAAATTATTAAAAGAATTGGACCAGTAGCCTATCAGCTGGAGTTACCAGAAGAAATGGCCGACATACATGATGTATTTCATGTAAGCAACCTAAGAAAATGTCTAGCTGAAGAATCGTTAAAAGTACCCCTTCAAGATATAAAGGTAAACGAAAAATTGAAATTCATTGAGAAACCATTACAAATTGAAGATAGGAAGATCAAGAATCTCAAGCATAAAAGAATAGTTTTGGTCAAAGTAAAATGGGATTCAAAACGTGGACCAGAATATACTTGGGAATTAGAATCAGAATTGAAGCGGAAGTACCCACACCTATTTCGATAGATCTCGAGGACGAGATTTAAAATAAGGAGGGGAGACTATAACAAAACAAAATAAGAAATAAAATAATCAAAGGAAGAAATGAAGAAATGAGAAAGAAAAGAGAAGAAATAAAAGGAAGAATGGAAAATATAAAGGAGAATTCCATCCCACATTGGTGGAGGAAAGAAAATGGAAGACTTTCAACATGATATAAATAGGATTTCTAACTCTTGTCCCACATCGCTAGATTACAAAACTTGTAAGCTCTTTATAAGGAAGAGAGTTCACATGATAATATTCTTATGTGCCAAATCACACCCAATAGTCATAGCGGAGGGTGCGAAGCACCCGACGCGCACGCGCACGGGCTCGGGAGAAGTGCGATGGGTGCAATGTGGCGCTTTGATGGCGCACTTTGCACTTCACCGCAAGCCGCTTAGCCTTAGTGTTTTTGAAACTTCGCGATACGCGAAGGAGTATGCTTAAGCTTCTTCGCGATACGCAAAGTTGTGACGTAAAAGTTACGCAGCATTGACACGTCACCTGACACGTGTCGAGCCACTTGGCATAGCTAGGGCTGACTCGACAACCCTACTGCAACTTCGCGATACGCGAAGATGCTCAATTTCAAGTATAAATAGGGCAGAAATCTGGACTTCACAACTCGTTCAAAAATTTCATATTTTCTCTCTTCTTAAAACTAGTATTATACCCGAGTAATTGTAATGGTACCTCTTCGATTGAAAGGAACTTATATAACGAATACAAAAGCTCTACCTTGAAGGTATGACATTGTGCCATCGTGTAAAGTTTCATGTCTCGTGATTATCGTTATAATTATGGGTTTATACTAATATAGATATACTACATTGTGCTTAATCTAGGTGCTTAACATCAGAAGGCTAGTTAAATATAAACTTGCAAGGTGAGACATTCGAATTTTTGCATAACTCACATTTGCGTGAGACAATTGATTTTCCAACACTGTTATGATGCTTTACCAAAACCATCAAACTCATGACGGATAGTTTAAATATTTTCAAAGGATTTAAACTACATTACAGTAGATTAAATCTTTGTAGACTTACGGGATGATTACTACTGGTATTCTGGGGTTTTGTATACAAGGCTTGCCTACTAGGCTATTACACGTTACTTATTGGACAAGTGTTAGCCAATAAGTAATATGACCACAGTCACAGATACGGTCGAGTGACAAGTACCTTTCGGTAATTTGTAAGCAGACAAATATAAAACCATCTTAATGTTGTAACTGTAAAATGTGTCATTTATAAATGAATGTACTAACCAGTATTTCCTATTGATTAAATATTTTTAAACATGTTTTAGGTGACTTGTTAGAGACAAAGGAATGATGCATGCGAGCTTCCAGCTTAAATAAGTGACTTGTCACCAGAATAAAGAAACGTGTTTTGTAAATTAGGGTTTATCCCTATAAAACTTATGTTTGTATAAAAACGGGTTTTTATCCTAGTTTATGAAATAAAAATTATGGTGTTTTTACAACTCTGATCATTTTTCCTAACTACGGTTCTGTTAAGATATTCCGCTGCAAATTATTTTAATAAACACCGATACCATCACTCAACGTTCGCGGCTCCCCTCCCTGGGTATAGGGGTCGGGGGCTGTGACACCCTTTAATAAAAGAAATAGCAAAAGTTATAATTCATGTTTCAAATTTGTTTCACGTTACGTCCTTTGTCACTAACTCAGTTAAATTTTTTTGTTAAATCTGGTCATGTGCCTTACACATGAGGACAATTTTGTAACTTTGCGTAATATATTTAATAATTATAAATAAAAGTAAAAATATGAGGGTAGTCTTGAAATTCTTGTAATTCTCTGTGTGTGTGTGTGTGCAAATCAAACAAAAATCCCCCAAATCAAACCTAGAAAACACAATTCATCAAATTCCCCCCAAATCAAACCCTTAAAACTCAAATTCATCCTCTCTCTCTCTCTCTCTTTATATATACCTTCAAGAAACTACTACCAGCCACGGCCACATACCGTCGCCGACCACCACCAGCTGGCCTGGTTTGTTTCATGTTTTCACCCAAAACTAGAAACCGATGCCAGGTCTGGTTTGACTAAATTAGATGCCGACAAGAACACAAAATCGCCGTGCGGCAACTGATGGGCTTTTCGGTGAGGCATTATCAAATTACAGAAGGCGGCGAGTGTAAATGAGTGGCTATTCTCACAGCCTGCAATGGTGAATTGAAGGTTTGGGTCGATTACTTGGCAGTGGTACAGTTCTCCGGTGACCCTCAGTTTCCCGGCAACACACCTTGCAGCAGCACTGGGTATGCAAATAATTTTTGAGTTTGAACTACTCTCATGATCTGGTTAGGGATGTTCTGTGTGATGTTCTTAAACGGGCAGGATTTCTGCTAAAAAGGAGGCCCCTGTTAACTTTCTCACGGATCCTATTGAAGGGAGGTCTACTTTACGACCAGCTGATATTCTTGTGTTCGGGTGGGCAGGGGGGAAACACGCCTGTGTGGATCTTACAGGAGTGTCTCCTCTTGTTGGGCTCAGGGACCGTGGGTTTGTTGTGGGTCAGGCTGCGTTGAAGGCTGAATCGGGCAAAGTTGTTAAACAAGAGAAAGCTTGTTTAGATAATCAACATGTCTTTCTACCATTTGCCTTTGATACATTTGGTTTTCTGGCTCCAGAGGCTGTGAAATTTTTGAGTAGGGTTCAGCGCGTCGTACACGGAACCTCTTCAGCTTCTAGGTCCCAAAACTTCGTTTTTAGCAGGATTGGCTTTGCTGTTCAAAAGGGGGTTGCGGCGCAACTTGTTGCCCGTTTGCCTGCCACTTTATTGTAATCGTTTTATAGTAAATTATTTCAAATGAGAAAAAAAAAATATAAATCCAAACTACTCTCCAAATAATTTTGAATCAATAACGGGTCTGGGTTTGCAATGAGTGAAATACTTAGGGTTTAATTTGGTTTGGTTTGGTTTGGATCTTCTATGACCTTCGAAATTTCTGTTGGTGAAAATTGGTGGTCGCAGTAGCAGGTGAAGAGTGGTGGTGGCTGTGGCGATGGTCACGGTCACGGTAGGGTGAGAATTGACCTAGAGAGAGAGAGAGAGATAGTCTAAACAGGTGGCGGTGGCGGTAGGTGGTGGGTAGCGGTGGCAGTCGGCAGCAGGTGGTGGCGGTTTTGGATGTTGAAAGAAGAATGTGGGTGGTGATGGTGCTGCACTTGACAGAAGGAGAGAGGAGGGGGGGGGGGTGTATTTGTTAGTTTTTATATAAAATAATTTATATATAAAATTACAAAAATACACTCATGTGCAAGGCACATGACCAGATTTAACAAAAAAATTTAACTAGGTTAGTGACAAAGGACGTAACGTGAAACAAATTTGAAACATGAATTATGCCTTTTGTTATTTCTTTCATTAAATGACGTCTAATGAAAATCAGGTCAAACGTAAAGGATGTCTTTTGCCATTTTATCTAAAATAAAAGACTATAAGGTATACGTGGGAATGGCCATGCATGGTGCTGACATAGCGCCCCCTCCCTTCACGCCAAAACCACGCCTCCCCTCAAATGGTCGCGCGTGACAGGCCACGTTTGGGCCAGACCATGCGATTCACGAGTGAAATGGTCCAATCTTTGATTTTCCTTTTTTTCTTTTCTTTTTGATTTTTAGGAGAGCAAATGGTCTCAAAGGTGAGGTTGCATGGTGAAGGAAAATCTGATGTAACGATAATGTGACGAATGGCCACAATACCTAACCAGGAAAGTAGAACATTATTATTTGTAACATTTTCACGAAAACAGAGTAATAGTTCTATTGCAAAAACAACATTGTTTTGCAAGCTCGTTGCATTCACCACCGCGATTGCCACCCCATTTTTTAGACTTGATATTAATTGATGTAATTTGATCTAGAATTCAAACATTTATATTTCAACTTTTTTTTGTCATAAAAAACGTTGTTCATCTTTTCAAACCATATCAAATATGCAGTGTTGTAAAAATCGCTAGTCGGCAGTTGGACGGTGGGGTGGGGACCAGCGATTAATTGGATCGGACTTTAATGTATATTTTTTCGGTTTAATATATACACGCACACATTTTTATATGTAGTTTTTAGTTTTATCCATACACAAACATATTTTGGATGGAAAGTGGCTGTAATCTTGCTGAAAATCGATGGTTTTTGCTGAAAGCTCGCCCAAAACCGTTGATTTTTTAGTCGGAATCTCGCTGCAAACCGCCGATTATGGCCGGATTTGACCGTTGACCGATTAATTAGCTGACTAGCCCAAAATTAATCATTGAAGTGGGGACTAGCGATTAATCGGGGATTAATCGGTGACTAGTCGAGATTTTTTCAACACAACAAATAGGTAATGAAAATAAGGTCCAAATTGTTAGAGGACTTGAAGTGCAAACATTCTATAAAATGAGGTCCAAGTTGTCAATCAAAAATTGACCGACTACAAGCACGCGTCTTTTAACTCACAAACCTTTCATATGTTCACTCGCTATGATACTAACAAAAATATAAATATTAAAAAAAATTAAATCGGCTCATGTGACATGTGACTTGCATTGTGTCAAATACTTATTCAACAAAAATATATTTTATATGATTTTATAAATATAATTTACAGTTAAAAGACCGTTTAAAACTTCTTAGATGCTTCATTTGTCAAATTAGAAAATAGAAACAAAGAAAGTCACTTGACGATAATTCAACATTTACAGTATAAAAGTATTGTTTAGAAGATCAAAATAAATGTTAGAATAAAAAAGAGTAAACGTGAAAATAAAGATGCTTGATCATCATTTTAAGATCAGAATGATATTTTATTTAGTATGGATCGAGATATATTAATTTTTCTAGAATTACCATAGCTAATCTCATAATTTCATTTATTTATTTATTTTTGCCCATTTGGTTAACTGGTTTTCAATCATTTTTCCCATATCTTATTACTATTGGAATATTATTTAATGCTCTTTACGTTCATATTTGAAGATTTCACATGCAATTTTCATTCCAATCCTTAATTTCCAATTCCCTATTATAAACTAGGTTAAATCCCGTGTTACACACGGGGGAAAATATATAAAACTTTATATATATATATATACATATATGTGTGTGTGTTATACATTTTAATGAATTGTAAACAGCAGATAATATAACATTATTAATATAAGGTATCACATTGATGTTTTAATTAAAAAATCCAACACACAAAGAAAAACATAAATAAATAGCAATTTAAAACATATTTCTAACCTATACCACATCTTTCTAACTTATACTATGAAATAAAAAATGACATATTAATTAAAACTTCATCATGTACTGAAATTATATGTTGTAAGCTATGAATCGTAAATATGTAGATGTTGTAACATAAGTTATGTGTTATAAAAACTATTTTTATTGAAATTATAAAACATATAAGTACACAACATAAAGAACACTACAAATATGAATATAACAATGAGATATAACAATTATAATTTTGATTAAACCGTTTAATAAAACAACAATAAAATCCAAACTTCGTGACTTAAACCACCATTTCAATCCAAACATCCATACATACGCCAAGTCCAAATGTTCATAAATAATTTCTCAAAATTCAAAAAAATAAAATAACAAAGTCTCAAAATTTTAGAAAATAACAATAAAGACAATTAATTGTCTTTGTTACTCAATAAATGGTTATTATAACCATTTATTTTGAAGCATTCTCCAACTTAAGAGTTAATATTTAAAATTAAATTGTTTATTAGGTGGATAATTTATTTATAGACATTGTATACTTGACATCCTATGTGGATAACCTATTTAAATGACATGTGAAAAAGCTATATTGCTTTAATAGTATAGTGAAGAAACACTAACCAGACCCCGGGCAGATTACGGATAACCTGGGGGTTGGATAGCTGTTTCCCACGAGGGGTTAGACCCTTGGAAGATGGTTCTTCTGATAACCTGCAAAACAGACACCGTGAGCTCGTCACTGAGAAGGGGGGGGGTTCCTCCTTGTGACCACCCTCCGGCGTGAGAATCAGACTAGATTGCTCTTTAAATATAAAAGTATATTAAGAGATTGCTAGAGCAGATATCAGGTATAATATGATGATATGAGATAAGATATGATGATCATACCATTTGTGGTATTTATAGCCGAAGGTAGGTTTCCAAGGAGGTATGGCCGGCTGCAACAGTGTTCCTGTTCCACCAACAGTAGCCTACGCACGTGCCCTGCTGGTAGTTGGTGGGTAGGTAGCGGCTGATAGTGACCAGACCTGCTGTATACTATTCCTTTTCCACCAACTGCCGGCTACGCACGTGGTATGACAGGAGTTGGTGAGTAGGCAGCGGCCAATAGTGACATACAGTGTAGGAGCATGCTGCTCGCCATACTGTTGTCCATAAGCTGTCGTATCTTTAGTCAGATCTTTTTCCCATACCTCGTCAGGTACAGTACAGAAGATCTTCCCGTATCGTACGGACTGGCTTATTTGGGCGGGAGTATTCCCCCTCCCGCCCTTGTGCGGGATTGTTCCCGGCTTCGCTCATTCCTTCAGGTGACACTGTGGTTGAGAGCTAAGTGCCTTGTGCGTGTAGCCTTGCTGCGCAGGTGGCCTTCCCTAATGGCTTGTATCCGAGGCTGCGGGGACAGGCGGAGTCCTTCACCATTGGGAGGCATTTCCTGCGGGACCAGCTTGCGTACTGCGCGTAAGGACGTCACGTCTCTGAGCATGGTTGGTCCTGCGGATCCAGTTGGTTTCTGCGCAGACGTCCCTGTTTGAGGTGAGTCTTGCGGGTCCAACTGGGCTCTGCTGGGACCTACCTCTTCAAGTCCCCCCAGTCCAATGTTCTTCTCATGCGTGTTTAATAAAGTGAGGTGAACTTTTGGACTTAAACAAAGGGTTTTGAAGAGGGTTTAGTTTTAAGGTTTTCCATGGGGATTCCTCCCGCGGAAGTCCTTGTCACTTGCAGAAATTCCCGAGTTTCCTGCTTGGTCTTTGGGTATGATGCGGGTAGGTCTGTAACCTCCTCGCAAGTCAGGAGCGTTGAGTCCTACTTGTGTAGACTTTCCATGAGGTTTTGGTTGTTTTGAACATAGTGATCAATTATGTTAAAACCACCAATTCCATCCTGGAGTTTCCAACAACGTAGTTCTCGACGTTCCCGCTATGCGGGGGTGTTATTTCCGTTTCCGCAAGCATTGCCCAGAAGATCCTTCCTGGTTTCAATTCCCAGCGGAGCGCTAGGTATGTGAAGGGTTTTGCCTTGACACTGTACCAGCGCTCGTCTTATAGTTACTTTACTTCCAAGGTATTCCTGGCGTCAATTCCCTGCGGGTGCTAAGTATGTGAATGGTTTTGCCTTTACACTGTACCCGCATCCGTTTTATAGTTACTTGGTTGCCGAGGAATATTTGGCTTCAATTCCCTGCGGGTGCTAGGTGCGTGAAGGGTTTTGCCTTTACACTGTACCCGCATCCGTCTTACGGTTACTTGTTTGCCAAGGTTTTACTTGGCTTCAATTCCCTGCGGGTGCTAGGTGCGTGAAGGGTTTTGCCTTTACACTGTACCCGCATCCGTCTTACGGTTACTTGTTTGCCAAGGTAAGGGGTATTTTCCCGCTTACTTTTTAATATTTTTAAATTTTGAATTTTTTTTGAAATTTGAAAGGTTGGTGGAAAGATAGGAACAGTCCAAACCTCTGAAACGTCGTGCGACGGTTTCTTCTGACTGTGTCAGGACATGCAGGAAGTTATGGTGACGTGACATTATATGGTCATTCCAGACGCTTTTTCAGGCGCGTGGGCGCGATTTTTCGGGCCGTGGCCGCGAAAATACTGGCACACGTCCTTTCAACAGCTGTTTCCAGCTTGCTCTTTGCCACGTGTCATAGTTTCATTGCACCTTCGATTTCTCTCTCCTCCGCATTAAATTCACCGCATTAATTGCGATTACTATATAAAGGGGGAGAGGGTTCTTTGTAATCCATACTTTCACTTCTTCTCTTCATCTCTAAGGCGATTTCTGGTGAATACTCCCTTATTCAGTTGAGCATTCCTCCGAAATCATTTCTTCTTCCTCTGCAATATGTCTTCCCATGATGCTGAAGCTGTAGCCGACGATAGGAGTACTGCTGGCGAGTGCCAGTGTGCTCTACCTGTTGATCAGTACCAGTATGTCGTCAGGAAATTCATGCTTGAGTCTCTTGAGCCTGAGTTTCCTGAACCCCACCAGACTGTGTACGATGCCCCCAGTGGCAAGATCGGGGTATATGCTGCATTCTTTGTTTATGGGAATCTTAGGTTCCCATTGACAAAGTTTATGTACCGTGTCTTGGAGAGGCACGGTGTGCACCTGACTGAGGTGCATCCGATGGCGATTGCCAAGATCCGGCACTTCGAGTGGGTGTGCCGGATTCTGGGTATTGAGCCCTATGTGGACCGCCTGATGACCTTCTATACTTGGAGGTGCATCCAGGGGTGGTACACCCTGACAACCCGTATTAAGGGTTTGAAGATCTGCGTGACCGAGCGCAGTCTCCGATCGTGGAAGCGGGAGTTCTTCTACATTTCTGCCCACGCCATCCCTATTGCCATGAAGTTTAAGAAGGGACAAGCGCTTCCGAGCCTTCACGCTTCCAGTTACCAAGAGGCGGAATGGTTCGCGAAGATATCCCGGGTCCAATCTCCGGTTTACCGGTTTGCGGAGTCCGGGATGGTGATGCTGGGGATGAGCCGGGTATGGAAGGATGCGTCCCGGTTTCCCATCCTTCTCGAATATGGTTTGAACTCTATTCCTTATGGTATGTCTTGTCTTTCTTGCTGATTTGAGTTTGTCTTCTAACTGTTTATTTTCTTTCAGAGGGGAACGATTTGGAGTCGCTCCTGTACCCGCGGGAAGCTGACGGTCCCGTGCGGGTGGGCACTCGTGCTCTAGACGAGAACGAGTTGCCCATCCTGGAGCAAACGGCGGATCGGTTTGTGGAGGTCTATCCGCTGGGCCACGAGATCCTGAGCCAACGGCGGCCAGGTAAGGCGATACTCTATCCTCAACCCCTCAATGCTGTACCCGCTGCTGGAATTCCTTACATCCTGTCTTCTTTTGAGGAATCCGCAGATGGTCCTCCGCTGGTGCGGAAGAGGAAGGCTGCCGGCGGGAAAGGGAAGGAGAAGGTGGCCTCCACAGCTGATCCGGTGCTCCTATCTGACACCGAGTCAGATAGTGAAGAGGTGGCGGGGAACCCCGGTGGTGAGAAGACCACTGTTCCGGAGGCTACGACTGTTACCTCCGGAGATCCATTGACGACGACGGTGACCGGCATCAAGAGACCGGCTCCATCGGGTTTGTCCCCGCCTGTCCGTACGTTCAGGCTCAAGAAAACCCATAAGTACAAACATCCTTGTTTTTGTAGATTTAACATCATAAATTTATTGTTAACACTTATCTTTTTGTGCAGGCGTGGATGTTGACGCATTCCCGGGTGGAGCGCAGAGGAGTACCTCTCCGCCGATGACGGTAGGCTTGGTCAGCTTTCCTGAGGCGTCGACCCAGGCGCCTGCGCCTGCTCCCACTGGTTCAGTTGCTCACTCTGAGCCGACTGTTCCAGCTGAGTTGTCGTCACCGCCGGCCGTGAGTGCAATTTTTACCACATCCTTCACCGAGCCGGCGGTTACTATTGCTGCGGATTCTGCTGGCAGCGACTGCGGCGGCTGCCACCATGCCCCCGCCACCGGCACCAACGGCCGGCCCATCAGGTACGCATGGGAGTACTCGCCAATCTTTGCTACCTTCCCATCTGCCTGACCTTTTGGATGGATTTCCTTTGGGTTCAGGTGATGGGTTCGGCGGCTATCGGCCTGTTATAGACCCTACAGGTGCGTAGGGTTCATTTGGCCCTTATATATATATATATATATATTATTATTATTATTATTATTATTATTTTTTATCATCTTTTCCTAACTGCTTTTTTGTTTTTTGCAGTGTCGGATTCCAATGAAGTGTATGTTCCACGATGGAACATACGCCGAGGAACAACCCTTCGTACCCCTGTGGAGTGCGTGGAATGGGCTCGCCACGCTGCTCCTCATGGTGCGTTGGGGGAAGCCATGGCTAGCTACCTGGAGGGTAGGCTAACCAATGAGCTTCGGGTTCTCCAGGCCCGGATGCAGCCGCGCGTCGAGCTGCTTTGTCGTGAAAACGACAAGTTGAAAGCAGCTCGCGCCAAGGAAGTATCTCAAGCGCGAGCTCTTCGGGAGGAGAACCAAAAGTTGGCCGCAGCTGCTGCGGAGAAGGAGAAGGCCTTCAAGGCCCTCGAGGTTGAGGTTCAAGCGCGACTCTAGGCCCGCTCCAAGGCTGCCCAAGCTGTAAACGAACAGCTTCGGCTGGCTAAGGAGACTGCGAGGAACGCAACCGAGAGGGCCACCAAGGCTGAAGCCGTTGCTGAGCCTTTACGCGTGGAGAACGAGGAGCTCAAGGCCAAATTAGAGGCTCTCCAACGTGCTCATGATGCCTTGGCAATGGAAGATGCCAAGAAACTCCAGGAGATCTTGGACCAGAGGGGCGTGCTTGATCACACCGAGCGGAAGCTTAAGGGCGTTGAAGAGGCTGCTGCAAAGGAAGTTCTACTTGCCAACCTTAACAAAAGCGAAGCTGAACGCGCCTGCACCCAAGCTCAAGCCGCCCTTCAAGAAGCTCTGGTTGCCAAGGAATGGCTTCTTCGAGAAGCGTTGCCTCAGGTATTTTAGCTTTGTCTTCACGCTTTCCTTTGTACATAGAAAAGGTGTTTGTCACTTGTATATTTTCCTTTGTAGGTTGTGCAGCGGGTCTTCTCAGAGACATCCTACGACGATGCTATGAGCGCAGCCCTCAACGCTTCTCACGAGGATGGGGAACGGGCCGGCTTCCTGCTTGGTCTAGGGTTCGTTGAGAAAGGCTTCCCGCCTTCCAACTTCCCTTTGTACAATGTTGATACTGAAGCCATATATGACCAAGCAGTAAATCAATACGCCGCCTTCCCGCATCCAGTGGTGGAGAAGGTGAACCAAGTAGCTGCTGCTGATGATGGGTTAGCTATCCTAAAAGCTTTCCTCGAACCGCCCCGTTCTTCTGATGGAGCGGGTCCAAGTGGAAGCGGCCCTGAAGCTTGATCTTGAAGATCCCTTCCCATTGCTAGGATAGTCTTGTACAGATGTATTTATTTTCTTTTCGTAGGCGGGTAGTTACCCGGCCATTCTTGTAATAATCCGTTTGTGAAATATTAATCTTTTTGCGTATAAGATTGTTATTTCCTTCTTTGGGTTTCTTGCTTTATAAACTTATGACTTGCATACTTAGTTTAAATTAGCAATTTTCCAAGTGTAGAATAAGTTAACCTGTTGAACGTGGTTGATAATGGGTTAAAGTTTTGCTTCCTCTTTCATGATTGTGCGGGTAGAACCGTCACTTGCACTTAGATGGCTAAACTTTAACCTTCATCTGACCTGCGTGTAGGTTTTCCTCATCTTTTGAGGATAAGTGAACCTTTGAACGAGGTTGATAATAGGTGTGAAGTTTTGCTTCCTCTTTCGTGATTGTGCGGGTAGAAACCGTCACTTGCACTTAGTAGGATGACAAAACTTTACCCATATCTGACCTGCGTGTAGGTTTTCCTCATCCTTTGAGGATAAGTTAACCTTTGAACGTGGTTGATAATAGGTGTGAAGTTTTGCTTCCTCTTTCGTGATTGTGCGGGTAGAACCGTCACTTGCACTTAGTAGGATGGCAAAACTTTACCCATATCTGACCTGCGTGTAGGTTTTCCTCATCCTTTGAGGATAAGTTAACCTTTTGAACGTGGTTGATAATAGGTGTGAAGTTTTGCTTCCTCTTTCGTGATTGTGCGGGTAGAACCGTCACTTGCACTTAGTAGGATGGCAAAACTTTACCCATATCTGACCTGCGTGTAGGTTTTCCTCATCCTTTGAGGATAAGTTAACCTTTGAACGTGGTTGATAATAGGTGTGAAGTTTTGCTTCCTCTTTCGTGATTGTGCGGGTAGAACCGTCACTTGCACTTAGTAGGATGGCAAAACTTTACCCATATCTGACCTGCGTGTAGGTTTTCCTCATCCTTTTAAGAATTGTTTTGAACCGTTCGACGCGCGGTTGTCAATAGGTTAGTGTTCAGTTTCCTTTCATGATTCATGCGGATAGACCGGCACTTTCATTTAATGGGATAATTGAACTCTTCCCCTTCAACTGACCTGCGTGAAGGTTTGTCACGTTATTGGGTTTGTGCGGGTAGGACCGCCTTCCCACGCAACGACTTCACGTAATGTGAATGCCGTTACCAATGTTCAGAAAAGTATAAATGTAAAATCATCAGCTTCGATGTTCTAAAGAGAATCATTTCCATTAGAAGTGGCTCTTGGCCTTTTCTTTACAAATTGGAATTGATTTACATGCAAACTGTGTAAATGAGCTCCCTTCCATGTTGTTGGGATGGGAGCGCCATCGAGCCGATACGCACCTGGTTCGGGATCTCGTTCTTTACGCAGCATGTAGTCTCGATATTGAAGCTGGAATTTTTATTCGTGTTTTCCCCAGCTGGGGTTCTACACGCACCCGCCTGCTCAGCCTTTATTGCGCCACGAGGTGCGCGAGCGTCCCATCTCTGACAAATGCTTCGACCATGTCTTTTACATCTATGCATTCTTCAGTGTTGTGGCCCTTTGTCTTGTGAAAGTCACAGTATTTGCTTCGATCAGTATCGTGACGATGTCGGATTATTGGAGGCTTTGGCCATGGGAGCTCTTCAGTGGCGAATATCTCAGTGACGCTTTTGGTGAGTGGCGTCCACCTGGAGTTTCGGTGCGGCTGTACATTATCCCTTCCGCCCAATCGATGTTGCAAGCCGGATGAGGTGTCAAAGTTTACCCTTGACTGCCAAATGCCTAGCTTCCGCTTTTTATTTAGTCGGGCGGTGAGGACGTTGTCTTCTCTTGTCTTCTGAGTGTAGAGGTTTGTGCTCTGTGGGAGATCTCTACCCAATTGTTTCTCCGTTTCCGCATAGCGTTTTGCTGCTGTCATGATGGCATCCCATGTGGATGGCATGCCATCTTTACCCGTTAGGGTGCGGATGAGCTCTGGGTCATGCGCGCCCTGGATGAAGGCCGCGCGAACAAGATCTTCGCTGATATTGCCCAAACTTAGCTTCTTTGAGTTGAAGCGAGTGATGAAGTTTGGCAGAGATTCATCATCTTCTCGTATGCATTTAAGGATTGTCCATTGCTCCTCGGTATACTTCCGTTGCTGGCTGAAGTGTTGGCTAAACTTCTGCTGGAAGTCTGCCCAGTCGTAGATGTGGTTGACCGGTAGACGATCAAACCAAGCTCTAGCAGCCCCAACAAGCGTCATTTGGAACATGTAGCACCACGTGGGTTCCGTCCAATTGCTGACGGTTGCCCCCGCTATGAACCTGTTCAAATGATCGTCTGGATCAGATAAACCGTCATATGTGCCTATGTTAGGCATTTGTTTGGCACTCTTTGGGGCGATTGCTTCCGCAATGTCCCTTGCAAACTTGGACGTTCCTGCATTTGCAACGTTTGGTCTGAACGTTTTGGAGAAGTCTCGTGGACTCCCACCTGTGCTTTTTGGTTTGAAGGCTTGTCCAAAATGCCTTTTCGGTTGGGATTCCATTTCCTTACGCTTCCCTTTTGCCCTATGGCGAGGGTTCGCGTCGGAGTCGGATTCCTCCGAGTCATCCTCCCAGTATTCGAATTCGTCAGCCTGTTGTACGGAACGCAAGCGTTCGTTCAACTCAGCCTGGAATTCCTTTTGTCGTGCCTCCGCCCATGCCTTGACTTCATCGAGAGTTTGGCGGGGGAGTCTTCGTTTCTCAACCTGGGTATCAGTGGATCCCAGTAGTCGTTCATTTACTGCACTTGCCCCAGCATGAGTAACTGGGGTAGTGTTCGTAAAATTTACTTCACTTGCCCCGGCTTGGGTAACCGGGGTAGTGTTTGTAAAAACTGTGTTACCGGTACTCCCCCCAGTAGCAGGGGTTGTGGTTACCGGAATTTCTCTAACCATCTTTGTAGAAGTTTGAAAAAACTGAAGAAAAATGAAGTTCTAGCTTGGTCCCACGGATGGCGCCAATGAAGAAACACTAACCAGACCCCGGGCAGATTACGGATAACCTGGGGGTTGGACAGCTGTTTCCCACGAGGGGTTAGACCCTTGGAAGATGGTTCTTCTGATAACCTGCAAAACAGACACCGTGAGCTCGTCACTGAGAAGGGGGGGTTCCTCCTTGTGACCACCCTCCGGCATGAGAATCAGACTAGATTGCTCTTTAAATATAAAAGTATATTAAGAGATTGCTAGAGCAGATATCAGGTATAATATGATGATATGAGATAAGATATGATGATCATACCATTTGTGGTATTTATAGCCGAAGGTAGGTTTCCAAGGAGGTATGGCCGGCTGCAACAGTGTTCCTGTTCCACCAACAGTAGCCTACGCACGTGCCCTGCTGGTAGTTGGTGGGTAGGTAGCGGCTGATAGTGACCAGACCTGCTGTATACTATTCCTTTTCCACCAACTGCCGGCTACGCACGTGGTATGACAGGAGTTGGTGAGTAGGCAGCGGCCAATAGTGACATACAGTGTAGGAGCATGCTGCTCGCCATACTGTTGTCCATAAGCTGTCGTATCTTTAGTCAGATCTTTTTCCCATACCTCGTCAGGTACAGTACAGAAGATCTTCCCGTATCGTACGGACTGGCTTATTTGGGCGGGAGTATTCCCCCTCCCGCCCTTGTGCGGGATTGTTCCCGGCTTCGCTCATTCCTTCAGGTGACACTGTGGTTGAGAGCTAAGTGCCTTGTGCGTGTAGCCTTGCTGCGCGGGGTGGCCTTCCCTAATGGCTTGTATCCGAGGCTGCGGGGACAGGCGGAGTCCTTCACCATTGGGAGGCATTTCCTGCGGGACCAGCTTGCGTACTGCGCGTAAGGACGTCACGTCTCTCAGCATGGTTGGTCCTGCGGATCCAGTTGGTTTCTGCGCAGACGTCCCTGTTTGAGGTGAGTCTTGCGGGTCCAACTGGGCTCTGCTGGGACCTACCTCTTCATATAGTAAGATTTTTAAAATTTTATTGCGACTTATCAACTTAGAGTCGTTTATGACTGAAATTTATAATGAAACTTGTACTATAAAATTCGACGGCCGTACTAATTACTACATATATAAAATAAAAATAGAATTTTCAATGAGTTGTACAATTGCTCTCGTAATTCTTACATTGCTTTACTACAATCACCTTTTAAAGCCACATGTTTTAAAACAAACTATAATTTACTTGATCTCATAAGTTAGCAAGTTACTAAGAGGATACTATGAGTATTTCAGTGATTTGTGGTGGTTGTTGTTATTATTATTAGGTGTGTTGGTTTTATTAATCCCAACTAAGGAATTGGCTGCTAACGGTCTCATCTTTTAATGTATATGTTCTCAACGTTCCAAGACTAGCAGAATCATAACATCGCTACTGATGTGTGGGTGAAATAATGTGTGTTAAGTAAGTTATAACGTGTATTTTATGTGTTTATATGTCTTGGACACAATTACTTTGAGTTGTTTTACGTTTACAGGTGAGTGGAGCTTACAGGGGCTTAAAGGAGCTAAATTGGAACATATGAGATGAAATGAAAATGAAGATTTTATTGCATGGAATGATAGAGAATTTGAAGACGAAGACGTGGCCGAAAATGGTGCATAAAACGGAGCTATAACGAAGAAGTTATGGGCAAAACAGTGCTAGGGGGCAATCACCGTAAGGTAGTAAGCTTGGACCGTAGGCTACGGTCCCCACCGTAGCTTACGGTGGGGAGACCGTAGGCTATGGTCGACTAGGCGGAAAAACACGATTTTTTGGTATTTTCTTTATATTTAAGCCCGGTTCAACCCTAGGACGGCAATGCTTCATACCCTAACATATTTGGGTGATTTTGGGGCCATTCTTCACCATCTTAATGCCTCTCAATCACCAAATCATCCATGGTTTCATCCTTCCAATCCATAATCGAGCTAATCATGATGAAGAGGCAAGACTAAACCACTTGTAACCATTTTAGGTGTAGGATTTGCATATGAACTGATTATTTTTATGAACATTACATGTATTGGGATTTAGTTTTGATTAATCTTTTGGTTGATTGAATCTACATGTTTATTGTAACTGAGTAAACAATTGTGTTTTTGGGACTTTCGTTTATCATCAATTATTTGGTTTGTGTTCATCAACATTTAGGTTTAAGTTCTTATCGCCATTGAACCATTTACCATAATCATTGATAGATGCTAAGTTTCGTATTAATGACCTGGTAATTAGGTAGACCGTATTCAGTTGTGTCAATTCTTCAGATTAAGTTCTGTGAATCATCATAACCAAACTATTGTGTCTAGTAATCATTTATCTATTCTAATAAACGAATCGTGTCTATGTGATTTTCCAATTGGTATAAATTATTGTCAATCAGTTTATTATATCCCGAACCTGAAGTGTTGTCACTGTTTTCTCAAATTGTTTTACAACCAAATCAATATTCAAACCGTTTGACATCGTTTGTCCACTCTAGTATAATTAATTAAAAACACTAAACTTGATTGACACTTTCCACTGATTCCCTGTAGATTCGACACCTTACTTGCCATAGCTAGTAAAGGTAATTTATAAATGTTTTTGATTGACCTTTCGACATCGTTCAGCTACAGCGTTACTTGCAGGTCATCGAAAAAACGCTTTTCGTCGAAAAAGTCACATTTTTTGCCGGAAAACTCAACCTGAACACCACCAACCAACCAACCGCCACCACTTGAGCACCACAAACTGATTCTGACGATGGTTCTAGAGTTTCAGCGACCTCTAGGGGGGTTTACTAGAAAAAAGGTTCCTAAAGGTTCGATCTAAGGCTACAAAGATGTTTAAGACGAAAATGTTGAGTTTGTGAGTTTTCTGGCCAAAAATATTTTCCCGGCTGCCACTAACGACGTTAGCGTTCTGTTAGTTGCGGACCGTTGGAAACAAATATAATAAAAGGTGGGACTGTTATCAACTAATTAGTTAGTTGGGACCGGCATCGACCAAAAAATGATAGTTAGGATTAATAAAAACCAACACACCTAATTGTTACTACTACTATTATTATTATTATAATTGATAAAAATGTGTCTGGTCATTAATGCAGTATGATCATGACTTGGTAACATAAGAAAAAGAAAAATATAAAGACCAATAATCAATGAGTAAACATCATTTTCTTTAATAATAATAATAATAATAATAATTAGTATTATTATTGTTAATATCATTATTTTATATTCTTATTATTACAAAAATAATGGTTTAATTGTACACAAATAAACATAATGGAATTTTCTCTATAAAAAGTCACAAGGCCGTGTCTCTCATGCTATTTATTATTTCTTGAAGGCTTCTTCCCTTTGAACTTTGAAGTTCATCATCTTCCTTTTCAAACTAACAAAACAAAATGGGAAGGAAGCTGGATGCACTTCTTGGCCGGAAGTTCAAAGCCACCAAATTCAAAGCCACCGTTAATCTAGCTGTCACCCGCCTCACCATCCTTAAAAACGAGCGCCAAGCTCGCCTCGCCCTGGCCCGGGCAGACATCATCCAACTCCTCAAACTAAATCACCACGAACACGCTCTCCTTCGGGTACCACTCCCTCATTGTAACTCTAACTAATATATTATGTCTGATAGATTATATGATTAGCGGATAATTACAATAAACTCTAGCTAATATATTATGTCTAGGGGCGTGCATGGTCCCGTTTGGTCGGTTTTGGGCTATAAACCAACCAATAATTGAAACTTCAATTTTTAAAATTTTAAACACGGTTTGTTGGTTTTATCATTGAGTTTGGAATTTTTAGGCCTAATTATTTTGGGCCCAAGTCATTTTGTTAATTAATAACTAATAACTGATGTTTATTAAAGTATTAAACATTTTGGCTAAAATTTTTGAGTTACATATTTTTTGAACTCTTAGAAATCACTTAAAGTATAAAAAATTAAAATCTATACATTCAGTTCGGTTTTTGTAACATGCAAAACCAAAACTGAATCATAAGTTTCGGTTTGTGATTTTTTCGATTTCATACACAGCTTTAATTATGTATGATATAATATTTAACATCCGGTGTGTGATAGGTTGATCAAGTGATCAAGGATCAGAACATGTTGGATGTGTTTGTAATGGTGGATGGATACTGTCATCTACTTATGCAAATGTCCAATCTTATAGAAAAACAAAGGTATTTACTTTTTATGTTATTTTAGCATTTTAATTATAAAAATTATTATCATTTTTTTTTTCATATGTAATTTAACATTTTTGGATATTTACAATTTAGGGAATGCCCAGATGAACTAAGAGAAGCTGTATCGAGCTTGCTATTTGCGGCTCCGAGATGCGGGGAGTTCCCGGAGCTTCAAGAGATTCGAGCGATTATAACCGCTCGTTACGGTAAGGATTTTGCTAATGGTGCTATTGAGTTAAGGAATAATTGTGGAGTTAATTTAAGGGTAAGAAAAGAACATGATCATTGATAATTTTGTGTGTTTTTAACTTTGACTTTTTAGAGTTGAAAATTTTATTAAATGTATCTTATAATGGTGTTAGATGATACAAAAATTGTCATCGAAACAATCGGGCTTGGAGGCCCGAATGAAGATGCTACAAGAAATCGCTACTGAAAATGACATAGTTTTGAAACTCGAAGATTCGGCTCCGGTTATTAAAGAGGTAATAATATCATATTTTATCAAAATTACCGAATTTTGATCTCGATTGTAATTATATTAATTGCTTGTGATTGTAGGTGGAGGGTGAATCGACAAATGGTGGGATCGAGAAGAAATCGAGTGATTTGGGTGATGATTTGGATGAAGTTTTGAGTTTTACGGAATCCGTAAAAGGTAAAAAGAAATACAAGGATGTCGAAGATGCTGCACAGGCTGCTTTTGAGTCAGCAGCCTATGCAGCAGCCGCTGCTAGAGCGGCAGTGGAGCTTTCTCGGTCAAGATCTTTTGGTTATGATAATCCCGGTAGTCCTGATTCTCGAGTAAGAAAGGTGCCCGATTCCAGCCCTGACGGTTCAAAACTTGGAATGAAATGTGACGAAACCCGGGAGATTGAATCCGAGTCTGAAGATGAACACGAACACGAGGGGCATACGCCATCAGAGAAGACTACAGGTATTAATGGAAGTGACAATGAGATTGAGAACGAACCTATTGATTTAACAATGAGACCAATTTCTGCGAGGAATATAGTGGTATATGGACATTAGATGGTGTGAATTTGTTGATTGTGTACTAAGTTTTGTAATTTGTTAGTATTTGTGCATATGGTGTATTTATTGAATTTGTTTGTTATGTTCTTTGTTGAGAATTATATGGGTTTGTTATTCAACTTTCGAGTAAAGAAAATTATATTTGGTTCAAGGAGTTTCTTGTTACATGATTATACATTTATTTTGTTTTTTTTGTAACGTGTGTTATACGACATAAGTTTTAATTTATATGAGATAGATATATATGAATAAATATGAATCAAACGAAGAATCAACAGCTCTACAGGTTCATTGATCAGACTAGTTAATATGTTTAAAAAGCTCGGACGACAACATAAACAAAATTTTATCATTCAACCATATAGAAGTTCGAACTCTAAACATTAATAATAAATAATATATAATATAAAATATAAAACAAAATTAACAATTTAACATCACCACAAATATCTCATCCTATAAATATCTAATTTTCAAATTAGCTTTTGGAGGCTAACATCTTGCAAATGCCATGTTTCTTTCATTTAGTCTTCCTTTCACATCCTACTTAATATTTCATTTTCGAAGTTTCACATCACCACAAAGTAAATACACAGCCTAAGTCTCATCATTTTGATGTACAAAATCAACTAATAGCATTCTACCCAATTAAACCACATTTTTGTCAAATTCGTACGGTTCATGGTACACTGGTCCGTATATTTTAAGGTCCCCGACCCAAGTTAACTCGACTGGTCTGATTTCATAACATGGTTATAAACTAAAAGAAATAAAGTATTTTTATAGACATTCCAATATTCGATAACGTTTTTAAGTATAATTTTATATGAAAAGCATTTCATTTTGTAGGCAAACAATATAATTTATGCCCAATAATTATTTTTTTTAACTGCTACTATCTACTTCTACTTTTAATCTTAAACTACTTCAACAGAAAATCTACTTATATATGTCAGATTTTGAACACTGGTCTTCACTCTCAAAGGCAAGAGTCTCCTCTTTAATCAACTATATACTTCTACTTTTAATTTTAAACTATTCCAACAGAAAATCTACTTATATATGTCAGGTTTTGAACATTGGTCTTCACTCTCAAAGGCAAGAGTCTCCGCTCTAATCACTTGTCGATAACTTAAAAAAATATTATATAAGTGGGGCCTTTTAGACTTTTCTTCTTTGATTTATAAAATCCGTAACGGAATCAGTTATTTAAGAAAGAAAATATAAAAATGGCTCCAAACAACAAACAATCATTCAATCCATATAATGTTTGGACTTTGGACCATCACCTATGTCCTTTAATGTCTTCCATTTATTTTCCTGAGTATTAGTTTCCTAGAAAAGCCAACATGTTGCGGGCATTCTACATACACCATTTGGTGGAGTAGAAGGTCGTGAACCAAAGATTCCTATTATCTTTCGAGGTGGGGATTAGCAACCAAATCAGATAATAACGAATGAAGTGAAGTTGCACAATGAAAGTCTACAGTACACCAAGAGATCCACAAACAAATCTATTTTAGCATTTATACATGAAGAAAACTGCAATCTAACGATCTAGCCTATGACATAAATGGTACACAGGAGATGCAATTCGAACCCCTTGATGATAAGGCTTTTGATGAATAGGTGGTATGTCGGGCAATAGTCTTCACTCTTCACATGAAACAAATGATCTTAATGGAAACCTACTTTAGCCAAAGAAGGTGCTTAACCAGATTTATCGAGGTGGATATACCGATTATCATAAATCATTAACCCAAGAGATTAGAACAAAAAAAACTATCCTAACAAATCTGCATCCCAAAACAATCATCATTTCCTTTAATGAACTTGAAGCTGTCTACTAAAGATGATAGATTCGATAAGTCCGCGTGTTCTTCATTGTTGCAAATTTTCTTCTTTTAGTTCTATTTAATTAGACTATATAAAACACAATCTATTAAAAACTGTTTACATAATTATATTATTTTTATTTAATCCTAACTTTTTTTTATCTAGCAAGCCAGATTAAACGTCGAGCAAAAACAATCTAAGAGACCGAAAAAAATTGCTGGCAAACCCACATCTTAATACAGTCTTCGTTGTCTTTAACGAACCTAAAGCTGCCCACCAAGGATGTTAGACCCTATAGGTTCGCATGTTCTGTATAACCACGACTATTCTTCTTCTAGGTCCATTTAAACAGTTTCGATAAAATAGAGTCCATTGAAACTCTTTGCATAATCAGACGATTCTTATTTGATTTCAACATCATAAATGTCTGAAAACATATATCTTTTTAAAGCGAATATACCAAACTAAGCATCCTTCCAAAATTTTCTGTTATCACCCAATCCAACCTTATTTTCAAAAAGATTCGTGAGAGAAAATCCACCTTATCAAAATCTTTATCGATCATGGAAATGTAACAATCAAGAACCAATGATTGCTTCCTTTACCATTTAACCAAGAGCATAAAGGCTAACATTACGAATAGACTTTACACACTTACACCCCACCGAGTTCTTTCCTTTAGCATTCTCCACCACCATTTTCACTAGCAACAACTAGATTAAACGATCTAAAGTCACTAACCTTTGAGCCCCATGAATCTTCAGCTTCCTAACGTTATGCCATCTCACCCAACAAATCTTCTCTCTCAACCGCTTCCTCTCCACAAGAACTAGTTTCCAACCTATCCAAAACGCCAGTGGCTCCTTCACAAATTCGAAAATGTCAAAAAAACAATATAAAAACACACTTCATAAAACCGACTTCACCAATATTAATCAATCACCAACAACAAAGCTCCTGTCACTAACCTCAAACTTAAATCGATCCAAAACAAATAAACCAGAACTTAAATACATTCATATTCACACCTATTGACAACCCAACCCAGATAAACCCGACACATTGCCCGTAAACAATCTAATCTTTTCAAACAAATAGAGATGCGTGTTTTCGGTACAGGTACCGAATAAGCATTCCTATCTTCAGATAATATAAAAACCATAAGGGGTGTATTGCATAAGTGTAACGTAACTTAATAAAAAAATAAACATATCTCTAGATCCCGTCCTGCTACACACACTCATTTCATTTCATTCAATAAACACAAAACCGAAGGCCGATTTCACCGTTTTCCGATCCAAATTCACTCCGATCTCGAACCGGAATCGGATTAATTACCGCCGGTAATATAATATCTTATCTTCATTCACTCTCCTCAATTAACTATCACCAATTTCTGCATCTATTGCTTTATGTTATATATATATAAGATTATAATAATTAATAATCTCACCGTAATTTGTGATTCAGAACGTTAGGATATTATTATTTGATTTTTCCCCAAATTTGCGTGCCCTAATTTGTTCTGATTTGTAATTCTAGGGTTATACGTTCAGATCTCGGTATTTTAGGGTTAATATTTCTGTTATTAGTTGAATATATAAGTGATTTTAATTGAGCAAATAAATTTAGGGGTGCAAACGGCTCTATTTTCAAAGCTCTAGTAGATTTTCAAGGTTGAGCTCGGCTTGTTTACTGTTTATCAATTATTTTGTATATAAATGTAATTATTTTTTATATATTTTTTCTATGATAATTTTATGTGTAAAATAATATTTATTATTAATTATTTTTATTTATTTTTTCATAACGTTATATATATTAATTTAATAATTATTAAATACACATTTTTTTTTTAAATTATATAAATGACAGGCTCGTTTAGGCTCGCGAGCCGGCTCGAGCTCGATAAGTGAAGCTTGGGCTCGGGCTCGTTTATTAAATGAGCTTATTTTTTACGCTTGAGCTCGGGCTCGTTTATTAAATGAGCTTATTTTTACGCTCGAGCTCGGGCTTGGGCTCGATTAACCTCGGCTCAATCGAGCTTTTTAACGAGCCGATCTCGAGTTCGGTTTGTTTGCACCCCTAATTTAAGTCTTAGAATGAATTAAATTTGGTATTGAATTGCTCAATTTGAATTTGACCAAACTTAGTTATTTGTTATACTAATTTTGAAATTGAGGATTAAGTCTTAGAACGAAAAATTTGGTACTGAATTGCTCAATTTTGGATTTGACTGACTCTGATGCAGTTTTTTAACTCAAGATTCAAATTGTTAAACCGAGGATTTTATGTTAATTGTTATATAAAGTGTGCGCATACACAATGACACAAAGTTACTCAGATTTGAACTTGAGATTCATATCGTTGAACCAAGGATTTTTATGTTAATTGCTATATAAAGCGTGCGCATAGTCATACATAAAGTTACTCATATTTGAAATCGAGATTCATGCTGTTAAAAACTGAGGAATTTATGTTAATTGCTATTTACAAAGGTGAAATTGACGATGAAGTTTTACAATGAATCAAATTTTGTACCGGATTGCTCAATTTTGAATCCGACCAAAAACTGCTACAGTGTTTCACTTTCCGCTTGAGTTTCTTATTGTTTTAATCGTGTATTTTATGTTAATTGTTATATAAAGTGCACACACACAATGACACAAAGTTACTCAGATTTGAAACTTGAGATTTCTATCGTTAAACAGAGGACTTTATGTTAATTGTTGTTATACTCATGTTGAAATTAAAGATGTAAGTTTTAGAACGAATCAAGTTCGGTACTGAATTGCTTAATTTGAATTTGACTGAATCTGCTGTAGTGTTACAAACTCCTGACAACTATGTCGATGGTGGATGAGCCGTTGTACCCCATAGCAGTACTGATTGATGAGCTAAAGAACGATGACATCCAATTGAGACTAAATTCCATCAGAAAGCTTTCTACAATTGCAACGCGCGTTAGGTGAAGAACGGACCAGGAAGGAATTAATTCCGTTCTTGAGTGAAAACAATGATGACGACGATGAGGTTCTTCTCGCCATGGCTGAAGAGCTAGGGAGTGTTCATACCTTATGTTGGAGGACTTGAATATGCTCATGTGTTGTTGCCTCCTTTGGAAACCCTTTTGCACTGTCGAAGAAAACATGCGTGAGAGACAAAGCTGTTGAGTCTCTTTGCAGGATTGGATCACAAATGAGAGAAACCGATTTGGTTGATTGGTTTATACCCCTTGTTAAGGTTTGCTTATTTGTTTATTTTCCTTCATAATCTGTTCAAGTTTTAAACTTTTTTATAAGTTTTTATTTGTAATGTTGCAGAGGCTAGCAGCTGGTGAATGGTTTACTGCTAGGGTTTCTGCTTGTGGGCTGTTTCACATTGCTTATCCGAGTGCATCCGAGATTTTGAAAACAGAGTTGAGGACTATATATAGTCAGTTATGTCAAGATGATATGCCTATGGTTAGGAGGTCGGCTTCTACAAATTTGGGGAAATTTGCTGCTACTGTGGATACCGGTTCATCTGAAGACTGATGTCATGCAGATATTTGAGGATCTTAGCTCAAGATGGTATTTTTTTCCCCTAAATATGTTACCTTTGAGCATTTTTAGTAATCTTGAAATGATTTGTTAATGTAAATTTGTTTCTACAGATCAAGATTCTGTGCGCTTGCTTGCTGTCGAGGGCTGTGCTGCTCTTGGCAAGTTGTTGGAACCACAAGACTGTATTGCTCATATTCTACCTGTCATTGTCATTTTTTCTCAGGTTAGTTAATGTTTATATTTTCTTTTT